>NC_081850.1:21188158-21550658 GCF_963259705.1 Myotis daubentonii
ATCTTATAAATGTGGAGGGAGTATAGAGTTGGTAAAACCACCAGTTTATAACCATCACAGTAAAGACTGGTTCAAGCAAGAATCTTCAATGGGTGCTAAATTTAAACGAGAAAATGTGATAAGAAAGAGGCTATTACTGCACAGCCTCTCAGTGTCTCCTTACAGATAGCTTATTATCTGCAAGGGGGATAACAGTAACTCAGAGAAACCAAACATTGAGACTAGTGATCACAATTAACCTCACCAATGAGGAGCAGACAGACACCGTGTGCCTCTGGGACACTGTGTGCCTCTGCCACATGAAAATCTGAGAAGGATACAATATCACTTTTGTAGCAGAGCCATGGATGCATCACCTAATCTAATCACATGGAATATCAGGCAGGCTCAAACTGAGCATTCCACAAAATAACTGGACTGAATTCTTCAAAAGGTTCAAAGTCATGAATGACAAAGAAAGGATGAAGAACTGTGCCAGGTTAAAGGAGACTACAGAGAGGGAGTTAAAGTACCACAGAGGACATCACAATAATTGACAAAATTGGAACACAGACTACAGATTAAAGCAGTTTATCAATTTAATTTGGTGACTATACTGTGGTTATGTAAGAGAAAATACGACTGAAGTATTAAGTGGTAACAGGGCAAGATATATTGACTTGCTTGCACATGATTACAAAAAATAAATATGCATATAGAAAGAAAACAATAAAACAAATGTGACAAACTAAAAGTGAGCACATCTAAATTAAAGTTACTTAAGAGTTCTCTATTATTCTACAACATTTCTATAAGTTTGAAATTATTTAAATTGAAGTTTTTTGAAAGTTTATTTTGGCTTTAAAATTGTATCATTTAAAACCAAACTAAGGCCAGTTACTAGATAGTCCTTTTATAAAGGACATCAATGAAAAACACATAAAATAAAAAATACAGTGTCTTATACTTTCTACTAGCACTTGTTACACTGCTGCTTAAACATAGGGTTTGCCCAATATGTAACAAAAGAACTAAACTTCTTTAAATGCCATTAGAATGACTAATTTCAGTCACGTTTTGATTGGCTCTCTCAGAAAGGCTGCTAAAACAAACACCGTGGTGCAGTGAAAGGACACTAGACTGGAAACTGAGTAAACTGATCAAGCCCAGATATGCTCCCGAACAAGTGACTCAGTATCAGGTACCAAGTGGAAAAGATTCTACAAGATAATTCTTAATGAAAACAGTAACTTAAGCATCTGGGCTACAAGTTTCCAAAAATATAAAATGACATCACCAGAACTCTACAGAGATATATATTAATTGTAAATTCAGTACTGGGTCTTTAGCTACTTGAAATGCAGCTTAAAAGAAACATGAAAAAGGGATCTGACGTTTCTTCTCCAACTACTGGAATCTTTATGTCAATTACACAGGATTACTAGGAGATTTTTTTCTATTAAAGGAGACAAGTTTAAAAATTTAGAGGAGAGAGAAACCAAGATGGCGGCATAGGTAAACACCGGAGATTGCTGCCTCGCACAACCACTTCAAAAATACAACTAAAAGACGGAATGGACATCACCCAGAACCACAGGAAGGCTGGCTGAGTGGAAATTCTACAACCAGAAGGAAAGAGAAAAGCATACTGAGACTCAGAGGAGGCGCAGTGCAGAAGTAAAATACTAAGGTGTGGAGGTGCATGCGGAGAGGGCTGGCGGCTGAGGGCACGGTTGTCGTTTTCAATTGGGAGGGAGTCTCAGGCTCTGAGCTCCAGTTCCCGGCGAGTCTCTAGGGACCCAGACTCATACAGGAGAAGCGGGACTGTCTGGCAGCGGAACTCCAGGGCAGCTTTCTCTCCGAGGGGCTTGCAGCGATTACCGGGACATTGAGAAGCAAAGCCTCTGAGGGCAGGACTGAGAGCAGCCATAACTGCTAGCCCCGCGATGTTGTGCCCGTGGGACCCGCCCCGCCCAAGCCCTGCAGGGAGGCTTTTGCTGGATAGCCTCAGGCAAAGGCTAGATAAGCACCTCCCTAGAGATCCAGGAGCCAGGAAGCCCAGAGGTCAGAGTGGGACCATACAGTTTGCAGCTCCGTGGAAACATAAAGGACACACTCAGGGGGCAGACTCAGTGAGCACCAAAGCCCCATTGAAGCAAGTCTTGCCCCAGAGGGGTGTCTCCAGCACAGAAGTTCTCCCACTGCAGACACAACTGATTCTCACAGCCAATTGGCCTAGAGGCCAATTCCTCCCAGTGATACCTACAACAATCAAGGCTTAACTACAACAAGACTATGCACAAAGACCACAAGGGGGTTCACCAAGTATGTCCTCCTCAGGTAACTGGGCCCTAGAGAACACTTAGCACAGAAAACCACTCTACCAACACAGGGAAGCATAAAAAATGCGGAGACAAAGAAAAAGAACACAAATGACAGAAATGGAGGAAAGCAAACTACAGGATATAGAGTTCAAAACCACACTTTTAAGGTCTTTCAATAATTTTCTAGAAACTGCCGACAAACTTAATGAGATCTACAAGAACTCTAATGAGACCCTCGATGTTGTGATAAAGAACCAACTAGAAATTAAGCATACAATGACTGAAATAAAGAATATTATACAGACTCCCAACAGCAGACCAGAGGAGCACAAGAATCAAGTCAAAGATTTGAAATATGAAGAAGCAAAAAACACCCAACCAGAAAAGCAAAATGAAAAAAGAATCCAAAAATATGAAGATAGCGTAAGGAGCCTCTGGGACAGCTTCAAGCGCACCAACATCCAAATTATAGGGGTGCCAGAAGAAGAGAGAGAGCAAGATATTGAAAACCTCTTTGAAGAAATAATGACAGAAAACTTCCCCTACCTGATGAAAGAAATGGACTTACAAGTCCAGGAAGCACAGAGAACCCCAAACAAAAGGAATCCAAAGAGGACCACACCAAGACACATCATAATTAAAATGCCAAGAGCAAAAGACAAAGAGAGAATCTTAAAAGCAGCAAGAGAAAGAAAGTCAGTTACCTACAAGGGAGTACCCATACGACTGTCAGCTGATTTCTCAACAGAAACTTTGCAGGCCAGAAGGGAGTGGCAAGAAATATTCAGAGTGATGAATGCCAAGAACCTACAACCAAGATTACTTTATCCAGCAAAGCTATCATTCAGAACTGAAGGCCAGATAAAGAGCTTCACAGATAAGAAAAAGCTAAAGGAGTTCATCACCACCAAACCAGAATTATATGAAATGCTGAAAGGTATCCTTTAAGAAGAGGAAGAAGAAGAAAAAGGTAAAGATACAATTTTTTTTTTTAATTTTATTGAATTTTTACAGAGAGGAAGGGAGAGAGATAGAGAGTCAGAAACATCGAATAGAGAGAAACATCAATCAGCCGCCTCCTGCACATCTCCCACTGGGGATATGCCCGCAACCCAGGCACATGCCCCTGACCGGAATCGAACCCGGGACCCTTCAGTCCGCAGTCCGACGCTCTATCCACTGAGCCAAACTGGTTTCGGCAAGATACAAATTTTGAACAACAAATACACATCTATCAACAAGTGAATCTGAAAATCAAGTGAATAATCTGATGAACAGAATGCACTGGTGATTATAATAGAATCAGGGGCATAGAAAGGGAGTGGACTGACTATTCTTGGGGGGGAAAGGAGTGTGGGGGATGCGGGAAGAGACTGGACAAAAATCGTGCACCTGTGGATGAGGACAGTGGGTGGGGAGTGAGGGAGGAGGGTGGGGTGGGAACTGGGTGGAGGGGAGTTATGGGGGGGAAAAAAGAGGAACAAATGTAGTAATCTGAACAATAAAGATTTAATTTTAAAAAAATAAAAAAATTAAGTAGCTTTAAATGCAAAAAAAAAAAGATCAAATTAAAAAAAATTTAGAGGAATAAGGAGAGTAATTATTATTGTTATTATTATTATTCCTGGTGAAATGATTCCATACCACATTATTTTCTTGATATTTCATAAGTGAAATCCATCTCATTTATAAGTATTAGAAAACATACAGGAGGAAATAAAATAAGGTGGCTTTAAAATGAAAGTCTCATAAAAATTCCTACTTGATAAAAGAAAGTTAAATTACAAAGAGGATTGTTACTTATACTTATGTTGACTTTCAATGATTCACACATGCTTCTGTAACTATGCAGGTAGTTTTTCACATAAGAATTCAGATCAATCAAAACAGCCTGGTACTGCTACAAGAATAGGCATGTAGATCAATGGGCAGAGCAGAGAACCCAGATATCTACCCAAGCCATTATGCCCAAATAATCTTTGATAAAAGAGGCAAGAGCATACAATGAAGTAAAGACAGTCTCTTAATAAATGGTATTGGAATAACTGGACAGCTACATGTAAATAAATGAAACTGGACCACCAACTTATACCATACACAACAATAAACTAAAAATGAATAAAATACTTGTATGTGAATCGTGAAACCATAAAAATCCTTAAGAGCCCTAACCGGTTTGGCTCAATGGAAAGAGTGTTGGCCTGCGGACTCAAGGGTCCCAGGTTCAATTCCGGTCAAGGGCATATACCTTGGTTGCAGGGCACATCCCCAGTAGGGGGTGTGCAGGAGGCAACTGATTGATGTTTCTCTCTCATCAATGTTTCTAACTCTCTATCCCTCTCCCTTCCTCTCTGAAAAAAAATCAATAAAATATATATTTTTAAAAAATCCTTGAAGAAAACATAGGAAACAAAATATCAGACATCTCACGTAGTAAAATTTACACTGATACAATTCCTAGGGCAAGAGAAACAAAGGAAAAAAGAAACAAATGGCACTACATCAAAATAAAAAGCTTCTACAAAGCAAAAGAAATCAGCATCAAAATGAAAAGAAAACCCACTGTATGGGAGAACATATTTGCCAACATCTGATAAGGGGTTAATCTCCAAAATATATAAAGTAATCATACAACTCAACAAAAAGAAGACAAACAATCCCATCAAAATATGGGCAGAAGACCTAAATAGACATTTCTCCAAAGAGGACATACAAATGGCCAAGAGACATATGAAAAAATGCTCAGTCACTAATCATCAGAAAGATGCAAATTAAAACAACAATTAGGTACCACCTCACATCTGCCAGAATGGCTACCATCAATAAATCAACAAATGGCAAGTGCTGTTGAGGATGTGGCGAAAAAGGAAGCCTAGTACACTGCTGGTGGGAATGCAGACGGGTGCAGCCACTTTGGAAAATAGTGTGGAGTTTCCTCAAAAAATTAAAAATGGAACTGCTATTTGACCTAGTAATCCCACTTCTAGGAATATATCTGAAGAAGCCTGAAACACCAATCAGAAAGGATATAAACCACTCTATGTTCATAGCAGGGTTATTTACAATAGCTAAGATCTGGAAACAGCCCTAGTGCCCCTCAGTAGATGAAAGGATAAAAGAAACTGGGGTACATTTATACCATGGAATACTGTGCAGCAATAAAAAAGGATCTCTTACCCTTTGAGACAGCATGGAAGGGCCAGGAGAGTATTATGCTAAGCAAAATAAGCCAGTCAGAGAAAGACAAGTATCTCGTGATCTCACTTATATGTGGAATTTAATGAACAAAATAGATCCAGAGACATGGAGGCATGCAAAAGACTGAGGATCCTCAGAGGGAAGGGGGGGAGGGGAGAGAAGAGATCAATCAAAGAACTTATATGCATAACCCATGGACACAGACAATAGTTGGATGAAGGCCTGGGGTGGGGACAGGAATAGAGAGGAGGGGGGTGGTCAATGGAGGAAAAGGGGGGAGCATTTGTAATACTTGCAACAATAAAGATAAATTAAAAAAAAAAAAGAATTCAGATCAGTTTTAGCAAGCAAAAACCACCTGAACAGGTGGAACACTGAAAGCTTTAATGACTATAAAACTATTGGACACAATAATGCTATAAACCAACCACAAAATAAGAATTATCATAAGGTACAGTGTATTTACAAATAAGATAACAATAAGTTTGCAAATTGATCATCAAATTTTAGTTGAATATTTTCAGTAGTGCATATATGATTACACTTATCTGAAGGAGAAGCCCAAAAAACTATAATTGTTTTCCACTGGTAACAAAATTTAAAATACAAAAGGTCTCTCCCAACCCTTGCATGTCAGCAAAATTTAACCTAATGGGAAATTACCTGAAGTGGTTAATATTCAAGAGTAGAATTAACGCACACGTGTATCCATAGCTTCACGTCATACAAGTCTGTCTGAACCCCCACACCATGACAGCCAAGGACAAATGCAGCACCAAGAAACAGCACAGAGCAAAAAGCAAAGCAACAAAGAGCAGAGAAAGCAAACTTCAGTCATTGATTCAAGATATCAGATGAAGCACAGGAATTAGAATTCTTTTTAAAGAAAAGCCTGAGATATTAACAAAAAAAAAGAACAAATAAGAAGAATGATGTGCAACACATATATATCTGCTCAATGTGCTCCTTTAATTATGCTTAATTCTACCTTCAGAGGACAGAGGTTATGCCCATAGATTTGTATGTAAAAGTAGCTTCAGTAATTTCTCAGATTTTTAAAAGTGTCATTTAAGTAATGACTACGCAGAAAATACTTTTTCTCATGGTGTGCAAATTATTCTTTCCTCTTTAATATTCATAATCTCAAAAAAAGATTTGCAAGTTTTGTCATTAACATTCAAGTTCCTCATTGCACATTCACTAACAATTATATCATCTACTTTCACAAACGAATGATGAACAAATACAGAGAAGTTCCATGCCTAGAGCCTTTTGCACAGCACTCCAAAGTTAACTATAGGAAACAGAGAGAAGTGAACAACAATCAAAGGTATAATTCCTTCCTTTATTTATATACGAGAACAGTATTTTAAAAGTACATAAAGCTCATTATTACCCAAACTCGAGAGGGGTGTAAAAGCTTTTTAAAAAAGGAAAGACTTAACATGAGATTAAGTGAAGGGTTAGTAAATCCAGATTTAGTACCTGTGCTAGAGTGATTATCAATGGAATCAAGACTGATTAAATCTCTGACGAAGACTGTGTGCTCCCCATTGTTAGCATCATTAGAACTATCCACGCTACCGTGGCTCACCGTGTCCCCATCACTTCCACCTGTGGCATTCTGAGGAGCTAAAGATAAGGACAACAGCAGTTCAATAATTCATGCACTGACAATAACAAACTAAACATCAATGACCCATAGTTCATTTAAAGTTGCAGAACACTTTCTAAATATGGGTGTGGGGAGAGAATTTTGGGCTAAGGTAATATATCTTTAGTTATATATAAAATTATCAACTAGAATTTGATTTATGTTTTCTACTTCATATAATTATACTTCAAACCACAGAAATTATACTTCATATAATTAAAATTCATAAAACTATGAAGCTTATGGTTCAGCAAGAAAGTATCTTTCCAATCACATGTATTACCTGATATTGAGGAGACCTGTGACTTTTGCACGGATTTTTTAAGCGGCTGCCTAAATTGTGCCAAGCCACGTACCACATTCCGTACCTTCGTCCATAAGAAGATACCACTGCGGGTACTGCTAGGCCACGGGCTCTCCAAAACTACCTAAAAGTAAAATAAAGGTAAAAGTAATAGTTATTAGAAATATTTGACTTTTGAAAATATACATACATATATAGTACATATATAAAAATTATACCCCAAACTCTCTAAAAGAAGGTATTAAAGAATTATCAGTCTTAATAAGGAGCATACATTGCCCAATGTCAATCCTACTTACCTTATTATAATAACCATAAGTAATAGCATTTGGCTTTATGTTAGCAGTTTTCATTTCAAATAAGACTCTGACTGCTAAAACAGGATGGCCCCAAAGTCCGCAAAGCTGCATTACTACTCGATAGCACACCTAGCAAAAAATAACATCAAAGCATTAGTAGTAGTTAGCACACAGTCCATCCGTGACTTGTAGAGATTTTTAAATGATTTACCCAATTCTTCTCAAAGTTATTAAGCACTACTTTTTCTATTGTTGTGCTTTGAGTGTCTCAGTAAATTATTTGTAAAACTCATTCATTAATAGAAGTACCAGGATTACTGACTGTTGAACTTAAGATCTATGTGCATGTGTGCCATTTGTTTCAGTAACTAAGTATGCACAAAGAGAATGACTATTATTCTCCATAATTTAAAAAATTCGTTTTTAAAATAAAGTATGATTAAAATAGCTCTCTCCTAAATAATGTTTTATATTCTGTGCAAAAGGAATTAAAGACAGCATTCTCTAGGATGCCAATATAATAAAAAGAATTCTGTAAAACCATGTCTTTAAAAAGTATGTGAAAAAAGATAGAAAAATAACTATAATTAGCAAAGGCTTTTCTTGGCATGTGTTTACCAAGGGGGTCCAGATTTTATCATAAGAGGACAAGTCAATTGGTTACTCCTCTAAAAGTTAGAATCTTATATATTAAAAGATGATGGCAGAAAACATGAAGAATGAAACAGGAATCTCAATGATCCTTGGCTAAGAGGTGAGCCAGTTTATACAAACAGTGACAGGGCAGTCACAAACTTATTTATAATAAATAAGTAGTTTATTCTGAGAATAAGGAGTGCTCGCTTCAGCAGCACATATACTAAAATTAAAATGATAAGCATGGCCCCTGCCCTGCGCAAGGATGACACACAATTTTGTGACTAGAATAAGGATATGTACACATAGGAGATATTCTTCTTGAGACTCATAAAATGTGCTCTGTTTGTGACAGAGTTGCTTAACAACTGTACCATTAAGCCAAGCTGCTCTTTCTACTAAAGGAGAAAGCAAATTTTGAGGAAGGAATTATATTCAAGAGAACAGAAGAGATGAGAAGACAGAACCTACACAGAACCTAGAGAAAGAAGAACTTCGCTGGAGAGAACATGGCAAAAGATCCTGGACAGAAACTGGAGACAGAACCTAGCGAGAGAACATGGCAAAAGATCTTGGACTGAACCTGACTACAGAAATTGGCAAGAGAACCTGACTAGAACCTGGTGACTGAACCTGGCTGGAGATCCTGGACAGAACCTGGCTGGAGATCCTAACCAGAACTTTGCTGGAGATCCTGAACAGAACTTGGCTGGAGATCCTGGCTAGAGATCCTGGCAAGGCTGCTGATCAACTGAACGCTGCCTCCGTGTCGTTCCTTCTTCGCCGACTCTGTCCACACCTTTGGGGACCCCTGGACCTGCTGGGGTTGGACCCCAGCACACTACCCCATTGTATTAATTCTACATTCCAAAAAGATTCCCTCATGATTTTAAAACCTGCTTTCACTTGGGTTCCTACTAACCTAACCGAGCCTCGGGAATCTCATCAAACCTACCAACTGTTCCATGACCTGGTAAAAATCTAATAAGACAAAAAAGATTTCTTGGAATGTTAATTGTAGGACTCTTTGATCTAGTATTGTTACTTACTTCTGTGGGAATTGCTGCTTCACCCATGGTACAAACTGTTCAAACTTTTCAGTTTGTACAACAAGTTAAGGAAAATGTAACTAAGACCTTGTCTATACAAAAAAGAATTAACAGCCAGCTGAAATAGAATTATCGGCACTAAAATCTACAGTTTTATGGATGGGTGATAAAATCCACAGCTTAGAGCAAAGAATGTCCTTACAGTGTCATTATAATTTTTCCCAGATTTGTGTTACCCCCGTTCCCTATAACAGTACCTTACACCCTTGGGAATCAATAAAAAATCACCTTCTTGGTGCTTGGGGTAAAGGTAACACAACCCTTGATATTTTAGAATTACAACAGTATATTGTATAATTGTCCCAGGCAAACTTACAAACTAGTTCCTTAGATGCCTGGCAGCAATTTAAAAAGGACATTAAAGAGTTTAATCCCTTTCAAAAAAAAAGAGAGAACAGAAGAGATGAAATGTGAAAAGAGAGCTGAAGAGGCAGAGCATCATTAGGATGAGTACTATGAAGCTAGAAATGCACGGTATAACTTAGGAGCAAAAGGTCAGAAACTGTCAGAGATACTCTATAAATGACCAGGTTAAAGATGTTTTATGAAACTACATGAATTAGGAACAACTGAAGGAACTAGGTAAGATGTATGAAAGAATGAAGAAGAATGTGACACAAGAGGGTACTTCAGATATCTGAAGAATTGTCACATAAAAGAGGGAGTAAACAGTTTGTGCAACTCCAAAAAGCTATAGAGAGGTGGAACTGAGCTCATCATAAAACACACACACTTTATTTATTTATTTTTGTTAATCAACAGAGGATATTTTTGCCATTGATTTTTTTAAAGAGAGAAAGTGGAAAGGAGGACAAGAGAAACATCGATGTGAGAGAAACACATTGATTGGTTGCCTCCCACATGCACCCTCAACTGGGGCCAGGGATCGAACCTGCAACCCAGGTATGTGCCCTTGACCAGGGCCAACGCTCCAACCATTGTGAACACTGGTCAGGGCAAAACACACACACTTTATAACTAGTAGGGCCAATTCAAACATAGGCAAGATCCCATATATTTCAAAATTTCTAGAGCATCTCAGTTTTAGGTTAAAGTTATATTAAAATACCTTAAAGTCCTATTCAACTCTAAGAAAATCATTTTCTATATCAAATTGGGATTAATCTGAATTTTCTAAAATGATTCTAGATGAATTTATTCGGGGTCTGCAGAGTGTTCCCCTAACCTTCTAGGTATACTTGTGTAAGACACAGGCATCAAATTAAATAAATAGTAATAACACCAGAGATATCATTGCCAATTGCAGTATTTTGTTGCCTACAACTTGATTATCTTCTGGATATCTGTGGTAGAGAAAGATGGCGAACAACTCTGCTACTCCTCACATTGAAAGGTCTATGTCCCTCCCTTTGAATTGAGGGGGAAGGGCGTAATTCTGTTGTATGACTAACAGAATTCAGTTGAAGTGACACTGTACCAGTTTCCAGGGTTAAGACTTAAGAAACTGCCAGTTTCTACTTCCTCTCTCTTGAAACAAATGCGCTTGGAGCTCTCTAAGCTATCATGGAAAAAGCCCAAATACCACATGGGAAGGTCCTGAGACTATGTGGAGGGAGAGGGTCCCACCTGAGCCCAGCCTTCCAGTCAAACGTGCCAAGGTACCTGGCAAGCCTTTGAGTTAAGTTGTCTGGGACCCTCCAGACCACACCAGCAAGCAACTGGTTATAACCAAGTGATTCCAGTTAAAGCAATATGGAACAGAAAAACTACACAGAATATTTCCTAGGTTCTTGGCCAAAAAAATTATGACTTAATAAAATAGCTCTTTTAAGCCACTAAGGTCTGGGATGGTTACTCAAAAATATCTGTTAGACTAACGAGACAATATTAGAAATAAGCATGACACAAATATTTCACTTTCATTTAAAATTCAGTAAGTAGTATAAAAAGCAAAATGCATTATACATTTTAATTTTAATTCAGCCTCAGTGGCATGTGCTATTTCTGGGTCTTCTAAAGTTTTATGATAAAATCTAGGTTATTACAACTTTTACAAACATAAAATGTAGAGCACAAAGCTGTCAAATTAAAACATTACGCTTATAAATTAAACAGAGGGGCCCAAGCCAGTTTTTCTCAATGATTAGAGCATCAGCCTGTGGACTGAGGGTCTCGGGTTCAATTCCGGTCAAGGGCAAGTACTTTGGTTGCAGGTTCCATCCCAGCCTTGTTCAGGGTGCATGCGGGAAGCAACCAATTGATGTTTCTTTTTCTCTCTCCCCGCCACCCCAACCCGTACCATTCTCTCTCTCTAAAACAATGAAATAAAGTAAAAAAATAATGGGAAAAATATCCTTGGATAAGGCGAGGGGAGGGGAGAAACTGTGGGTTCTGATGGAATATGGACCTGAACATGCACACTATTTACTTGCTGGAGGGGTGGGGGGGGGGGGGGTGGGAGGGGGGCTATGTGTGTGTCAATTCATCTGTTTCAAATTTCTTTTTATTTATTAATTTATTATTATTTTTTAAGATGAATAAGGCACAGTATCATTCTTTTTTAAAAAAAGATATTTCTAAAAAAAAAAAAAAGATATTTCTATTGATTTCAGAGAGGAAAGGAGAGGGAGAGAGAGATAGAAATATCAATGATGGGAGAGATCATTGATTGGCTGCCTCCTGCATGCCCCCTACTAAGGATCGAGTCCCCACCCAGGGCATGTGCCCTTGATCGAAATAGAACCCTGAACCCTTCAGTCCACAGGCTGGTGTTCTATCCACTGAGCCAAACTGGCTAGGGCCAAACTTCTATCTTTTTAAAACGTAGCTAATATATAAACTGCCTCACAGAGTTGCTGGGAATACCAAAGGAAATAATATACATGAAAATACTGTAAAAACTTTAATGTGCTATTCTATGTGTAATCAATAAACAGATAAAATGCATCAAATATGCATTCTTAAGTATTAAACAAACATTTCTTCCAGCAGTAAAGATGCAATTACTTCAGCACACTACAAATCTCTCAATATAACTTGTTAGAAGTTGAAATAGAAGAAATCAACCTTGAAATTTTAAACCTATCATGCTGTTTATTGTTGAAATAGAAAAAAATTCTTAGCTTACTGGTTCTAATTGCTGCATGTTAGAAAATAAGAGAACATCATTATTTGTACCAGAGACTACCATAGAACTTTAATACCTTTGGAAGAAAATCGTTTTTAGGCAATTCTGGTATGTCTTGTGAACTTTTAACTTATCAAAGAAATAATCAAGAATTATGCTTTCAATTTAGAGTACAATAACATAATATTTACAGAATACTTTAAAACACTTTAAATGTATACTTTCCAAAAAACTTAAAACATCTTGAAATGCTTCTTAGATATAAAAATTACCAGAATTTTTAAAAACACTAAAATGTATGAAATACAAAGCACTGATTCTGATCAAGTACATGAAAATTTTTTTAGTTGTTATTCCACTTACTTATGCATTCATTGATTACTTCTTGTATGTGCCCTGACCATGATTGAACCCGCAACTTTGGCATATTGGTACAGCACTCTAACCAACTAAGCTACTCGGTCAAGGCTATGGTCAAGTACTTTTAATTTCCAAATCGTTTTATAAACATTAGATGAGAGGAAATGTAATAAAATATGAGAATGGATATTAATACTTGCTTTACATCTTTTTATTTTATTTATTTATTTATTTTTTAAAATATATTTTATTGATTTTTTACAGAGAGGAAGGGAGAGAGATAGAGAGCTAGAAACATCGATGAGAGAGAAACATCGATCAGCTGCCTCCTGCACATCTCCCACTGGGGATGTGCCCGCAACCCAGGTACATGCCCTTGACCGGAATCGAACCTGGGACCTTTCAGTCCGCAGGCCGACGCTCTATCCACTGAGCCAAACCGGTCTCGGCATATCTTTTTATTTTAAAAGCTTTTATAAATATACAGATAATACTTAGAGAAAAATGAGTTTTAGTATGCCCACAGCATTATCAAATCTTAATACTATAAATGCGGTAATAGTTTCAGATCTTTGTATTTTAAAGGGAAAAAAAATATATAGCTATCGCTCAAGCTATAATGTGCTCTCTTCAATCCCATTTCTCTTCTATCCTTGTGCTCTCACTCTTTCTCTCCTTCCTCCCAGACATCTATTACTGAATTTTTATTTCAACTTCATTTTAAATTCTAATCTGGTTCTATATATCATTTATAATTATCTTAACACTAAAAATAATTTTAAAGGGAAAAGAGAACAGAGAAAGACTAAATAAGTGACTCAGCTTCTTCAACTATCTCTTAGGATGCTTCTAAAGCTTAAGAGAGAGATTGTATGGCCTGGCCAGTGTCGCCCGCCCAGTGGTTGTGCATCAACCCACGAACCAGGAGTTCGCGGTTTGATTCCTGGTAGGGGACATACCTAGGTTGTGGGCTCGATCCCCAGTAGGGGGCATGCAGGAGGCAGCCAATCAATGATTCTCATCATTAATGTTTCCATCTCTCTCTCTCTTTCTCCCTTCCTCTCTCCAAAATAAATTAAAAAAAATTTTTTTTAAAGAGAGAGATTGTATGTAAAACATGTAACACATCTTTCACTCAGTGCTTACTAGGAGCCAGGTACTATTCTAGGCACATTATGTACATTAACTGATTTAACCCTCAAACTAAACTTATGAGGAAGGTACTATTATTACCAACACCAGTGGGGCAATTTTGTCCTCCAGGGGAGACACTTGGCAATGTCTGAGACATTTCTGATTGCCCTGGCAGGAAGGGTTTGCTACTGGCATCTAGTGGGTATGCTGGTAAACATCCAACAATGTGCAAGACAGGCCAAGGCAGGCCCCCAGAATAAATAATTATGCAGGTCAAAATGTCATTAGTGCCCTGCCGGGTAGCTCAATTGGTTAGTGTCATCCTGATACACCAAGGTTGCAGATTTGATCCCAGGCCAGGACTCACACAAGAATCAACCAAGAGATGCATAAATAAGTGGAATAATAACTCTCTCTAATAAATAAAAAAATGTTAAATGTCTGTGGTACCAAGATTGAGAAACTTGGAACTACATTTCAGATACATAATCTGAAACACAAATTGATTTTATAATGCACCCTAGCACATAGGTCCTAGTGGAAAGCCTACTCCCTATTTGCTTCCTAACAAAGTTATATCAAAAGTAAAATGAAATAAATATTATTTTCTATTTATCAAGGACAAACAATCTGGTCTAAATAATAAGTCTCAGCTTCATTCCAAAGCAGTAATTTTTAAAATAAATATATTTTAAAATAAATAATAAGTACTATCTCTATGAAACAGAGTAAATGTTTTACCTTTCCTGCTTATAATGAAAATACCTGAGGACACTTTAAAGCAACTGAGAAATAACTTTTCTTAAAAATACAAAAATAAAATTTAACTTAGTAACATTCTCAATTCATTATACTTGCCTCATCTAGTGGATCCACGTCTGTTTTCCTCATCTTAATAAGTACATCATATGCCTGCTGAAGTGCTCTGACCTTAGGATGAGAAACTCTAACATAGGCCGGGAGACAAATAAACCACAAACTGAAACAATGACTGAAGAGACACTTGGCCCATTGTGGTGGATTTGTATAACATCTCTTCGCCAACTTATGAGCTGTTTTTATCTCCTAGAAAGAGAATAAAACATTATGGTATTTACTAAAATTTATTATGATGGGGAAAGTGAAAAAGAAAGGGAAAAAAAGAATATAATGTCAAATTTTACTCTAAAATCAAGTATTTCATAGTTTTACTTTTGTGAGTGGCTTCCTACTTAATGCCACATGGTCTTTCAACATTCACCTACAGAAGCGTTTTATATTGTACTGTAACTATTTGTTGGTGAACATAATACACTAGAAATTCCTTAAAAGCAGAGATCATTAATATTTTTATAATATAATGATTAATTAGGTGCCCTTCACATAGAAGGCACTCATGTTTGATGGATGAAAGAATTTAACCATTGATAGCTTATAAGTTCTTCAAAGTCATTTTTGAAAAGTTAGTCTTCTCACTCTTCTCCCTGCTAAAAAGTGAAAATGCCCTATTTCCTGCCAAGATTTCCACTTTAACCTCCCTCACTACAGTCTGTGTTAATTCCTTCACTGAGTGATTACATAAAAAGCCCTACTCCTTTGAAGTCAACATAGTCTGAGAAAGATCATTGACCTTCCTACCTAACTGTTCAATAGTCATGTTTTCAACCTCTGATTTTCATTCTGATTTGAATGAAAGAGAGAATAGGTATCAAAATCACCACTGAGCCCTAGCTGGTTTGACTCAGTGGATAGAGTGTTGGCCTGTGGACTGAGGGGTCCTGGGTTTGATTCTGGTCAAGGGCACATGACTGGGTTGCGGCTCGATCCCCGGTGGGGGGGCGTGCAGGAGGCAGCCGATCAATGATTCTCTCTCATCATTGATGTTTCTATCTCTCTTTCCCTCTCCTTTCCTCTCTGAAATCAATAAAAATATATATATATATTTTTTTACATATATATGTAAAAATGAGCTTTCACGCTAGATACTATAGAGCCTTCCAGATAAATTAAACTGCTCTAGTGTGCCTGGCACTAAAGATCCCTCTACTGGGATGTGTTCTAAAAAAAAATATCCTGGTGTATTAATTTTCTCATGATCTTTATTTGTACAAGACTTGAAGACGTATTTGAAAATACAGTTCCTTCCAACTAGCCTGGAAAAAAGAAAAAGATGATGAAGATGAGATTTAAAGATTTAGTAACAAAACAAACAAAATAAAAAAACAAAAACAGGGGGAAAAAAAAACTTAGTAACAAAATTTTCCCATTTTAAAAACTTGCCTTTAGTAAGCTGTTAGGGTAAAAAAAAATTCCCTTCAGACAACATTGAGAGAAATGTGTACTATATGAAATTAAGGAACACCTCAGGTTAATCTCAGATTTGGGGGATTATATAAGAACTAGAGGCCCAGAGCATGAAATCATGCACAAGTAGGGTCCCTAGGCCTAGTCTTCGATCAGGGCCACGTCCCTGCTCTGCACCGCCCCATGACACCCACCACGCCGCAAAGCTTCTCAATGCTTGCCTCCACCACCCCGCGAAGCTCCACGACACTCGCCTCTGCCACCCCGAGATGCTCCACGAAGCTCCCTGCCCCCGCAACTCCCCATGACACCCCACAAAGCTCCGCGAAGCTCCCCGCCCCGTGAAGCTCTGCAACACTCCCCACCCCACAATGCTCGCCGCTGGATGCGTACCACCTGCCGCTGCTCAACAGTCCCCACTTCCGACCCACCACCCCGGGGGGGAGGGACCGAGAGGTGGTCAATGCACCTCATAGCAACTGGTCGATGGTCATTATGGTCATGATGCCGTGATGGTTGCTGGCCTTTTATTGTATAGGATTGGTAAAACCTGAACTAAGAATTTCATTTTGAAATTTTCCATGTTTTGTAGACTCCCAAAATGTCAGTATATGTATAAAAGATGTTTAATTTTAATTCACAACTAATTATAGTTTAACTCTTTACACTTAAATCAGATGTGGTATTAAAGTAAGATGTTCTAAGTTAATACACTCGCACTCCCTTTTGAACGTAGTATGCAGTATAAAGTACATTTTCATTAACCATGAGGGAAACGCAAATCAAAATCACATCACTTCACACCAACTAGGATGCTATAATAAAAAAGACAGATAATAATAAGAACTGACAAGGATGTAGTGAAATTGGAACTCTCATACACTGCGGGTGGGAAATGAAAAATGGTGTAGCCACTGTGGAAAACAGTCTGACAGTTCCTCAAAAAGTTAAACAGATTTACCATAAGACACAGCAATTCCACTTCTAGGCATATACCCAAGAGAAGTGAAAACACACAAATGTTCATAGCAGCACTATGCATAATAGCCAAAAAGTAGGAACCACTCACATGTCCATGAATGGATAAATAAAATGTGGTATATATCCACACAGTGGAATTATTATCTACACTAATAAAAGAGAAAAATGGTAATTGGCGTACGACGATACCCTTTTCATTGGCTAATCAGGGCTATATGCAAATTAACTGCCAACTAAGATTGGCAGTTAACTGCCAACAAGATGGCGGTTAATTTGCATATGTAGGCACAATGCAGGGAGGCGAAAGGGAAAGCAGGAAGAAGCCCCCTGCCACTGACAGTGATCGGAAACCCAGGGGGGAGCTAAGAGCTGGGGGGCAGGGCAAAGGCGGCCCTGAGGCCGCCTTTGCCCTGCCCCCCAGCCATGATCGGAGAATCAGGTGCCTTTTCCACCCTGGCCAGTGATAGCAGGAAGTAGGGGTGGAGCCAGCGATGGGAGCTGGGCACGGTCGAAGCTGGCAGTCCCAGGAGCTAGGGGCCCCTTGCCTGGGCCTAAAGCGAAGCCCATGATCGCGGGGCCGCTGCAGCTGTGGGTCCCCGCTGCCCGGGCCGAACGCCTCAGCCAGAGGCATCCTGCAGGGGCAGGGGCAGAGCCCGCGAGATCGCAGCACCCCCCGCTGCCACTGCAGGTCCCCGCTGCCTGGGCCAGACGCCTAGGCCAGAGGCATCAGGCCTGGGCTGGGGGCAGAACCAGTGATGAGGGGAAATGAGGGTCCCCTGCCCAGGCCTGACACCTCTGTCAGAGGCGTCAGGCCTGGGCAAGGGGCCGATCCTGCGATTGGAGGGTGATGGGGGTCAACGCCTGAGGGTTCCCAGTATGTGAGAGGGGGCAGGCTGGGCTGAGGGACACTCCCCCCCGCCCCACACCCAGTGCACGAATTTCGTGCACCGGGCCCCTAGTTCAGCAATAAAAATAAATGAAGTACTGACACTTGATGCAACATGGATGAACCTTAAAAACAGTAGAAGTGAAAGAAGCCAGTCACAAAAGGCTACATGTTATACAATTCCATTTATATGAAATGTCCCCGCATAGACAAAACTATAGAGACAAAAAATAGATTAGGGGTTGCCTGAGGCTGTGGGGGGAAAACCTGGAAGTTAACAGCGAAGGGTTCGAGATTTCTTTTAAGGGTGACAAAAATGTTCTAAAGTTGATTGTGGTGTGGTTGCACAACCCTGTGCATATACTAAAAGCCACTGAGTATACTTTAAATGGGTGAATTGTATGGTATGTGAATTATCCTATATAATAAAACCCTAATATGCAAATCAACCGAACGGCAGAATGACTGGTTGCTATGATGCACACTGACCACCAGGGGGCAGGTGCTCAATGCAGGAGCTGCCCCCTGGTGGTCAGTGCACTCCCACAGGGGGAGCACCACTCAGCCAGAAGTTGGGCTCATGGCTGGTGAGTGTAGCGGCAGTGGTGGGAGCCTCTCCCACCTCCACAGCAGTGCTAAGAACCCCTTGGGGGATGTCCGCCTGCCAGCTTAGGCCCAGCAGGCAGACATCCCCCAAGGTTCCTGGACTGCAAGAGGGTGCACGCTGGGCTGGGGGACCACCCCCCAGTACACGAATGTCATGCACTGGGCCTCTAGTATATCCATAAAGTTTTTTAAAAAGTATATTTGGTTCCAAAGAATTCTTTTAAACATACTAGTAAGCATTCAAAAACTTCAGCCTCACTCAACATTGGAAGTAGGATTGCAAGAAATCTAGTTTAGTTCATTATCAACCACAGTAGTTCTTCAAATGGTTGCTGTGGGTGATAATTCTAAACTATGAGCTGCATATCACATATACATATTTTACATTTTTAATTAGCATGTATTAGATAAAGAATATCTGACCTGTTTACTTCTCTTAGCCATGAGAGCTGGACTGTTTGTAATGCTATTCCCAGTAGGGTGTCTACTAAAACAAAGTTTCAATTCCTGTGGTCTGTCAAAAAGCTTAAGGTCCAGTCTTGGAAAGTATTTGTAACTAAAATAAAAAGCAAAATTAGAACTGCTGATTTAAAATACGCTTCATATTATTCCAGAATTTAGGTGACTATTTCTAAACCTTACATAGTACCCAATATTATTCCCCAAAATCCTTATACAGAAAATTTTTTTTTTTCAAAAATGTAAGATGACGTAGTTATGAAATACATAAACCACCTACATAGAAACTCTGGCTCCTCCCCACTCTATTTGTTTTTCTCAACCAATCCATGGAAAACAGAAAACCCTGATATCTTACTTGATAGAGGAATTACCCTTGCAACAGAACCAATGTGTTCAATAATTTGTATGTAAAAATAATATTTAGTATAATTTGTAATTTTGTTTTTCTTCATAAAAGTACCTTGCGTTGGTATCTAAAAGAAAAAAATTCCTAATATTTTCATTTTAGCTGTAACCGGTTTGGCTCAATGGATAGAGCGTCGGCCTGTGGACTGAAAGGTCCCAGGTTCGATTCTGGTCAAGGGTAAGTACCTTGGTTGCGGGCACATCCCCAGTAGGAATTGTGCAGGAGGCAGCTGATCGATGTTTCTCTTTCATCGATGTTTCTAACTCTATCCCTCTCCCTCTCTGTAAAATATCAATAAAATATATTTAAAAAAATATTTTCATTTTAGGGATATACAATAATTTACCCAATTCTTTACTGCTGGACATTTTAGGTTATTTCTAAATTTTTGTAATTAAATATCTTGGTATATATATCTTTGTAAATACTTTTGCTTAATTTCTTAGGATAATGCCCAATATCAGGGTTTGCTATGGTCCATATTTATCAAGAGAATAAAAATTCTTATAAATCACTACAAATTTATTTCCAGAAAGGCTATACTTGCATATACTCTAACATACACTTTACCTGGTAGTATAGCTTATCTTCAATATGATAGATTAAAAATGCTTTTACTCATCATTTTGGTTTGCATTTCTTTGAATACTAGAAAGCTTACTATCTTTTCATATTACTGCCTATTGGGATTTCTTCTTGCAAATTGCCTCCTTTGGCCAATTTTCTTCTGGGAGGTGTTGCCTTTCTCTATTTATCTTGTTTGTCAATACCGGAGTCCAAATGCATAGTGATTAAACCAAAGTAAAATAGAATTCTATAGTTAATATGCAATCAAAATGGTACTTAATTAAGCCACTCAATCCCTATGGTATATATTCTTCATTCTTAGATTATATGTTAATTCCATAGTTTTATGAGTTATTTTATATTTTCTTTGCTCCTGACATTATTTTAAGAAAACAGCCTAAGAAAATAACTGTGTATATACACAAAGATATAAACAGCAAAGAACTACAAACAATCCACAGGAGACTAGTGAAACAAATCACAATAAATGCATGTAATGTGGTTATTCAAAATGATATGGCACAAAAAATATTTTTTGGCATGGAAACATGTTCAGGCCATTAAAGGCAAACACAGGTTACAAAGAATATATGTAAGATGAACCCATATTTGTCTTAAGTATAATAAGTGCAAATTTATACACTAAAAGACAAGAAAGATATACATACAGTTGTTAACAGACTAAGTATTGGTGCTAAAATGATGTGCTCATTTTCTTTTTTATTGTTTGCTTTTCTAAGTTTATTAAATTGTATCTTATCACAATTATAACAATAACAATCAACTACATTTTAATTTCTCAAAAGATTCCACCCAAATCCTATTCTTTACATTTATTTTAATAAAGAATGATTCCTGCCCCTCTACTTTTAGGCTTACTCTGACATCTTACTAATGAATAAGAATTATACAGTCTTTATATTGACAACAAACACCCCCAAAGGAAGGCAGAACCTCACAAAACTAAGTAAATTTTTTAAAGATTAAAATATGGTTGAATTTTTAGGTGACTACTGATCAACATCTGGCTTATTTTCAAACAAGGTTGTCCAAGTTTTAATTTACATTACCCACTGACATTATAAAATATTCATCTCCATTAGTTCACTGAATAAATTTTGAAAATGACCTTCACAAATGATTAATATATGTATCTACTAATAATCAGAAATAATAAAAATAAATCATTAAAGCTGTGCCCAAAGAGCTCTTTTAAAGAATTCTTGCTACCTGTACTTTGGTGACAGGTCCTTTGCATCATCAGGAGGTGGCTCTGGTGGCATTATAAATACAGTGTGCTCACTTTTTTGTGAATCATCTAGCTCAATCAATTTGGTATCATCTGTTGAATCAAAATCAATCTGAAAAATAATTATTTTTTCCAGTTAATTTATATATAAGCAAGACCTAGTTTTGAACTTTCAAAAACTTTAAAAAAATACCTTATCTGTTTTCTCTGTGCTTTTATCAGGAAACAACTAGAAAAAAATAAAAAATTCTTAGTGAAAATGTCTATTGTGAATTTAATAGAGATTATCTTAAATTCTTATTTTAAAAAACTATCCTTTTTTAATACTGGACAAATAAAAAACACTTCACAATTTTGGGGACCCTATTCTATATTAGGCGAAGTATAATACGTCTTTTGAGGCTATTAAAACAATTTATTTTTATTAGTTTTTTCATAAATCCTTCACTAGCAAAAGATAGCTAATCACAAGAGGAATCTGGCTTCTCAAATAAAAAATTAATTATTATTAAGCCCCTGCATTAGTGATTGACATTATCTAAGCATCCCTCTAACTGGATGATACTGGACTATCACTTTTATAAGTAAACTAAAATGTTAAATAATTTTGATTGTATCCCTGAAATATTAGGTTACAGTGATAGAATGGGAGAAAGTTAATCAAGTTTTCTAAGGCATATGAATCATTTGGAGTCCATAAAAAATACAATGTTATAATATTCTACATTTCTTTGAATATAATCTTAAATTTTATATAATATATAGTTTGCATAAATAATCAGCCCCAAGATCCACATAGCAAAAATAAGAATTCTATTAAAAATGAAAAAAATATATATCTAAGTCAGTCATCAATTGTGAAGAATCAATTTGAATTTCCTTAGGATGGGTGAGTAAAGCTTAAAAACTTAACATATTTCCAAATAACCTCCATTAGGACAAAAGAAATATAGTAGCAAAAGTACCTGGACAGACATTAAACAAAAGAACACAGGACTCGATTTATCCAAAAAAACTAAATTTTGTAAATTAATTACTAAATCTTATTTTATTCATATAAATTAAATATATAAGTTTTAGGAGGGTCAATTTAGTACTTCATAGTTACAAAGTGAGAATCAAAGAGAAAAATTTGCTGTGTATGATAGAAACTAGACACAGGAAAATGACTCATATTAAGCCCAGAGTCAGACACTTGCATGTACATGTAAGTGCATGCACCCACAGACAGACAGACAGACAGAGACACACACACACACACACACACACACACACACACACACACCCTATGCTGTCTCCTTCAGATCATTTGGGCTAATAATAATAATGATGATGATTATACACACAGCTAGCCAAATTGTTAAAATTTTTCCTTAACATTGCTATATAGGACAAACTTTTACCTTTTCTACGCAGTCATCAAAAAATGCCAATCCAGTATCTTTATCACTTACAAAACTACATTCTTCAATGAAACGAATAAAAATCTGTGTTTTGGTTAAAAAGGTGTAGAATTTTGTATAGGCACGATCTCGACTTTTTAAAAACCCTGAAGGAAATAAAATTACAATTAAGTTCAAATTTTAAAGTGGAACTAGACGTTATATTAAACATTATTTTAAACTTGTTCATATCAATATAAGGCATATATATTTACATACAGAACCTTCTAGTAACCATAGCTCCTTCTGCCTGATTCAACTACAAAAATGCTTAATTTATACCATTAAACTTTCACTGAAATCTAAATCTCTTATAAGAAAGCTCTAGTTCTACAGCTCTCAAGTAGAAATTTCTGATATTCTACATATTCTCAAACATGAAGTGTCTATGGCCTTATTCTGAAATGCCACCAGATAATTACTTCTGTATCGTCTTATAAAACTTTCTGCTCATTGAAGGTTCAAGCATCTGGTATTCTACCCTTTCTCCTAACAACTGTAGATATCTACTGTCTTAGGGACACTCTCCTTCATTCACTGAAGACTTTCTCCTCTCCAACACCTACCATCATCATTCTTCAACACCCACTAAGCACAAACCATTGAACCCTGTCAATGATCTGTGATCTATTCCACCTCTACCACCAACTTGTACACAAAGTCACACACACACACTCTGGCCTTTTCTTGCTATCATTAAAAATTGCTCTACCTAGAAATGGGATTACTGGGAAAACAAAAACACCAATCAGAAAGGATATATGCACCCCTATGTTCATAGCAGCACAATTTACCATAGCTAAGATTTGGGAACAGCCTAAGTGCCCATTAGCAGATGAGTGGATTAGAAAACTATGGTACATCTACACAATGGAATACTAAGCTGCTGTAAAAAAAAAAAAAAAAAAAGAAGGAATTCTTACCATTTGCAACAGCATGGATGGAACTGGAGAGCATTATGCTAAGCGAAATAAGCCAGTCAGAGAAAGATAAATATCACATGATCTCATTCATTTGTGGAATATAATGAACAACATAAACTGATGAACAAAAATAAAACCAGAGGCATAGAAGCATCCAACCTATGAGGGAAGGTGGGAGCTGAGGGGGTAAGAGATCAACCAAAGGAATTGTATGGATGCATATAAGCATAACCAATGCACATAGATGGGGCCGTGAGGGCATGTGCTGGGGGGTGGGGGCAGCTGAGGAGAGGTCAATGGGGGAAAAAGGAGACTTATGTAATACTTTAAACAATAAAGAATTTAAATTTTTAAAAAAAGCTCTGCCTCCCAAATCTTTAATTTGCATGTTATTCTCTGACCATTACCCCTATCTGTCTGGTGTGCTTACTTAAGTACTCTTACAAAGGCTTTTTTTTGGGGGGGGTGCTGGGGTCCAGCCCCAGCGGGTCCAGGGGTCCCCAAAGGTGTGGATGGAGTCGGCGAAGAAGGAATGACACAGAGACAGTGTTCAGTTGATCAGCAGCCTAGCCAGGATCTCCAGCCAAGTTCTGGTCTGGATCTCCAGAGAGGTTCTCTAGCCATGTTCCCTTGCTAGGTTCTCCAGCCAGGTTCAGTCACCAGGTTCTAGTCAGGTTCTCTTGCCAATTTCTGTAGTCAGGTTCAGTCCAGGATCTTTTGCCATGTTCTCTCCAGCGAAGTTCTTCTGTCTGTAGGTTCTGTGTAGGTTCTGTCTGTAGGTTCTCTCTTCTTAGTTCTGTGTTCTGAGTTCTGTCTGTTTCTGTCTTGTTACATCTGTATTTATACCAGTTGATTCAATCCTATCAATCTCTATTACAAAGGTTAGGGCGTTTCTTATCTCCATTCCAGGGAGTAAAGATTATGTAGTTTAAGCATCCTTGTTTGTAGTGATTAACTACCCGCCTGGCACTTAGTTAAGGAGTTTCATCCCCTCCCTGACTTCAGGGAAAAATTCCTACCTGGGGAAACAACCTTTCTCGGAGAGGTGACCTTGGTTAAAAACACACAGCGCTAAGGGGAGCAAACATATTAAGAACCGTATGCTATATATGCCAGGTCCCTTGAAACAGCAAGGATGGACCGGCTCCCGGCAAATTCCCCCTTTTTTATTTTTTAAAGGCAGGCATTAAAAAGAAAAACCTCAAATGCTCTCTTATATCCATTTTAAGAGTAGGATTGGCGCTTTCTGCTATTACCTGAGTCCTGATCTATCATCCCAGGCAGAGCTTGCTAATCCTGCACTTTCCCAGGGTAGAAAGGCTGCAGTGGGGTTAAGGATAAGGCTCCTTGGGCCTACCTTCTCCCATGCCATTACATTTACCTTTCCTTCCTCAGAAAAGCATGGACATACTTCTTGTATAAAACGTTCTGTCTGACTGGGAGTAACCTTAATTCCTCTGCTAGCAAGCATATGTGTTAAAAGATCAATACAGAGTCTTATTTCTTTAGACTCAGTATGGCACATCTTCTTAATCTAAAGATCAATACAGAGTCTTCTTTCTTTGGACTCAGTATGGCACATCTTCTCAATCTAAGTTCTGTACTATCCACCTTCTTACCCTACTTATCCTCTATAGGGGGGTCTGTAGCACCCTGGTGGAGTCCTATCCATCCCGAATGTGGGGGTTCTCAATGGGGGGGGCTTACCTAGGGGAATCCTTTTCCAGGGGTTCCCAAAGGTGTGGACGGAGTAGGCGAAGACTATCCACCCTCTTCCTATGGTGGAGTCCTATCCATCCCGAGTGTGGGGGTGCTTACCTAAGGGGTCCCTGTTCGGGCACCATATGCCGGGGTACAGCCCCAGCGGGTCCAGGGGTCCCCAAAGGTGTGGATGGAGTCGGCGAAGAAGGAATGACACAGAGACAGTGTTCAGTTGATCAGCAGCCTAGCCAGGATCTCCAGCCAGGATCTCCAGCCAAGTTCTGGTCTGGATCTCCAGAGAGGTTCTGCTTCGGATCTCCAGCGAGGTTCTCTAGCCATGTTCCCTCGCTAGGTTCTCCAGCCAGGTTCAGTCACCAGGTTCTAGTCAGGTTCTCTTGCCAATTTCTGTAGTCAGGTTCAGTCCAGAATCTTTTGCCATGTTCTCTCCAGAGAAGTTCTTCTGTCTGTAGGTTCTGTGTAGGTTCTGTCTGTAGGTTCTCTCTTCTTAGTTCTGTGTTCTGAGTTCTGTCTGTTTCTGTCTTGTTACATCTGTATTTATACCAGTTGATTCAATCCTATCAATCTCTATTACAAAGGTTAGGGCGTTTCTTATCTCCATTCCAGGGAGTAAAGATTATGTAGTTTAAGCATCCTTGTTTGTAGTGATTAACTACCCGCCTGGCACTTAGTTAAGGAGTTTCATCCCCTCCCTGACTTCAGGGAAAAATTCCTACCTGGGGAAACAACCTTTCTCGGAGAGGTGACCTTGGTTAAAAACACACAGCGCTAAGGGGAGCAAACATATTAAGAACCGTATCTATATATGCCAGGTCCCTTGAAACAGCAAGGATGGACCGGCTCCCGGCGGGGGCGGGGGGGGGGGGGGGGCAGGGGGAAGACCCGGAAAGAGGGGCGGAGGAAGATAGAAGGTAAGCTCATTGAAATCTACAAACCTTTTACCCTTTTTCCATTCTACCTACCCCCTCCCTGTCTTCACTTCTCTATCTATCCAATACTGATTCCATGTCCATTGATTTCAATTACTTTCTTGTCAACACTCTCAATTCTTATGCCCTTGTCTTTTTTGGCAAATCCATCTAGTATAGCCTAGCCCTGGAGGAATGTATTTGTCTGCTTTCTCTGGATCTGCATCAGTGTGGCTGAGCACAAGTTAAAAGGAGGGAAAATGCTCCACAATTAAGTGGATCAGAATCACTTATATAATACTGTACCTTTGTCCCTGACCAACAACTTTACTACATTTTTGGAATAAACGTAATTTCCTTTTACCCATTATTTCACAGCTATTTGCAGTTTTCAAATGTCCTCCTCCATGTTTCCTTCCCCCATTCTCAAAAGGCCATACCTTATATTGCCAAAAAAATGAAAATCATTAAATGAGAACTACCTTCATTATCTCACTACAAAATGTATTACTCTTTCTGCAATTATCATTCCTTCCTTCCTTCTTTTTACAATGGATATGTCCAGTACTCCTACGGCCAAGCCTACAACATCAGCCTGGGATTCCAGCCCCTTCAATATTCTCAGAAAAGTCTTCCTCTCTCTACTCGCTACTTATCAGCATACTCAAGTCTCTCTCATTGAAAACAAACAAACAAACCCTTTTCTTAACAAATAATCAGATTCTCTCTTTTCAGCTGTTTTCCTGCTCAATAAAGGCAACCAATGACACACCAAGGAGAAAGACCTCAGAGGAAATCAATCCTGCCAACACATTGATTTTGACCTTCTAGCTAGCTTCTACAATTATGAGGAAATTTCTGTTGTTTAAGCCAACCAATCCACGGTACTATGTTATGATAGACCTGACGAACTAAAACACATGCCTTGTGCTTTTGTTGTTGAGGTTTCTTCCATTCCAATACCACTAACACTAAGAGCTGTTATCATGAGTACTGAATATTGTAAAGTACTTTTATTGTTGCTCCACATATATTTTCTTAATCTTCACTACCATGCATAATCTAGGTATTATTCCCATCTTATTAATGAAAAAACAGAACCCCAGAAAGGTTTCATAAGCAGCAAAGAAGTTCTAATTCAGATTTAATTTTTAATGCCTATTGTTTTTAGAAATCCTTTCCTGCTCATCTCATTTATCTAAGTTCTTCAAAGTCATGCTCTTCCTTTATAAAATCTTCCAATATTCATTTGAAAGAACGTTTCTTTTTTCTTAATTTTTAGAGCTTCTCACTGACTTGTATAAAATCTGTGTTCTCCAGTACTTGCTCTATTTTAAAAAATCATTTTAGATTGTTTCTTATTTAGTATCCCATAGAGCTAGATTTAATTCTTCTTTATATCCCTACATAATAATTAGTTGAGCTTGGTAAGTAGTGGCTAAATATTTGAGAGAGAAGTTATTATGAAACAGAAATGATAAAAGACAAAAAGGTTGCTAGGAAAATACAGATTATTTTTAAGTAACTGCTAGATAAAAGTATAGAAATGTAATATAATTTTTATATAAATATTAATGAAAATGAAAGGTTGCTACTATATATTATATTATAAGAGTAGCTGAATAATAACAAAAAGCTTTATAACTCCCTAAAATAATAAATACTAAAAAAGATGAGCATAGTGTTTCCCCCTGGAACAAGGCTGTATTTTTTTTTTTTTTTAATTTTAAAACTGGTGGCTTTATTCCAAAAACTAATTGTTAGGAAATATTTTAAAGCAAAGAGTATATAAATCAAAATATTATGCAAAACTAAAGAAGCATCTAAAGCAAATTACATTTTACTAAAATGACTAGGTAGTATTATAAATACAAGCAACATCTTTGACTTTTTATAATTAATGTCCTACAGCTTCAGATTTCTCAGGAAAAAAATGGGGTATAAGAAATTATATTCAGCCCAAGTTGGTTTGGCTCAGTGGATAGAGGGTTGGCCTGCGGACTGAAGGGTCCCAGGTTCAATTCCGGTCAAGGGCACAGGCCCGGGTTGTGGGCTCGATCCCCAGTAAGGGGCATGCAGGAGGCAGCCAATTAATGATTTTCTCATCATTGATGTTTCTCTTTCTCTCCCCCTTTCCTTTCCTCTCTGAAATCAATAAAAATATATTTGTAAAAACAAAAAGAAATTATATTCGTATCATCAGACTACAAACACACAGAAGTATATTTTAATTTCTAAAAATTTAGGTAGTAAATATTTTTTGGTAGCAATACCATATACAAAGTATTTTTCTTTTCTATATAAAGTAATTGTATTTTCAATGCCACTCACCCTGTCGGTCAAACAATGAATCAACAGCTGTGGCTTTATTTGAAGGAGCCTCTGTTATTGGTTTGAGATATGCTCTATATCCTTTTAAAATGGATGCCATAAAGCGCAAAAATGCCTCTTGAATTTCCATCTCAAGTTGAGTCATCTTTTTTTGCCAGGAGAAATCTGCTTCAATTGGAGTCATCTCAATTGCTGAACCTTCTTGAGTTTTTTGGTGAACTAGCATATAAAACAAGAAAATGACATCTATAATAATAAAAGCGTAATATGCAAATTGACCGAACGGCTGAACAGCGGAATGACCATCAGATGACCTTCTGTATGATCTTCCAGATGAAGCCTGGGTGAGGGCTGAGGCAGCTGTGGCTGGGAGGACCTACTCTTGTAAGAATTTTGTGCATCAGGCCTCTAGTTAATATATAATGTTATATATGTACATATATATAATGACTGAGCAATTAAGGAAACTATCAAAATAAAGCCTGTGACTTCCCGAAATGCCTCTCTCCATTAATGCAATGGCATCATTGGCCCGGGCTAACAGAGATGCTCAAGCAGACAGAGCACAGACAACACGCTTAAAAAATCATGAAACACAATATTAATTTCTTATTACTGGAATTTTGTTTTGTAATTAAACTTCTTTTAAGCAGAGCAAAATTGTGTTTAAAGTAAGAAGAATTTTCATTAAAATATTCCTTTTTCCTCACATTTACCTGAAGATAACTGGGGATACAATTTCTTCAAGGTGCTAAGTAAATTTTTGCATGGCTTTTTGGGAAGCTGCTTCCAGTTCATGTTCTTCTTTTCATCAGATCTATTAAATAAAAATATAACTAATAAAACATCTCAATCTGCTTTTACTTAAAATTCTTATGTCAAACTAAAAAGGAATATAGAAAGTGTATTTTTACTGAAGTTACAATTGATATAGACAGTCTGAATAAGTGGTTTTCAAGGAGCTTCTCTTTTCATTTCAATTATCTTGAATCAAATTTGGTCATCTCATACTAACCCTCCAATACTAGAGTTATGAATATGAGTTATGAATACAACATAAAATTCTTGCTTCAACAGTATTTTAGAATCATTTTAAGTGTCGAACTTAATTGACTTGAGATTTTTAAATTACCTATTAGAAGTAAATCTCAACAAATATTACAGCATCAGTGACATATAGAAGCATGTTCTCACCACAATTCAACTGAGTTAGCATTGAAGAAAAAAAACTTTGAAAGTTCAAAAGAACACTTTTTATTTTTATTGATTTTTAGAGAGAGAGGGAGAGATAGAAACATCTATGACAGAATCAACCAGCTGCCTCCTGCACACCCCTTATTGGGAACAGAGCCTGAAACCCTGGCATGTGCCATGACTGGGAATCAAAACAGTGACCTTTTGGTTCCTGGGCCAATGCTCAATCACTGAGCCACACTGGCTGGGCCAAAAAGAACACTTTTAAATAATGCATGAGTCAAATGAAATATTTTAATAGAATAAGAAACATTTAAAACTCTACAAAGATGAAAGCACTATGTACAAACCACGGGCTACACCTACTGCTATACATTAGGCCAATATCATTTATGAACATCAATGCAAGCATCTTAAATTCTTAGAAAGGTTAATCCACTAGTGTGTAAAAAACCAGAGCAAGATGATGTTTACATCAGGAATATAAGAATTGTTTACAACTACATGGTTTTATAATGTAATATACCGTACAGAGATTAAAGAAGATTTTAATGCTCATCTCAATAGTTGCACAAAAGTACTATAACATTCCTATATCCAGCAACTAACAAGTACAAAATGTAATTTAAAATACAATTTATAGTAACGATAAAAACTATAAGTTTTTATAAGTTTTACTTAAGGATAAGTAAGCCTAACAAAAGATGTGCATGGTCTTTGAGAAAAATGCAAGTTTATTGAACAATTTTAAAAGATTTATAAAGTAAAATGCCACATGCATAGGTAGGGAGACTATGTCAAAAAGATGCCATTCGTTCCCAAATTAATCTATAAATTCAATAGAATTCTAACCAAAATCACAACATAATTTTGTGTGGAACTTAACAAACTGATATTAAAATTTATATGTTAAAGAAAGGACAAAATATATCAAAACAATTGTAAAGGACAGGAGTAAAGGGACTTGCTATATCACATCATAACTCATTTTTTTAATCTATTTTTATTGATTTCAGAGAGGAAGAAAGGAGACATAGAAACACCATTGATGAGAGAGGATCACTGATAGGCTGCCTACTGCATGCCCCACACTGGGGATCATCCCGCAACCTGGGCATGTGCCCTGATTGGGAATCGAATTGTGACCTCCTGCTTCATGAGTCAATGCGGAACCACACTGGCCAGGCTCACATCACAACTTTTCAAAACAACGTTAAGATATAATTCACATACCATACAACTCATCTTCCTGAAGTGTACAATTTGATGTTTTTAGTATATTCACAGAGTTGTGTAATCACCACCATAATCAATTTTAGAATATTTGCATCACTTCAAAAAGAAACCCTGCATCCCCTTAGTCACTAATCTCTGATTCCCCCATCTTAACCAACCTAGTTTCTATGTATATAGATTTGCCTTGGATAGTTCATATAAATGGGACCATGATGTTTTCAAGGTTTATCCATGTTATGCACAACTTAATTTTACTAGTAAATTCGTTAAGATAGTGTTCCATGAATAGAGACAGTAGGGGGGTGAGGGCATGTGCTGGAGATGGGAGTGGCCAGGAAGAGATCAATGGGGGGAAAAGGAGACATATGTAACACTTTAAACAATAAAGAATTAAAATAAAATTTTAAAAGATAGTGTTATACTAGCAGGAGACTAAAACAAAGGAACAGAATAATAAGCATGCATGCTATATTCCATGCTAATATAGAAACTGATATGTAATAGTGTTGACACTGAAGACCAGTAGGGAAGAGATGAACTCACTATTCAATAAATAGTGCTATGTGACAAGTGTTTGTCCATGAAATAAATAAATAAATAAATAAATAAATAAATAAAATGGTATGTCTATGTCATGTCATACACTAATACCAAGTTTAGCTGAATTAAAGACCTACAGAGAAAGGCAGAACCCGACCACTTTAAGACTATCCAGGATAGTATTTTATGACCTCGAGCAGAGAATTTCATATATAAGAACCAAAAACAGCAATCCATGAAAGAAAATAATAAATCTGATTGATTAAAATAAGCTTCTATTCATCAAAAGAACACGATAAATAGAATGAAAAGACAAGTCAATGTGGGAGGAACTACTTGCACAAACCAAGAATTAATTCCAAATTATACAACCAACTTACACAAATTGAAAGAAAAAGGCAAACAACCAAACAAGAAAATTTACAAAAAAAGGGGGGGGGCGGGGGGGACCAATTAACAGGACAGGAAAACCAAAGGGCAAAAAGAAATATAAATCTACTATTTGCATCTAATTAAGGAAATGTAAATTAAAGCCACAGTGAGATTCCATTACCATCAAACTGGCAAAAATTTTTAATTCTGACCATAACAAGTATTAGCAAAGAAATGAAACACACAGAACTCTCATTTGCTGCTGAAGAGGTGGTAAACTTGGAAGATTAACAAAGCCTACCAACCAACATTGGCTCTTTAAGGTATATGCTTCAGAGGAATTCTTGCCCATGAACTCAAAGAAATATGCACAATAATGATCACAGCAGCCTTGTTCATAACTGTAAAAATCTAGGTACAATCTAAATATCCACCAACACTATACACACTGACATTGAAGTAGAGCTACGTGTATCAACATGGATGAGTCTCACGAAGAATGGGAAGTGTAATAAACACAAAATTCAAGATGATGCAAGATATGTACACAGGGTTTCAGATTTCTTGGTAATATTCTATTTTTTCCAACTGCATGGTGGATACATGGGAGTTATTTACATTATCCTCTATAATTTTTGGGTATCTGGAATATCTCATTATTCTTTAAGTACAATTAAGCAAAGAATTTAAAGTTATTTTAAAAAAATGTTTTAATCAATAAACATTTTTAGAAGTTACTTAAAAATGGCAAAATTAAGAATTTCAAAAAAAAAAAAAAGAATTTCCATGTTATTCAAAAGAGTAAATAAAAAAAGTAAACATGTGAGATACAACTTCATAAAAAATCATTTCCAAAAGCATCACAATGTATACAATCCTGAAATAACTGTTTTTCAGGGATAGCAGCTAAAAAACAACAAAATGTTGCTAAAAGAAATATTTAGTGCATACAAGTAGTTTATTTCCAGGCTATAAGTAAATTTACATATACCTAGTAAAGAGCCACCACAATTATAGTTTCTAACTACAATGGTAGATCCACTTCAAAATTATTTTTAAAGTTACAACAAATGCCCCAGCTGGTTTGGCTCAGTGGATAGAGCGTCAGACTTCAGACCAAAGGATCCCAAGTCATTTCCGGTAAAGGGCACATACCTCAGTTGCAGGTTCCTCCCAGGCCCAGGCCCTGGTCAGGGTGAGTGCAGGAGGCAACCAATTGAGATGTTTCTCTCACATTAATGTTTCTCATCTTTCCCTCTCTCTAAAAATCAATAGAAAAAATATCCTCGAGTAAGGATTGAAAAAAAAAAAAAAGTTACAGCAAATGTTTTCTTCTTTCCTTAAGTTATTCCTTTGGCTCACTTTGGGATGTTTTTCCAACCAATTCTATTGCTGTAACCACTAAAGTCTCATCAAAGTTCTTATTCTTTTCACTAGGGGCCCGGTGCACGAAATTCGTGCACTGGGTGGGGGGGGGGGAGTGTCCCTCAGCCCAGCCTGACCCCTCTCACATACTGGGAGCCCTCAGGCGTTGACCCCCATCACCCTCAATCGCAGGATCGGCCCCTTGCCCAGGCCTGATGCCTCTGACAGAGGCGTCAGGCCTGGGCAGGGGACCCTCATTTCCCCCCATCACTGGTTCTGCCCCCAGCACAGGCCTGGGCAGGGGACCCCCAGACCCCTCCGATTGCTGGCTCTGCCCCTTGCCCAGGCCTGATGCCTTGGCCAGAGGCGTAGACCCCCATCACCCTCCGATCGCCTGATCGGCCCCTTGCCCAGGCATGAAGCCTCCGCCAGAGGTTTCAGGCTTGGACAGGGGACCCCCATTTCCCCCCCCGATCACTGGCTCTGGCCCCCGCCCAGGCCTGAGGCCTCTGGCCCAGGAATCATGCCTGGGCAGGGGACCCCCATCTCCCTCTGATCGCTTGCTCCACCACCTGCCCAAGCCTGACGCCTCTGACCCAGGCTTCAGGCCTGGGCAAGGGGACCATCATATCCCCCCAATCCCCAGCTCTGCCCCCTGCCCAGGCCTGACGCCTCGGCCAGAGAAGGTGACCCTCATCACCCTCCGATCACCAATCACCGGATCGGCCCCTTGACCAGTTCTGAGGCCTCCGGCAGAGGTGTCAGGCCTAGGCAGGGGACCCCCAGCTCCCCGCGGTTGCAGGCTCCGCCCTTGCCCAGGCCTAACGCCTCTGGCCTAGGCGTCCGGCCCGGGCAGCGGGGACCCGCAGTGGCAGCGGCCCCGCGATCGTGGGCTCCGCTTTAGGCCCAGGCAAGGGACCCCTAGCTCCCGGGACTGCCAGCTTCGACCGTGTCCAGCTCCCATCGCTGGCTCCACCCCTACTTCCTGCTATCACTGGCCAGGGCGGCAAAGGCACCTGATTCTCCGATCATGGCTGGGGGGCAGGGCAAAGGCGGCCCCAGGGCCGCCTTTGCCCTGCCCCCCAGCTCTTAGCTCCCCCCTGGGTTTCCGATCACTGTCAGTGGCAGGGGGCTTCTTCCTGCTTTCCCTTTCGCCTCCCTGCATTGTGCCTACATATGCAAATTAGCCGCCATCTTGTTGGCAATTAACTGCCAATCTTAGTTGGCAGTTAATTTGCATATAGCCCTGATTAGCCAATGAAAAGGGCATCGTCGTACGCCAATTACCATTTTTCTCTTTTATTATTTAGATTTTCTCCTAATCTCAAACAGTATAGAATAAGTACTCCAAGATCTAGAAGTTGGCACCAACATGAAGAAATTTTCCATACTTACTACATTTTCCATTAAGGAATGGGGGAGTGTGGAGCAGTTTGCTTTTAGGCATCTATCAGAGCTGCTTCCTTTATTAATGTGGTACACTACTCTCTGAACTCGTTATACCACTACTGTATATATTTATCACCTCCAGTAAACACAAACTATGACTAATATATATATATATTTTTAAATATATTTTTTATTGATTTTTCACAGAGAGGAAGGGAGAGAGATAGAGAGTTAGAAACATCAATGAGAGAGAAACATCGATCAGCGGCCCCCTGCACAGCCCCCACTGGGGATGTGCCTGCAACCAAGGCACATGCCCTTGACCGGAATCGAACCCGGGACCCCTCAGTCCGCAGGCCGACGCTCTATCCACTGAGCCAAACCGGTTTCGGCTAATATATTTTTTTAATCCTCACCCAATGATCTGTTGTTCCTTTATTGACTTTAGAGAGAGAGGTAGGGGGAGAGAAAGAAACACAGAGAAAGAGAGAAAAAGATTAATTGGTTGCCTCCCATACATGCCCCTATCTGATGCGCCCCTACCAGGGATGGAACCTGCAACTTACATGTGCCCTGACTGAGAATCAAACCCATAATGGTTTGGTGTATAGGATGAACAACCAATTGAGTCACCCAGTCAGGGAAAACTATCACTGATTTTTAATATCAATTTCTCTGCACAAAATGCATCCTTACAGCCTGGCCGGTGTGGATCAGTGGTTGAGGGTCAATCCATGAACCAAGAAGGCATCGCTTAATTCCCGGTCAGGGAACATGCCAAGGTTGCAGGCTGAATCCCCAGTAGGGGGCCTGCAGGAGGCAGCCGATTGATGTTTTTATCTCTCTGTTCCTCTCACTATCTCTGTATCCCTTTCCCTTCCCCTCTCTCTAAAATTAATAATAACATTTTTTAAAATATATTTTATTAATTTTCTACAGAGAGGAAGAGATAGGGATAGAGAGTTAAAAACATCAATCAGAGAGAAACATCAATCAGCTGCCTCCTGCACACCCCCCTACTGGGGATGTGCCCGCAACCAAGGTACATGCCCTTGACCAGAATTGAACCTGGAGCCCTTCAGTCCGCAAGCTGACGCTCTATCCACTGAGCCAAACCGGTTAGGGCAATAATAACATATTTTTAAAAAATACACCCTTATAAAATTTAAATCTTGACAACTAAGGAAATGACATATTACCCTATATTGTAACTAAACTCAAACAGGTAAACCCATTCCTTAAAAGCTTACACATGGATTTTGAATTAAACCTAGAAAGTATATAACTCTTCAGCTGTGAAAGCAGTGTTTAACCTTTTTAAAAAAATCCTTATTCTCTTTTGATAAACATAAATATTTACTGCCTGCCATTAACATTACTATGCAAATATAAACTACTATAATGTAGAGATGTTCTTTTCAAAACCATAGAGCTTTCCAGGATTCTGATACTTTGTTCTGGTTGTGACTCACTGATGAAGACTTTTTAAAAATATATTTTTATTGATTTCAGAGAGGAAGGGAGAGGAAGAGAGACAGAAACATTAATGATGAGAAGGAATCACTGATTGGCTGCTTCCTGCACATTGGACCGAACCCGCAACCCAGGCATGTGCCCTTGACTGGAATCGATCCTGGGACCCTTCAGTCCGCAGCCCAATGCTCTACCCACTGAGCCAAACTGGCTAGGGCTGATGAAGACTTATTAACAACTTTTAAAAATAGCATATTTCTAGATGCTGTCAATGAGCTATATCTAAATATGAGGAAAAATATAAATGGGAGATAACATAAAAAGAATCAACTTACATATATAACATGTTTGTATCCAAGTCAATGCAAACAACATCTTGTGGTGGGTCATGCAGATCAAAATACCTTGAGTCAACTCCAACTATAAATGGTACAGGTGCATTAAGCACTGCCGCCAGTGAGAGAGGACAAAGGGGAATATATGGGCATTGCCACTGAAATGGAAAGATCATCTGGGGAAAAAGTTTTTAAAAATTAGCCAAATTAGAAATTTGCAATAAAATTATGTAATTAACTAATATTAATGAAAGGGATCACTAAGAAGCAGTTAAGTCTAGTTTCTTTTACCATAAACATCATTTCAAAAACTAAATGACTATAAAATATTATTAAACAATACAATGAGCCAATGTAATTAAAACCTTTAAGCATGACAATGATCACAAGCACAATAAAAATGCTAACAGCTCTTTGGATGTTAGTCCTTCTAATGTCTATATAAAACCCACATTCAGTTTTACAGAAAAAGTCAAAGTATAGTATTGCCTAAAAAATTATAAAACAAACTCATGATCTTTAAATCTCATGCATTTCATCTACATATTAAGTCTCAAGATAACCTTTGACTAAAATCCAACTAAAAGCACCAAGGAATCAAAAAAAAAAAATTAAAATGATTCCCTTGGGAATGGTAATACTCAATTGAAAATTTCAACAAAAAAAATTTCCTAACCACTCAAATAACAAAATTATCCAACTTCAGTGAAGCTTGACATCATAAAAATAAAGGTGAAGAGATTAGCAAAAGAACATATATGCATGGTCCATGGACACAGACAGACAACTGTGGTGATGGCTGGAGTGGTGGATGGGGTAAGGGCTGGGTAGGAGAGGCTAAAGAGGGGAGAATGGAGGATATCTGTAACAGTGTCAACAATAAATAATAAAATAAAACATACCTTAAGAATCTTTACCAGGTTCGCTTTACAAAGCTCTACCTTAATTGTATCACATATGCTTATGTGTTTTTTTAAAAGATAAGGTTAATTAAAAATCCAGATCAAAATTTTAATGATCAGCTAATATTAAATTTTTAATTACTGATGATAAAATTTTTCCTCTACTATAAAAATTCTTGCTGTCTTTCAAGGTCTACTTTAATTCCTATCATATCCATCATCCCTCACTCCAAACAAATGCCCTTAGCATTTACTATCTCTGCCAGTTATCCCAGGTGGTTATTCAAAACTAGAGGCCCGGTGCACGAAACTCGTGCACGGCGGTGGGAGGTGTGCATGTGTGTGTGTGTGTGTGTGTGTGGTGTGTGTGTGTCCTTCAGCCCAGACTGCACCCTCTCCAATCTGGGAACCCTCGAAGGATGTCCAGGATTGGGCCTAAACGGGCAGTCAGACATCCCTCTCACAATCCAGGACTGCTGGCTCCCAACCGCTCGCCTGCCTGCCTGATTGCCCCTAACTACTTCTGCCTGCCAACCTGATCACCCCCTAATCACTCCCCTGCCGGCCTGATCGACTCCTAACTGCTCCCCTGCCGGCCCGATTGCCCCAAACTGCCCTCCCTTGCTGGCCTGGTCACCCCCAACTGCCCTCCCCTGCCAGCCATCTTGTGTCCACATGGGGGTGGTCATCATATGTGTTGGAGTGATGGTCAATTTGCATATTACTCTTTTATTAGATAGGATGGGATTTTATCTTCATTTATTTACTCACCAAATATCTGAGTATTTAATAAGTGCCAAGCACTGTTCTAGATGATGGAGCATAACAGTGAATAAAACAAAGATCCCTGCCCTCATGAGGTATACAGTTTAGCATAAGAGTTAGCAAACTTTTTCTGTAAAAGATAGGAAATGTAGGACTTGTGAGCAATATTGTTTGTCACAATACTTAACTGTCTTCATGCATGAAAACAGTCATAGGTAATATGTAAATAAATGGCCTATGTCCTAGTAAAATTTTACAAAAACAGGTGGCAGGCAGGATTTGATTCCTGGACCATAGCTTGCCAATTCCTGATCTAGCAGGAAGAGACAGAAAATAAACAGAAGACATAATAAATGAAATACAGACCATGTCAGAATTGCTAAGCGCTACAGAAAAATGAAAAAGTCAAGTGAAGAGGATTAGAGTTCAGAAGAGAAGAAAAGGAAATGAGTTGTATTATTAAATAGGGCAAATAGGGTAAGCCTCCTTAAGAAAGTGACAACTGAACAGAAACCTGAAAAACGTGAAGGAGGGATTTAGCCACAAGGATATCCAGAAGGGGGCTTCAAAGAGAAAGAATAGCTTTAAGGCTTTAAGGTATGGGGCCTGCCGAATATGCTTCAGGGGTAGCAAGGAGTCCAGTGTGGCTGGAACAGAGTAATCAAGGGGGAGAATATTAGAAAATGAGATCAGAGGACACAGAGATAGAGCCACTAGCACAGAAAACTTGTAAGGACTTCAGAGTTCCTTCAGTGAAAACTGTCTTCTGTTCACCTGCAACTACATAAGAAATTTTGGTATAAAGCTTTCTGACAGCAAAATATGACACCCTTGTCTTCACCTCTGACTTATGCAGCGCAACCTTAAACAGGGTCACTGTTATAAAAATACTCATTTGTTTCATTAATTTTTGCTACAGAGCTCCATTGATTATTTTATATTCTTTGATATTCAAATCATTCTCCTTTTGAAGAATTTATCCTGTCACCATTCTTTTCTATTTTCTCTTCTTCAAATTGCTTAACTGCTAAATCCTCATTTACCAGTGGTACTGCATGCAATTCAGGGAACTCTCCAACATTAGTGACATCAATTCCATGCAATCTTGCATTTTTCATAAAATTTCTAATTTTATGTTGCAATTTTCCACCTGTTCTTGAACTACACTGCTAAAATTAATCAAGAGACTGGGCCACAAAGATTCTGACAAAGGGGCATGGATGTTTTATAGGAAGGAATATTTGAGTGGGAACTTGCTAAAATTGGTCAGTTCATTAACAAATATTTTCATGTTATAATGACTTTTACTTTCACATGCAACGGTGGAAACTTGAACATTAATCCTATGTAATAATAGACAAGCATGGTAATTGACCATACCTTCACTAAGTAAGCCTCCCATTGGCTAATCAGCGTGATATACAAATTACTGCCAACAAAGATGGCAGCTAATTTGCATATACCGGCTGGGAGCGAAAACTGAAGACACCGTAGAAGGAAGCCAAGCAACGGTGCCGAGGTAGCGGAGGCGGGCGGGAGAGAAGCATCAGAGACTGGCGGGAGAGAAGTGACAGAGATGGGCGGGGTAGCAGCGGCAGAGACGGGAGCAAAGCCCTATTCTTGCAGGAATCTTCCTGCAACGGGCTTCTAATATGTACATAATGAAGTTATTTGCTTCTCATAGATCATTGTTTTCAGTCCTCGAAGCATTTCTCAGACCAGATTAAGATCTTGGAGACATATTCCATTTGTTGATTTAACAAGTATTAATTCAGTGCTTACTCTATGCTACCAAGCATTTGTACATTATCCTATTTCAAAATCACTTAGAATTTTCTACATGTTAATGGCTCACAAAGATTAAAAGTTGACCGGTTTGGCTCAGTGGATAGAGCGTCGGCCTGCGGACTCAAGGGTCCCAGGTTCGATTCCAGTCAAGGGCATGTACCTTGGTTGCGGGCACATCCCCAGTAGGAGGTGTGCAGGAGGCAGCTGGTCAGTGTTTCTCTCTCATTGATGTTTCTAACTCTCTATCCCTCTCCCTTCCTCTCTGTAAAAAATCAATAAAATATATTTAAAAAAAAAAGATTAAAAGTTAAAATTGGAAGAAAGTTGAACAATGTAAGCCAATGAACAAAAATAGATCCAGAGACAGAGAAGCATTGAACAGACCATCAAACCTCAGAGGAAAGGCGGGGGGGTGGGAGGGCGGGCGTGCACATTAAGAGACCAACCAAATGACTTACTTATATGCATGCATATAAGCATAACCAATGGGCACAGACACCAGGGGGTGAGGGCATGTGTTGGGGAGCTGGGAGTGGCCAGGGAGAGGTCAATGGGGGAAAAAGGAGACATGTAATACTTTAAACAATAAAGATTTTTTTTTAAAATTGGGACAAGGTAACTGTGTAATTTATTTCCATTAATATTAGATCAGCTGAAATTGGCCAGAGCCTCTCATTTAACATAGTAAGTTTCATTCACAAGTTTTATTATTATATAATCACATAGATTCTCTGAAAAACTCTAGAATGTGAACAATTAGAATTTGAAAGTTTCTCTCAAATAGAGAAAATTTCTCTTTGCCAAACTATTATTTTATGTTAGACTTATACTGGTAATTCCAAAGTTGCTTTCGTTAAAGAAACTATCTTCAGAGTAAAAATTCTGTCAATAATTCTGTGCTAAAAGGAAAAATACTATACTTACAGCTACAACAGCTTCGGCTACTCCAGTCAACACAGCTGGCCTCAGAGAATGCAGCAGAATCTTACTCTCAAGTAAAACAAAGAGCAGCAATGTTGCACAATTCTCAGGACCCAGATTCATTAACAAGGTGCTAAAGTTGGCTCCACTAGAAAAAGAGAAAAAGTGATGATTATGAACTATTTTGCTAAAACATGTTAAGATATGCTTATTAAATTATTTCCTATATATTAACAGAGTTAGAATCTAGTGTTAACTTCAAATTCTGATTTAGTTATCACTGAAAAGTAGCAAATCTAATGAAACAGTTTAACAGAATGATTCAAATTCATCCCTTGGTAACAAAGGGGTATTTATCAGGAAATATATTCCTGAAGATGAACCATATGAACAGACTCAAAAGAATGGAGATAGGGGTTTGGGGGTTGGGAGGGAAGAACAAATACAAAGGTTTGTCAGATTCAAGAAATTGAAATAAATCTATTGTCACTAAAACATAGTAAGGGAAGGGATGAAAATAGCAAGAGATTATGCCAAAATAAAAATAACACAATTATGTTTGCATTCACAAAAGAATACAGTGGCCGCAGTATGAATAAAGAATTAAAGGGGGGGGGGGGGAACAAAGACAATCCATTAATAGGTACTTAAGTGGTCCAGGTGAAAGATCATGCTAGCCTAGACAAGTGATGCAGACGAAGAGAAGCTAATAGATTTAAGACATTTCAGGAGGTTACAATCAGTTCATCCTGAACATGCAGTTATGAACTGAATATGGGGAGAGGAGGTGAGAAGAAAAGGAAGGTATTCCTTACATCTAATCTTGCAACTCTCTTAAGTATTCTATTTTTTAAATGGCCCCACCATTCATCAAGCTTTCAAAGTTAGAAACATTACAGCTATCCTTACATAGTTTGAAAAAATAGCACTCTTATCCTAACCCTTAAAATGTTTTAAAGCATTCTGCTCCAAATGAACAAATATATTCTTTTAGATAGCATTAGTTACCTTAATGGTAAAGGTGTGGAAACTGGCTGCGATAATATTAGCGCATCATGGACTGATAGCTTAAAAAAAAAAGATAAATAAATTAACCAAGCCAATTTTGAAACCTAAACATTTAGATCATGGATAAAATGGAAAACACTTTCCTTGCAGACTAAAACAACAGTTTTGGAAACATGTACTAAGATATAAAACAATAGCTGTATTTACTCAGAAGTACTGTAGTAGTTCTTTTTAACCAAATTGTTAATTCAATTGAATTTTGATTCAGTTAATTAGTGAAAATGTAATTACCTTAAAATTATGAAATAATTGCTTTTTAAAAGCCTCAAATTTACATGCTGGTAAGCAGTTGGAAGTTACTTAAAACTTATTAATACAAGTACATTCAAGATTAATATTTGACTTAATGCTATCATATCACATAAAATATTGGTAACATCTTAGAAAAACTTTTTTAATTGCTTGCTTCTATAGATCAGTGCTACTCAAAGTGCCAATTTGCAAACCATTATGGGTCCAGGAAGAGATAATATATAAATGGAGAGCAAGCCATTAAGAAATTTTTATGGCAATCTGACACTGCCCACACATCCAATATCACGATCAGTGAACTTATGTCTTTGAACGGGATATAGACTTGTTCATATCTATACAGATCTTACATAGTAAGTTCCATATGTCACAAGCTGTATACTTATGTAGGTCTGCCACAGACTGGAAATTTAAAAAAACATAGTCCTTTAACATAGATAGTTTGAAGAGCACTATTATAGACTATTTCACTTTTACTTTCCAACCTTAACTCATTTCATATTTAATATCAGTCACTCCCATATTAAAAACATGCCCATAATTCTGGGTTTTAAGTTATGAAAATCAGCTATATCAAGTCTATACATGAACCAACGTTGATAATGTCATGAATCAGTAATTAAAATTATTCCAATTCTGTACACCCAAAATTTAAAAAAAAAAAAACAGTACAAAGGATGTTTAGTAAAGATATAAAATACTGGAAATTCAAAGACTTTATGAATGCATACTACTCCAACTCAAACCCAAAGAGCCACAGAACCCCCACTCTGCAATGACAATAATGAACATATCCAGGGCTCCCCTCAAATATACTCTTTTTTGATTACCTGTACAAGGATTCTTGGTCTTTGTGGTGAAGGAAAGGGAATATTTTGCATAAAATGTGAAATGTGCCTGGAAAAAAATTGGAAATAAAAGTCATAATTACTTTGCTAAAATGCTTCATAGATTTTTTTAAAATCTTAAATATCATTATATTATCTTCCCAAATATGACAAAGCCGCTTACCTAAAACTTATCCTAACCAAATAAATTTAGTGTAAATAAATGTACTCATCCTACTACTTCTGAAATGCACAACGTATTTCTTAAAGTCCACATTATCCTCTATTATTGCCAGAAAAATAAGAGTAACATGAATATGATTTTCATGAATGAAGCAAATTTATATTTCCCTGATTATCAGTGCCAATATGGGAATCAACTAACTGATATAAAAAATTAAATGCAAAGTATTACTTCAATTGATAAAACATCACTACATGGATTTTATTTTCAAAAACTATTTATGAAAACTTAATTTTTCAAAAGACTGCTATATTTTCACTCACATTAAATTTTCATTCAAACTATTTTAAGATAATCTGAAGGTTGAAAGTTAAATCTAGAATTATGAATCATTAGATTGTCATTCCACGAGTACAATCTGAAAGTTGAAACCATATTTCTATACCAAGGTGTGATAAGTTTATGCACAGTACTTTACTCCCAACTTATCCACTAAACTAGTACATTTTGATGGTACTCTATCTGCTATAATGGAAAAATTTTCAAATTGTAACAAAAATCTATGTCTACGCGTATATATAATAGATTTCCACCAAGCTCTTGACACCTCTTGGTTTGTTAGTAGGATACATAAATTATTTACTATAATAAACAAAGGTCAATGTGCCACCAGAAGTCAGAAAAGACATGGCTTTCAAAAGACAGAGGCTCCACGTATATCTTTCTTACTCACAAAAGATTTCTATGACAAAGGGAATTCTAAATAAAAGGGAAAACATGTAGAATTCTGCCAACACTAAAACCGAAACCTCACTTTTAACATAAATTTCTAAATAAGCTTAGAGATGTTTTACAGTTAGACTTTGGAATGGCCACTGGTATGACTGTGTATATATGTGTATATCAACAGCTACTTTTCTCTTGGTTATTAGAAAATGAATAGGAAGAACACACAGTACAATGTATGTAAGTTTCTTCCTCAGCTGAAATCTCAAAAGAAAATTTGGTCATCCTCACCCACCACTCCTCAATTTTAAATTCAGTCAATGACTCAAATGAAAAGGGAGCAAGTAAAAAGTAGGGTGACTGTGACTCCCCTTCCAACTTTGCTGCTTAAAGTCAGGTAAAGAATGAAATAAATATATATCTACACACACACACACAGTTTTTCCCGCAGACATCTCTTTCGTCATTATACATACTTTTCAATGGGAAGAGGATGTGGTCCAGACACAGAAAGTTTGTAGATAAACATGAGAAATTTTCTAAAAGCTTCAAAAAAAGGCCAGTGTGAGAGTAAACAAATGCATTTGTTTGAATTGATGGATTTGGAGACCATTTTTCTCTCCACAGGTGTCAATAGGCCCAGCTGCATAAGCTGTTTCTCTGTTAGAAGTTCCCAAGAATAAGGCTCATAAAACTGGATGGCAGCTCCATATACCTACAGAGCAATAGAATTCCATTATAAGGTTTCAGGGTTGTTAAAAATTAATTTCTCTTTTTCTCTTATTCCACAGAAATATTTGCTTAGAATGCATGACAGATAAATGAAAAGAAGTACCTTGACATTGCTGATGGGAATATAAAATGGTGTGGCTGCTGCTGAAAACAGTTTGGCAGTGCCTCCAAAAGTTAAATAAAAAATAACCAAGAAAAAAACAAACAAAAAAGAATAACCGGATGACACAGCAATTCCACTCTTAGGTATACAAGTATTCCCTGCTTTTTGAAAGTTCACATTATGCCACTTCCCTTTTATAAAAGACCTATATTAGCACCTGTTTACACTAACAGAATTAATACAAAGAGGATTTTCACTTTTATGAAAGAAGGCAAAAAGCAAAAATAGCATTCAGGAAAAAAAAATAGCATTCAGCATTTGTTTGGCAGCCAGCAATATAGAAGCAGTATGCACCCCAGCGTGAGAGTAGTATCACCAAGCTCCTTCCTGGGGAACCACACTCATCATCTCCACATCAAGCCCCCACACTTTGAACTGTATCTGTGCTTTATTTTGACTTATTTGTGCTTCTGTTTCCAAGATGTGTCCTAAGGTATCAGCCTAAGAGAGCTCATAAGGGTATTATGCTTAACATAAAATGGCATGATTAAGCGTTCTGATCGTGAACTAAAGACATCCTACGTGTGTTGAACTTGCCTAGTCCATTTGTACTATTTACACAAAGAGAGAAAGAAATTTGAAAGCTGCCAAAGTTACTATTGGTTCTGTTAGAAGCAAAGTGGTCTCCTTTAGTTGGCATCCAGTAATGGATACAATGGAAAGTCTATTATTTGAGTGGATTGATGGGTGTACAAAGCATGGTGTGTATTTATCATGTCATCCTGCTTTTACTATATGTTAGTGTTGCTTTAGGTTTTATGTGTTATTTGGTATGGTTTGATAGGTTATTTTGGGGATTTGGGAATGCTCAAAATTTTTTCTATATAAATTAATGGTAATTGTTTCTTCACTTTACATCACTTTGGCCTGCAAACGATTTCATAGGAATGCTCTACTTTTGGAGAGTAGGGGAAACCTGTATCCCCAAAAGAATTCAAAAGAGGAACTCAAACAGATATTTGTACACCAATGTTCATAGAACAATATTCACAACAGCCAAAAGGTGGAAACAACCCAAATCTCCACCAACAGATGAATGGATAAACAAAATATAGTTATATACATGTGATGGAATGTTATTCGTCCTTAAAAATAAATAAAATTCTGATAGCTACAGCAACATAGATGAACCCTGAAAATACAATGCTAAGTGAAATGAGCCAGACACAAAATATTATATTATTCCATGTATATGAGCTAATTGAACAAGCAAATTCATAGAGACAAAAAGTAGAATAGAGGTTACCAGGGATTTGGGGTGAGGTGAGGAAAGCTTCTGTTTAGGGTGATGAAAAAGTTCTCAAACCAGAGAGTAATACTTACATAAATTGTATGACTACTTAGTAATATATATCATATTAACCCTTGTCCTTTTTTAAAAAATATATTATTGATTTCAGAGACAAAGGGAGAGGGAGAGAGAAACACCAATGATGAGAGAGATTCCTGCATGCCTCCTACTGGGGATCTAGCCCACAACCAGGGTATGTGCCCTTGTCCAGAATCAAACCTGGGACCAAGTCCACAGGTCAATGCTCCATTCACTGAGCCAAACCCTTGTCTTTATAGATATAACACTCGCAGATACAATTATTTCAAAGTGATCTCAGAGGTTTTTTACAAGCATCTCAATGAGGCTTTGTTGTTCTCTACTTGTCAAATTTGGTAACTCAAGTGTTTGGAGATCTTAAAATGTTCATTTTTATTTACAGCTTTCAAATAACAAAATCGTTAAATGATTATTAAGTTAAAAAGTTAGCTTAGTTGTAAGCAATACAGTTAATATATGGCCTTCATTCAGTGAGTGTTTCACTATATTTCAGATACTACACTTGATTTTAACCCTCCATTATCTTTAATACAGAGGGTGCAAACTTGTAGAATGAGACTGCCAATGTATTTTGTTTGAGCCGCAAGACAGCTTTGGTTAGTTATAATCCTATCTAATAAAAGAGAAACATGCAAATTGACCATAACCCCGACACCCTTCCCATAGGCTAATAAGGGCGATATGCAAATTAGCTGCCAACCAAGATGGCGCCAGCAGCCAGGCAGCTGAAGCGAACAGGAGGCTTGCTTGCTCCAGTGATGGAGGATGACAAGGTTCCCCACCTGCTGCTGCCGGCCTCTGAGCTTCCACTCTAAGCAACTATGTTGCAATTACAGAACCTAAACAAACTCCAGAAACCTGCTTTCAGCCAGCTGGGCTTCAGCCAGCAGGACCGCAACAGTTTTTCAATTATAGAATCCAAACAAACCCAGTACGTGCTTTCAGCAGCCGAGGTCTCAGAGCTGGAGCTGAGCCTCAGAGCTGGAGCGGGCTCTCAGCTCCAGTGACAGCCATAGAAGGTAAATAAATCCCAGAATAAAAAGAAAAAAAAGAAAAAAAGGAGAGGTTGGGAGCTTCAGTCGCCCGTCAGCCTGAAAACGGCCCTCAGTCCCTCACCCAGACTGGCCTGGCACCCCAGTGGGGACCCCCACCCTGAAGGGGGTGTGACCAGCTGCAAACAGCCATCATCCCCTCATCCAGGCTGGCCAGGCACCCCAGTGGGGACCCCCACCCTGAAGCAACAAGATGGTGGCTAATTTGCATACTGAAGGCGGGCGGCAGGGGCAAGGCTGTCCGCAGTCCGGGACCCGGATCTGTGACCCTACCGGGCAGGGGGCAGTGCTTGAGGCTGTCCACGGTCTGGGACCCGGATCCATGTCCTGGCGGGCAGGGCAGCAGTGCTTGAGGCTGTCCGCAGTCCTGGGACCTGGATCTGTGACCCTTCCCGGCGGGGCAGCAGCTCTCACAGGGGCGGAATAGCCGGGTTGGGCAGGGCAGGACGCCTGGCTTCCGCCCAGCCCCAGTCACTCTGGGCAGGTGAGCAGCGCAGAGAGCCTCTGGACAGGGGAGGCAGGCCAGAGGAGGGTGGCCCGTACTCCCCACATGGTGGTGGTGACAGCTGTGAGCGCGCCAAGCGAAGCCTTCAGGCTGAGCTGAAGTAGCGCCTGCAGGCCATCAGCGCCCAGGAGTGGCTGCGCAAGATCCACCTCCTGGCCCACAAGGTGCAGGATCACAGGGACAGCCACCATGGCGGACCAGACTGACATCCTCCTGGCCGCACCACGGAGGTTTGCAGATCTGCAAAGCCAGAGGCCTCTGGTGCGCACATCCACCCCTGGCGTGCGAACATCCCCCAGCACACTGTCACCCTCCCACGCCTGCAACAGTTGCAAACCAAGGCGTGCACAAGTTCCCCCGCTTCTCCACCGCACTTCCATCAACCCAGCATGCCTAACACCCCCACAGGATGTGCACACATCCCCTCTGATGCGCTCACGTCCTTTGGAGAGTGTCTGGGTGTTCTGGGTGCTGAGGGTGGGCGCCTGTGAGATGACAGTGAGAGGGCGGAGTGGTGATGCCCTCTTCCCACGGAGGCCAGTGCAGCTACGAGATCACCTCTGGGGGGTTAATGCAGGTGCTGAGGCAGGAGCAGGTGCAGATAGGCACACCTGGTGGGCACAGGCGGCCCTCGTTGAGGTGCCTTCGGTCAGCGTTCAAGATCAAGAACCCAGAGGAATTCCGTCCTCTCAGTGAAACAGTGGGATAGTTGGGGCGACTGTAGAGGAGGAATGTGCACTTTGGGTGCCAGCACCCATGAACGAAGGCTGCCCTGACTGAGCCTTGCTTGCTTGGGGCCTAGCGCACTCCTGCCGGGCAGCAGGTGACAGGACGTGCTTTTCTGAATTAAGAGAAAATGTTGATTCTCCTGCTGCCCACGAAGGTGGAAAGTGAAGTGGGGAGTCATGTGGGGAGTGAGTGAGGTTCCCTGTCTGGGGGTTCCAAATCTGCTGTTGGTTTCTTTCCCCACTGACTAGAGATATATAGGGTGTCCCCGCAAAATGTATACACACTTTGAATACCTACTAATTCCAATGGTTTTAAGCATAAGAAAGAAACAACAATGGAGCTGTTATCTGTTAAAAGTGTGGGCACAAACAGGTAGTTGGACATTCCCTGAGGGGTCTCAGATTGGAGAGGGTGAAGGCCAGACTGAGGGGCCCTTCCCCACCTCCACTCCAGTGCACGAATTTCGTGCACTGGGCTTCTAGTTTTCAATAAAATTGCCTATTTTATCAAATTTCCTAAGAAATTTTTAAATTTCTACTACATCTGCAGTTTTATTTTCAAAAAAATATTTATTCCGGATACCTTTTTTATTTTAAACTAGAGGCCCGGTGCACAAAAATTTGTGCACTCGGGGGTAGGGGGATCCCTCAGCCCGGCCTGTGCCCTCTCGCAGTCTGGGACCCCTCAGGGGTGACCACTTGCAGGCTTAGGCCTGCTCCCCAGGGGATTGGGCCTAAGCTGGCAATCAGACATCCCTCTGGCAGCCCGGCAGCCCTTGGGGGATGCCCACTTGCCAGCAGGGAGCAGACCTAAGCTGCAGTCAGACATCCTTAGCATTGCTGAGGAGGCAGGAGAGGCTCCCACCACCACCGCTGTACTGGCAGCCATCAGCCTGGCTTGTGGCTGAGCAGAGCTCCCCGCTGTGAGAGCGACTGACCACCAGAGCGCAGCTCCTGCATTGAGCGTCTGCCCCCTGGTGGTCAGTGTGTGTAATAGTGACCAGTCATTCCCAGTCTTTCTGCTGTTAGGGTCAGTTTACATATTACCCTTTTACTATATGGGATAGAGGCCTGGTGCACGGGTGGGGGCCATCTGGTTTGCCCTGAAGGGTGATCCGGATCAGGGTGAGGGTCCCGCTTGGGTGCCTGACCAGCCTGGATGACGGGATAATGGCTGTTTGCAGCTGGTCACACCCCCTTCAGGGTGGGGGTCCCCACTGGGGTGCCTGGCCAGCCTGGGTGAGGGGGCTGAGGGCTGTTTTCAGGCTGGCGGGTGACTGAAGCTCCCAGCCTCTTTTTTTTTTTCTTTTTTTTTTTTTATTCTGGGATTTATTTGCCTTCTATAGCTGTCACTGGTGCTGAGAGCCGGCTCCAGCTCTGAGGCCATGGCTGGCTGAAAGCAGGTATCTGGGTTTGTTTAGCTTCTATAATTGAAACTCTGTTGCCATCACTGGTGCTCTAAGCTCTGAGCCCACGGGCGGCTGAAAGCAGGTTTCTGGGTTTGTTTAGCTTCTATAATTGCAACATTGTTGCATCTGGAGCTCAGAGCTGGGCTGCGGCAGGCGGGGAACCTTGGCTTCCTCTGTCACTGGAGCAAGCAAGCCTCCTGTTCGCTTCAGTTGCCTGGCTGCAGGCCGCCATCTTGGTTGGCAGTTAATTTGCATATCTCGCTGATTAGCCAATGGGAAGGGTAGCGAAGTTACGGTTAATTACCATGTTTCTCTATTATTAGATAGGATTATCATTCTATGTCATTATTATTGTTTATAGATCTTTTCAATTTTTTACTATTACAAATAAAGCATGTACTTGTTTTTGGAAAATGTATACATTCACATCTCTTGGGATATGCTCAGGAGTGTAATAGCTGGGTTACAGGGTTGCTTCTTTTCCTTGCTGATAATGTAGAAGTTCTACATTTACTTGATATAAGACCCATTCTGAAAACATATATCACATTATTTTCTCTCAGCTTGGGCCTGCTTTTTCACTTTCTTACTGATATCTTTGAATGGATAAATATTTTTAACTCCAGTGAGGTTTATTATTCATCTTCTCTCTTATGGCTAGTGCTTTCTGCATGCTTTTAAACTATCTTTGCTTACTCCCTCTATTTTAATATATTATTTTTCTATGGATCCTTGTTGTTAAGAAATTAGCCAATTTAATAGTTGTTCCTTTGAAAGTAAATGTCTCTTCTTTCTGTTGATTTGTGTTCTGATGTTCCCTATACGAATAGAGGTAGTTTATTATTTTTACTTTTTTTCTACTGAAGGTTCCGAGCATATCGTGAGTCTAGACTCAATTGTTCATCAAGCCTGGAAAAGTCTCAACCAACCATTAGCTCTTTACATGCTGCCTCTCCCTTTTCTGATATCTCCTTCTAGACGTCATTAAATGTCTATTGGTTGTTCTGACTCTATCCTGTACATACTTAAACTTCTTTTATGCTTTATGTTTTTCTGTACTACATTTGAAGTAACATATCTTCTTCCACTTCATTAATTCTCCTTCCATGTATGTCTTCTCTGTTGTTTAAACTACTCATTGAATTCAATTTTAAGAACATATTTTTTATTCCTACACATTTGATTCTTTCCTAATCTGTCTATTCAGTTTTCAAAATATCCTGATCTTTCGTTGATGCTTTGAGCCCCTCTTTTAGGGGTCTTGAATCATTTCAATTATATATTCAACCTATAATATCCTTCATATTGTTATTCTTTCATTTCAATATCTTAAAAGGTCTAATCCAGCTTTGTATTACGAGTCTTGTTGATTCTTCCTACATCTTCTAGCTTTTATTATAGTGTCATTTTATTTGATTTATGTTTTTAAAAATATTTTTTTATTGATTTCAGGGAAAAAGGAAAAGGGAGAGAGACAGAAACATCGATGATGAGAAAAAATCATTGATCAGCTGCCTCCTGCACGCCTCCTACTAGAGATTGGGTCAGCAACCAGGCTTGTGTCCTAATTGGGAATCGAACAGTAACCTCCTGGTTCATATGACCGCACTCAACCACTGAGCCACACCTGCTGGGCTATAATCTCATCTTAAGGCCTTAGTTTTTGGGGTGTCTCTCCAGAAAGACTTTATATTACTTAATGTAGAAGCTTCAGGGGTATCAACATCCTGATACCAATTTTCATGTTGACCTTTCACCTTTTACTGCAGTACAAATTTATCCAAAATGTATTTTGTCCAAATAATGCTAACATTCAAATAAAAGTTAGGCCCAGCCAGAGTGGCTCAGTGATTGAGTGTAAACCCATGAACCAAAAGGTCACTGGTTCAATTCCCAGTCAGGGCACATGTCCAGGTTACAGCTCAATCCCCAGGAGGCATGCAAGAGGCAGCCAATCAATGATGTTTCTCATCAATATTTTCCTCTCTCTATCCCTCTCCCTTTCTCTCTCTAAAAATCAATAAAAGTATTTTTTTAAATTAGGGCATATTAATCATTTAATAGGATTAAAACATCAACAAAATAGGTCAAATAAAAGAGGAAAAAACTATACCTTTTCAGCAGAAGAACCTGTCAGGACAAAAGTTGAAAAAACTGGAAGTGGGTATTTGGTTTGGGGATCCCAACATTCAATAGTAGCTCCCATAGGAAGGCAGAAGAGAGGTACAGATTCTGAGAGTGGAAATGACTCATAATCATCTTCCGGATATCTAAAAATTAAACCTTTTGGAGAAAGGAGACAATGATAAATTTTTCTAAATAGCTACTTTTTCATAAAGTATATGTGATATATTATTAGGATATTTTAAAAGCAAACTTCATGGAAATATTTGTGTGAAATTTCAAAATCAACTTTTCTCTTGCCATATCAGAAATTTTACTAATTTAACAAATTACCCTGTACTTTTTGAACTATGGACTTTTAGTTCATAAAATATACTAAATATACTAGTTAAAACTCTATAGGATCACAAATCTTAATGCTTTTTCTTCTACGTACTGCCAACATCTTATAGGAATGGTAAGAAACACACGGGAATATTTACCAACTATTTCAGTTAGTCTTCTATAAAAAATTCAGGGAAGGAACAAGTATTATGAAAGAATGCCAAGGAGACAGAAATTATCACAGTCCCTAAACTCATCTTGAGAGAGAAGCAGTATAAAAGGCATGCAACATGAAAAGTAAATGAGATAGAAACTCTTTGTGACTGAGTACAGAGTATGTGAGACCAAGGAAGTAGGAATAGGAGCGGATACTCTGAGAAGCATAACATAGGCCCTTCATAATCAAGTAACTACATGTCATTAGTTCGTTAGCCTCTAGCAGACCACATCCAAGATAAACACTTGAAAATCAGTAGCAGATTTTTGAGTGCATATTCAATCTTCAAAACTCTGTATTTTAAAATACATGTCTTATATAAAATACCTGAATACTTTCACGCTTGTTTCTGTAAGATTTTTTAAAGTGACACTCTCTCCCCACCAAAAAAATATTTTTAAGAAAATCACACACAATCAACACATTACAGCAATGTTAACAGTATCACATTTTTAAATGATACTGAATTTGTAATCTTTATATTATAAATTAAATAGTTTAATTCATTAATATGTCTTTATGAGGAAAATCAACATTTTTCAGATATAAATTTGCCTAATTTCTTTTAAGTAAAACTTAAAAATATTGTGCATGATCAAAATGTATTTGATACTGCTTATTTTCACAAAGAAGTATTCCAGTATTTCTCTTCTATTTACAACTGGAGCATACCTGTATTTTCAGTTTTTATCCCACCATACCAGCGGGATGAAGAGGTCACACTTAAATCTTTACAGCCCTTGACACTTTACTGTGCAGTAAGAATGTGGCGATAGATTTCTCAAACACTTCATGGCAGAAAAGTTTCTCAGGCCCTCCTGTCCTCCATATAGCTGATTCTTTGCAACAAGGGAGAAAGGAAGCAAGTCCACCTTTCATGGCAAGTAACATGTGGTTTCAAATCAGACACAAAGAGATAAGAGAAGGAAATATAAGAAGTAAAGATGCAATTTGACACCTTTCTGATTGCCAAAATATAAAAGATCAGAGAGTAAGCACTTTTCCACTGAACTGTTAAATCTATCAGTATAGACTAAACACTTGCATGTTTATTCCACAAATGCCTGCTTGAGATGAAACTTTCTATTTAATTAACAACACTTTTGGGGGAGACAATATTAATATATCTTATAATGTGTAATGTATTTAAGAAAAGTTATGCCTTTACATGCTAAAATTACAGGTAATTCCATTTATGAATAGGTCAATTCCACAAACTACATAAGGGAGCATACACTGCCTTTCCTAACCAAATATTAATGTGCAACAATAACTACAGTAATAGAGATAATTTTTTAAAATTTACTCACCAGCTTTATACGCTATTGAATTAGAAGCAGGTACAGACTTCTTGTAACACAGAAACACACTGGAACCCCACTGTAAAATATAAATTAGGTTTTAAAAAAGACAAAATAGAAAAAAATTTCATTTTGTTGAATATCTTTTAAAGATTCTGATTATTTATTCAGGGAGTCTGTTTAAAGCATATGTTTATCAAAACAGACGATCTATAATAAAAGTGTAATATGCTAATTAGACCAGACATCCTTCTGGATGACCTTCCGGATGAAGGTGGGGTTGCAAGGGAAGCCCGGGTCCCAGGTGCTGGAGGGAAGCCGGTGCTGGCAGCTGAGGGAAGGCAGGCCTACTCTTGCACGAATTTTGTGCATCGGGCCTCTAGTATAGTTTAAAATAACAGCAAAACATGAAGTTGAGAACACTAGAAGAAAAGAGTAAAATATCATTGCCACCAATATTAAACTGACTTGAAGACAATTTCAAAAAGTTCAAAATTCTGTCCTGACTAGTTTGGCTCAGAGGCTAGAGCGTTGGCCTGTGGACTGAAGGGTCCCAGGTTTGATTCCGGTCGAGGGCATGTACCTTGGTTGCGGGCACATCCCCAGTAGGGGGTCTGCAGGAGGCAGCTGATGGATGTTTCTCTCTCATGGATGTCTCTAATTCTCTATCCCTCTCCCTTCCTCTCTGTAAAAAATCAATAAAATATATTTTTTTAACACATTGTATGCGGGAAACGTATTTATGCGTTTTACGTTGACTGGTAGTAGAGCGCGGGACACGTATTAATACGTTTTTTATAGACTAGCGGTAGAATGCGGGTAATGTATAAATACGTTTATTTTTATACTTTTTTGTTGCTCTAAAGGGATGCTAACATGCAGATATACGAATTCCAAAGGACAAAATGTGAGTCTCTAACACATACAATGGTCAATTATGTATGTACTTCCAGGTATAACGGTAATCTATTCAACTGCGTAGAGTCATCCCTGCACACAATTCTCTGCCTCGCCACGCATTCAGTGCAATTCTAAGAAAAATAATTCAGTATACATTTTATAGTAAATCACAAAAAGTTTCATTGAAAAAAATATGTAAAACTAAAGTTATCGTAATTTTACTGAACGTTGCCATTTGTGCAAAAAATTAGCAAAAATGGCCCGTGCCACCTGTTAGCACGCGATAAAAACTACCCGCAAACAATGTGTTAAAAAAAAGTTCAGAATTCTGTAGTCATCCAGAATTACCTATATTTGAAAGAGACAGAAAAAACTAGAGTGGACACCAGAGTCCAAACGAGAAAAGATTGGGGTCACTGGGGTGCTATAAGTCATTACCTCCAGAGGCAAACCTGTCCTAATAACCATAGATGCATCAAACCTCTCTACCTATACCACATTTAAGCTAATATTAGTTTGATATAAACATACTTTTCAAAATAAATCTGATCCAATAGTAAACTTTAGTCTTATAAAACTATAAATCAAATGTATATGTTCAATTTTCTTCTTCATTAGAACCCTTTTAAAAAATAAGTATGTATGGGCTTAGTGCATAGAGCGTCGGCCTATACACGGAAGGATCCTGGGTTCAATTCTGGTCAAGGGCGCATACCTCGACTGCAGGCTCCTCCCTGGCCTGGGCCCTGGTCGGGGCACATGTCAGAGGCAACCAATCAATGTTTCTCTCACATCAATATTTCTGTCTTTCCCTCTCTCTTCCACTCTCTCTAAAAATCAATGGGAAAATATCCTTGGGTGAGGATTAAAAAAGAATAAACTGCCGAAGCCGGTTTGGCTCAGTGGATAGAGCGTCGGCCTGCGGACTGAAGGGTCCCAGGTTCGATTCCAGTCAAGGGCATGTGCCTTGGTTGCGGGCACATCCCCAGTGGGGAGTGTGCGGGGGGCAGCTGGTCGATGTTTCTCTCTCATCGATGTTTCTAACTCTCTATCTCTCTCCTTTCCTCTCTGTAAAAACTCAATAAAATATATTTAAAAAAAAAAAAAAGAATAAACTTGTTAAAAAAATATATATATGTAAAGCCTGGCTGGTGTGGCTCACTGGTTTAGCCTCAACCTATGAACCAGGAGGTCAACAGTGCAATTTCCAGTCAGGGCACATGCCTGGATTAAGGGCTAAATCCCCCAGTAGGGGGTACGCAGGAGGCAACCCATCAATGATCTCTCTCCCTTCTGCTCTGAAACCAATAAAAGTGTTTTAAAAAAAAATAAGTTTATAAATATCGCTCTATATAAAAGGCTAATATGCAAATTGTCCCCTCGGGATTTGACCAGGAGACTGGGAGTTCGATTGCTTGCTGAGGTGCTCTGACCACCAGGGGGCGGCGTGGAATGAAGGAAGGTCCTGGCCGGTAGCCTGAAGGCCCCGATCGGCCCTGATGGCTGACCAGGCCTAGGGACCCTACCCGTGCACGAATTTCATGCACCAGGCCTCTAGTTTAAAATAAATACATATAAGAAAGTCCCCATCCAGACTCCCTGCAGTTGTCCTTAACAAAACAAAAACAAAAAAAAACCACACACCACTGAAACCCAAAAGCTAATTAAACCTCTAATTATCATAACAAAAGCAACATTAGCATGTGCCCCCCCCCCAAATAATCCTGGTTTTAAGGATCTATTTTCTGAATGAATTATTCTAAAACATCAGATAGCTAAAGATTTTTAAATTATTATGTATCATAAAAATTAGAAAGCTAAAAATCATGAAAATATAAACTGAGAGTAAATTATATGCCCAATAATCAATGGAAATCCAAAAATTATCCTTTTTTTAAAATATGAAACTTTATTCTTACCATTCCACAATTTAAGTTTTTGTCAACTTTGCAGAAAGTATGAGGAGGGGTTTCTCCTTTACTGGTTACAATAACACAGATATCAGTTACAGCCAAGGAATTCTGGGGCCGAACTGGAGAAGCCCTTCGATAAGTGATAAAGATTCTTTGTGAAGTAGGTGAACTATTATTGACATTGGCACAGCGACCATAGGGTGTGGCTTGGATCACTTCACATCCTGAAATAAGCCTTTCTTTTCCTTCATATAGAACTCTGCATGACAGGGAGGAGAGGAACAGAAAAGTAAATAAAGTTCAGTTTAATGCTGGTTTTAATTCTGGAAAAAATAATTGGTCTCTTCCATTGTTTCCCAAATCTTAATTGCAAACCAAAACTAAAATTATTACTTTGGGAATTATCTCTTTACTATTTTTCAACAGCTAGCAGTATAAATAGGATCAAATAACTTGATTTTTTTATTGCTTATTACAAGAAGCATATGAAACAAGAAAAGGGCTACACCACAAACATGCTCAGGTTAATTCCTAGAGTACAAGTCTTCAGGTATTTTCACAAAATTTTCCTTCATAATTCCTATCAAAATTTTTCCCTTAAAACTCATTTATTTGATGAGTTAATAAAAATATATCTCCTCATGAGGTCATGAATCAGCAACTTAATATGGTAAGATGTCAATATATCCCAAACAGATCTACAGAGTCAACACAGTTCCTATCTAAGTCCTAGTTGCCTTTTTATGTAGAAATTAGTAATGTGTCCAAGTTCAAATGGGAATGGAAGGGAACCCATACAGGCAAAGCAATCTGGGAGGGAAGCAGGACAAATTAGAAAGACTCGTACTCCCCATTTCAAAACTTAACTTTTCTGCATGTTTGAACACAAAATAAAAAATGCTGGAGAAAAACATTCATTTAAAAGTCAATGAATCTCATCAGTGGAGAAGATAAGAACTTTGGATAGTAGTCTGATTCTTTATCTTAATAAACATATCTGACATATCCTAGCTAATAAAAGGGTAATATGCAAATTAACCACCACTCTGTCACAAAGATGGTGGCGTCCAGACCTCTCAGTCACGCAGGAGTCCCCCAGTCCTGGGGGAGCAGCCACTGAGAGCAGGCCGCATGAGCAGCCTGCCAGAATGCTTGCTTCATTGCCGCGGCGACAAGGCAAGTGTTTCACCCCGGCCGCAGGCCGCGGGGAGCCTCTAGGCCGTGGACGCAGAGCGGCCAGGCCCCGCAGAGAGCTCCTGGCACACGGATGCGTGCGCAGGGCTACTAGTAAGAATATATTATCCTGCCCTAGCCAGTTTTCAGTGGAAAGAGCATCAGCCTGCAGACTGAAGGGTCCCAGGTTCGATTCAAGTCAAGGGCATATGCCTAGGTTGCAAGTTCAATCCCCAGTGTGGGGCATGCAGGAGGCAGCCGGTCAATGGTTCTCTCTCATCATTGATGTTTCTATCTTTCTCTCCTTCTCCCTTCCTCTCAGGAATAAATAAATATGTATTTTTTAAAAATGAACTGCAGAATAAGAATAACTTAAAAAGAGAATATATTATCCTATTAAATTATACTTTGTAAAGTATTTAACATTATGAGGGACTGTCAAATCTTATTTTAACTTAACATACTTTCAGGAAAAAAAGTATTATTTTTGTAAATATCTTATCTCAGTTTATAAATCAGTCATAAAGGTCAACAGTTAGACAACAGTGTTCCATATTTAAATGAGGTAGGTGCTTGACTTATAGTGGCTAATAGGTTTTCCAAACCTCACCAAGGTGCTTAAGGGGCGAGGGGGGTCGGGGGGACAGAACAGGTTAAAACATTTAGGTCACCAGATATTAACAATTATTTGATCTGGAGAGAAATATTTACCATCATGATTAGCTAAAAGACAACCATACACTCTAATAAACCTCAATCAGTAAAATACTGTAACAGAAATTAGATGCCTTGCCCAAGCCAGTTTGGCTCAGTGGATAGAGCGTCGGCCTGCAGACTAAAGGGTCCCAGGTTCAATTCCTGCCCAAGGCACATGCCCTGGTTGCAGGCTCGATTTCCCATAGGGGGTGTGCAGGAAGCAGCCAATCAATGATTCTCTCTCATCATTGATGTTTCTATCTATCTCTCTCCCTTTCTCTCTGAAATCAATGAAAACAAATATATTTTTAAAAAAGTAAAAAAGAATATGGTTCCTTAAATATTAAAAAAATAAAAAGAAATTAGATGCCTTAGGGAACTGCAAGATGTATATAGCTACTTGCAACCTGAAAGCACCTAAGTATAATTATCTAAGTCATCATTTTCTTTTTAAGTTGTGCCACTGAACCACAAGCAACAACAATCTTTTAGAGATTCGCATCCTTTCTATTATGACTGTAGAGTGGGGGGAGGGGGGGAATGTGAAAAGATGGCCTTTAAAGAATGGCTAACAGAGGGAACAGTGAGGGCTAGAACCTAAGTCTCTGCCTGGTTATCCTTCAACTGACATGGATATTATCAAAATTTTATTCTATAGCCATCCTTCTTTATATATTACCTATGTTCTTAACACAACCCATAGAGAAAATTGTTAAAAACTGAGAGTAAATCCATTACATGTCCAGAACGACTCTACCTCAATCAATAATTGGTGTTCACACTCTTTTTAACCTCCTTTTCCCTTCTCAATGGGAAAGCCCCTCCCATTAAAGGCTAATCCAGTCATCTATGCTGTTGCTATTACCCCTTTCATCTGTTTCATAATTTTGTTCTGTCAAATACTATCTCTTACTACTATATATCAGCTCTTCCTTCTCAACTGGTTCTTTCCTTCAATATAAAGATGTTCTAAGTTATTTATCCCCTGGGAGAAAGGTTAAAAAACAGTCCTTGACTCTGCATCCCCTTGCCCCTCAGGTGTCCTAAAGCATTGCTTCTGAGGATTTTGTTAAAATACAGATTCTGATTCAGTAAATCTGGGTAGTGCCTAAGATTCTGAATATCTAACATGCTCACAGGCCCTATGGACAATACACCATGAATAGCAAGATCCATAACTATCTTCTCTTTTCCTTAAAGTCAAGCTTTCAAAAACTCCAAGTGCCAATCATTTCTCAACCCTTTCTAACCTGGCTCCTGTAACCAATAATCCTATAAAGTTGTATGACTACCATTCTAATTGCACTGACTTGAAGGAAAATGGAGGCTAAACAGGGTGGATATTAAAGGCGTTGAAAGGGTGCTGCTGAAAGGTCAATCTTTTAGCTTTTGAAATTTAAACATAATGAGGTCCTTAGGCCAGGCCTGCGTGGCTCAGTGGTTGAGCGTAGACCTATGAACCAGGAGGTCACAGTTCAATTCCCGGTCAGGGCACATGCCCAGGTTACGGGCTTGGTCCCCAGTAAGAGGCATACAGGAGGAAACTGATCAATGATTCTCTCTCATCATTGATGTTTCTCTCTCACTCTCTCTCTCATTTTTTTATTTATTGATTTCAGAGTAAGGACTCCTCCTTCCTCTATCTGAAATCAATAAATAAAAAAATGAAGACCTTAGAACAGTGGTCGGCAAACCGCGGCTCGCGAGCCACATGCGGCTCTTTGACCCCTTGAGTGTGGCTCTTCCACAAAATACCACGTGCGGGCGCACATGTACAGTGCGATTGAAACTTCGTGGCCCATGCGCACAAGTCGGTTTTCGGCCTGGGCCAGTCATTGTCATGATTTAATTTTATGGATATTGTAAGGTAAATTGTAAGGAATTTAATTTTATCAATAAATAATATCGTTAGTAAGTATGATATCAAGTTTTATTCAAAGTACCTATAGTTTAACTAAGACTTAAAACTTTAAGTAAAGTTTATTAAGTTAATTTTAGGGAACACTGTGGAGTGAAAGAAGATGTAGTGTTGAGGATTGAGAAAGGTATGTTGAGAGGGTTTGGACATATAGGAAGGATGAACGAAAGGAGATAGACGAAACAAGTATACAAGACGAGTGTGGATGAGAGAGTTGGAAGGGGTCGACCTCAGCGAACGTACCTCAATCAGATTGAGGACATTTTTAGCAATGGCCAGCTTAGGAGTACCCTAATTAAGTTAATAACAATGTACCTACCTATATAGTTTTATATAGTTTAAGTTTAAAAAATTTGGCTCTCAAAAGAAATTTCAATCGTTGTACTGTTGTTGATATTTGGCTCTGGTGACTAATGAGTTTGCCGACCACTGCCTTGGGATAATTTCACCAGAGCTCTACTGCAACACTGGAGGAGGTAATGAGCATATTAAGTGGTGGTCAAATGCGGCAGCTTGTTACCTTTCTTAGTACAGTATCTGAACAACTATCAACAGAATAACCAGCAAACAACTGATTAAAAATAATTCATGGAGCCCAAGCAGGTTTGGCTCAGTGGATAGAGTGTCAGCCTGCGGACTGAAGTGTCCCAGGTTTGATTTCCATCAGGGGCACATGCCAGGGTTGCGGGCTCAGTCCCCAGTAGGGGGCGTGCAGGAGGCATGCAGGAGGCAACTGATCGATGATTCTCTTTCATCACTGATGTTTCTAGCTCCCTCTCCCTTCCTCTCTGAAATCAATAAAAATATATTAAAAACAAAACAAAAATAAGCCATGGAATATTCAGGGAAATTTGTACATGATGATACTAAGTAATTAATAATTTTTTGAGATGTGGTATTATAGTTACATTAAAAGAGAGAGCTTCAACATAAGAAAATTAATTGATGTAATACATCACATTAATAGAATGAAGGAAAAAATCCACATGATGATCTTAATTAACAAAGAAAAGGCATTTTGCAAAATCCAACACACTTTCATGATAAAACTCTCTCATAAAAACAAAAGTAAAGGGAACCTTCCTTAACATAATAAATGGCATTTATGAAAAACCACAGCTCACATCATATTCAATGGTGAAAGATGGTAAGTTTTCCACATAACATCAGGAATAAGACAAGGATGCCTGCTTTCACCACTGCTGTTCAATGTTGTGCTCTAAGTTTTAGCCAGAGCAATAAAACAAGGGGGGCAAATAAAGCAAATTGCAAAGGAAGAAATAGAAAATCATCTGTTTGCAGAGGACTTGATCCTATCATTTTTAAAAATCCAAATGAAAGCTACTAGAGCCAATAGATTCAGCAAACTTGCAGGGTTCAAGATGGCAATACTCTCCAAATAGATCTACAGATTAAATGCCATCCCCATCAAAATTCCAACAGAATTTTTGTATAAAGGGACAAGCTGATCCTAAATACTTTCCAAGATACTCAAGTACCTATGTTTTTACTAACTGATGGCAATTGTAATAAACTTAACAGTGTAATACATGACATGTATATATGAAAAAATATTATAGCTATCCTAAAAATATATTTGGATAAAATGCTTTTGCAGAGAAAACTGTTCATTAGCTGTGGATCAGATAGTAACTATCTCATAACAACTATTCTCCTTCTAAACTGTAAATACCCTCCTTGTGGTACTAAAAACCACAAAGCACAATTATATTTTTTTAAACAGGAATACTCCTTTGTTAAATAAGTTCAGGGCTTTGAAAAAACTCATCACATAACCCAAGTAGCTCCTTTAAAAAAAAAAAAAACTCTTTTATTGTACCTTCTTGTTCTTTTATGTTTAATTAATAACCTTATCTGATAAGTACAACAGAAATGGAATCACATTTCAGGCTCTATGCCTTCCCTTCATTTCAAAACTTTTGAAAGGAATTGATCTAATGATTTAAGTACAATGCAAAGAAATTCAGGGTGGACAGAGGTATGTAATATAATACTTGAACCTGAAGTAAAAATAATAATAGAACTATCAAGGACTTCAAATCCCTATTCCCATGCACCTTAAATAAAAATTTTTCCCTTCATTATAGCAAAAGAAAATTAGTCATGTTACCCAATGTCGGTAAGGGGTGGTTTATCTCTTCCTCTTTTATAACAGAGGAAAAGTTCTGGGCTTTTCAGACTTCCATAGTTCAAGTTTGCTTGGAGAGCTGATGGAGTGGCTTCAACACAAGTATAACCTTCAGGTACTGTTTCCCCAGCTGATTTGTTAATAACTGCAATGTCTATAATTGGAGCTTTAGGTCCAGTTGACTTAGTATCTAAACGATTTATTTCTTGATCCAACAGAGTAGATGTATCAGTGAGACCTGCCACGACAAAGTAGTCGGTCACTCTTGGCCCTTTGTCTTCTATCATGGCTGCTATTATATTTCCTAGAAGAGGGAAAAAAAGCAATTAAATAAAATACTTTATCCTGGCTCTTTAAAATTAAAGTATTTCTGAGTTAACAGTGATCAACTAACCCACTTGCCAGTTGGATTTATAATCAAATTGTTGTCATTCTATTGAAGCCTGTGTTAGTATCATCTTATGAGCTTTTACCGCCAACAAAGTACAAATTTGCAGCATAAATTCATTTGTAAGGTTACTATAATCCTTTCAAGTGCCTAAGCCTCTGTTAAAAATAATCAAACTGGCCCTAGCCAGTATTTCCCAGTGGTTAGAGTGCCAACCTGCACACCAATGGATCTCAGGTTTGATTCCCAATAAGGGCACATACCTGGGTGCAGGTTTGATCCCTGATCCCCAGCCCGGTTGGGGTGTATGTGGGAGACAACCAATCGATGTGTCTCTCTCACATTGATGTATCAATGTCTCTCTCTCTCACTGATGTTTCTCTCGCTCGCTCTCTCTCCTCCACTCCCTCCCTGCCTTCCACTCTCTCTAAAAATCAATGGAAAATAAATAATCAAACTATCAGAGGTGGGCTCTGGTGCTTTCCTCTGAGCAAAATGCACATAATAAACAATATTTAGGCCATTTAAAAAATCATTCTCTTTGAAGTTACACAATTCCTATAGCTACACTTTACATTTAAGAAGAGTTCATCATGAATTAGTCAAGGTCTAACACACAAAAAATAAAGATAATGGTAATAAGTGTAACTAAATCAGTATATTAATCCAGTTGGGAGTCAGTCCCTTATAGTGAAGAAACTTTATGTAAACACCATATAAACCATATTTAGGAATCATTAAATATTCCATATGTAAATACCAGATAGAGCATAAAAAACTATAACCAAAGAAGATAAAATTACATACAATACACATTGCCTTGGGTACTACATGGTAAAAACCTAGAGAATAGGAACTTTGAGTCAAGATTTCTGTTATCTTTAAACTCAGTGCCTCAAAAAATAAAATTAAGCTTCTGAGGTTTTGGATATTTCCAGATTTTATATGCTTTTCAAAAACAACTTTCTTGAGAGGTATAATCCTATATAATAAAAGAGAAACATGTAAATTAACCATCCCTCCACTATGTTCACCAGACAATCAGAGTGAGTATTCAAATTAACTTCATCGCCTCTGTGGAGACTGATAGCAGGTAGGAGGCAGCTCCCAGCACGGCCTGCTTGGCTGTTGCTGTGGTGACCGGGAGCAGGGAAGCACAGCCCACAGGCACCTCCCAGCACCGCCCGCTTGGCAGTCACTGCAGTGTGAAGCAGGCAGGCCCTGCAAAGAGCAGAGAGCCATGGGGAGCGGGCCTAAGCCGTCAGTAGGACATCCCCTGAGGGCTCCCAGATTGGAGAGGGTGCAGGTCAGGCTGAGGGACAACCCCCCGTGCACGAATTTCATGCACTAGGCCCCTAGTTTACATATAATAAACATATTTAAACTGTACAATTTGGTAAGCTTTCACAAATATACCTGTCAAACCAGTAAAAATATCCATCAACACCCCAAATTTACCTGTACCCTTCATTATCCTTCTCCCCACCAAGAGAATGAATGATCTGCTTTCTATTACTATAGGCTGGTTTCTAGAATTGATAAACATGGAATCATTATAGTATGTATTCTTTGCCTAACTTCTTTCACTCATCATAAATATTTTGAGATTTGTCCATCCTATCTTATGTATCAATATATCGTTATTTTTTTATTGAATAGTCCACTGTTGAATATGCCAAAATATGTTTATTCATTCACCTATGTAGAGGACATGTGAGTTATTTTCAGTTTAGGGCTATTAAAGCTGTCATGGACACCAGTGTACAAGCCTTCTGGACATATGCTTTCACTTATTGTTGGTAAATTTCTAAGATGAAATGGCTGGATCACCTGGTAAGTGTATGTAGTTCTAACAAACTAATTGTTTTCTAGAGTGATGTACCATTTTACATTCCTACCATCAGTATATGAGAGTTCCAGTTGTTCCACATCCTCTCCAACACTCTATTAGGCCATCTTTTAAATTTAGACATTCTAATACATCAATAGTGATACTTAACTATAGTCTTTTTTAAAAAATATATTTTATTGATTTTTTACAGAGAGGAAGGGAGAGGGATAGAGTGTTAGGAACATCGATGAGAGAGAAACATCGACCAGCTGCCTCCTGCATACCCCCCCTACTGGGGATGTGTCCGCAACCAAGGTACATGCCCTTGGCCGGAATCGAACCTGGGACTCTTCAGTCCACAGACCGACGCTCTATTCACTGAGCCAAACCGGTTAGGGCTTAACTATAGTCTTAATTTGCATGTTAATAACTAGTGATGAGAACCATCTTTTTATGTGCTTATTTCCCATTCATATATTTTTGGTGAAGTTTGTTCAAATCTTTGCCCATGTTTTCATTGGGTTGTTTGTTTACTAATTATTGAGTTTTGAAGATCTTTATATATTCTAGATACAAGTCATTTACCAGGCATATGCTTTACAAATATTTTCTCCCAATCTGTGGCTTGTCTTTTTCTCTTAATACTGCCTTTTGAAAATAAGTTTTTACTTTTAATGAGGTCTAATTAGTCAATCTGTTCTTTTATGAACCATGGTTGTGGTGTCATATTTAAGAAATCATTGTCTAATCCAAGATCACAACAGTTTTCTCCCAGGTTTTCTTTTAAAAGTTTTATGAATTTAGGTTTTACACTTAGATCTATGATCCATTTGGAGTAAATTTTTGTATATGGTGTAAGGTATGAGTCAAGATTCATTATTTACATATCCATTTTTTTTTTTTTAGCACCACTAGTTGAAAGACCATCTTTTCTACACCATATCACCCATTTTCAAAGATTCATTTCCAATATTTGTTTTTATTTCTGGATTTTCTATTCTGTTCCATTGATCTATTTGTTTATATTTCAGTACCACATTGTTTTGATTAATGTAGCTTTACAATAAATCTTGAAAACAGGCAGTATTAGTCTTCAACTCTGTTCTTTTTCAAAACTGTCTTTGCAAAGATCCTTTGCATTTCAATAAGCATTTTAGAATCCACTTGTCAATTTCTTAAAAAAAAAAAAAGCCTAGTAAAATGTTAACTGAGACTGTTGAATTGGTAGGTCAATTTAAGGAGGATTGGCAATATTGAGTCTTCTAACCCATGAAAAAAGTTTAACTCTGCATTAATGTAGATTTTTTAAATTTTCTCTCATCAATATTTTATGGTTTACAACAAATAAGTCTCATTTCTTTTCTAAGATTGACCCTTAAGTACTTAATATTTTAGATGCTACTGTAAACGACAATGTTTCTTTTAACTCAATTCCAATTGTTCATTGCTACTATACAGAAATATAACTGATTTTTTTTTGGCTTCTGATTTATTCCTTTCCCATGTTATTAAAATATCTTTATAATTTTATCATTTCTTTGTATTTTTAAAGTTCCTTTTGATGTACAGACAGTCCTCGGGTTACATGGGACTCAACGTATGTGGTTTCATGGTTATGTTGCCATCTCCCATTTATTTATTAAAAAAAAAAATTCTGGGGGAGAAACTAAGATGGCGGCATAGGGAAACACCGAAATTGCTGCCTCCTACAACAACTTCAAACAGAATAAACAGACAAAACGGACATCATCCAGAACTACAGGAAGGCTGGCGGAGTGGACATTCTACAACTAGAAGGAAGGAGAAAAGCACGTTGAGGGTCAGGAGCTGCGGAAGTAAAGTGCAAAGGTACGGAGGCTCGTGTGAGCGGAAAGGGGCTAGTAGCTGAGGACGCGGCTGTCTTTTTGAATCGGGAGGGAGTCACAAGCTCCCGACAGCTCTGAACTCCGGTTCCGGGAAGTCTCTGGGGACCCAGGACTCTTACGGGGAGAAACTGCTCTGACTGGCAGCAGGCAGAACTTGGAACTCGAGGGCGGCTTTCCCTCAGAGGTGCTTGTAGCAATTCGATTGTCGGGACACTGAGAAGCGCGTGGCCCCTTAGGGCAGGGCTGAGAATCCGCCATAGTTCCTTGCTCCGCCCTTTGATTCCCTGAGACCCCGCCCCACCCAGGCAGCGGCAGAGGCTTTTGCATATGAATGCCCTGGCCCTTTGCAACCTAAAAATTACCTAACAAATTGCAGCTGGGCCACAGACCCAGAACTTCCAAGAGAAGGCCCAAGGCCCCACAGCAGCTTGCATTGCTTCACAGCTGGGCCACATCAGGGCACCTCCAAACTCCAAAAAAGGAAGGGGAATCTGCAGTTCTCTTCATAGCTCCTGCTGGGTAACCTCCAAGAGCCAGTGTACCCAGTAGTCAGAGGGGGACCATCCGGATTACAACTCCTCAGATCCATAAGGGACACACCCAGGGGGAAGACTCAGTGAGCACCAAAGCCCCATTGAAGAAAGTCTTGCCCCAGAAGGGTGTCTTCAGCACAGAAGTTCTCCCACTGCAGACACAGCCGATTCTCACTGCCAATTGGCCTGAAGGTCAATTCCTCCCAGTGATCCTACAACAATCAAGGCTTAACTACAACAAGACTGTGCACAAAGCCCACAAGGGGGTGCACCAAGAGTGTCCACCTCAGGTAACTGGGGAGGCTGAGCCACTGGGCCCTACAGGACACCTAGCACACAAAACCACTCTACCAACACAGGGAAGCATAAAAAATGCGGAGACAAAGAAACAGGTCACAAATGACAGAAATGGAGGAAAGCAAACGACTGGATATAGAGTTCAAAACCACGTTTATAAGGTTTTTCAAGAATTTTATGGAAACCGCCGATAAATTTAGTGAGACCCTCAAGAAATATAGTGAGACCCTCGAGGATATGAAAAAGGACCAACTAGAAATTAAGCATACACTGACTGAAATAAAGAATAATATACAGAGATCCAACAGCAGACAAGAGGATCCCAAGAATCAAGTCAAAGATTTGAAATACAAAGGAACAAAAAATACCCAATCGAAAAAGAAAAAAGAAAAAAGATTCCAAAAATATGAAGATAGTGTAAGGAGCCTCTGGGACAACTTCAAGCGAACCAACATCAGAATTATAGGGATACCAGAAGAAGAGAGAGGGCAAGATAATGAAAACCTATTTGAAGAAATAATGACAGAAAACTTCCCCTACCTGGTCAAAGAAATAGACTTACAAGTCCAGGAAGCGCAGAGAACCCCAAACAAAAGGAATCCAAAGAGGACCACACCAAGACACATCATAATTAAAATGCCAAGAGCAAAAGACAAAGAGAGAATCTTAAAAGCAGCAAGAGAAAGAAAGTCAGTTACCTACACGGGAATACCCATACGACTGTCAGTTGATTTCTCAACAGAAACCATGCAGGCCAGAAGAGAGTGGCAAGAAATAGTCAAAGTGATGAATACCAAGAACCTACAACCAAGATTACTTTATCCAGCAAAGCTATCATTCAGAATAGAAGGTCAGATAAAGAGCTTCACAGATAAGAAAAAGCTAAAGGAGTTCATTACCACCAAACCAGCATTATATGAAATGCTGAAAGGGATTCTTTAAGAAGAGGAAGAAAAAGGAACTCTTACCATTTGCCACAGCATGGATGGAACTGGAGAGCGGATAAATACCACATGGTCTCACTCATTTGTGGAATATAATGAACAACATAAACTGATGAACAAGGACTGATCCAGAGACGGAGAGGCGTTGATTGGACTGTCGGGCCTTGGAGGGAAGGTAGGGGAGGGTGGGGGTAAGGGGGAAAGATCAACCAAAGGACTTTTATGCAAGCATATAGGCCTAACCAATGGACATGGACAACGGGGGGGGTGAGGGCATGAGCGCGGGGGGGGGGGGGAGTAGGGGGTAATGTGGGGATAAGGACACATATGTAATATCTTCATCAATAAAAAATATATTTAAAAAAAATTCTATCATTTCGACCTATGTACATATGTGCTTTATGTTTTTTAATATTTACTTACCACAAGTAAAGGTCAGGAAATGTTATCTTTCTTTTAAATTTTTTTTACTGTTTCACTTCATTACTGCTGTGTATGTGCTCCATGTGAGTGACATAGGTGCTTATGTAGGTGGGTTCCAAGTTAAAGCGAAAATCGCATTAAGTCATGCCGTAGGAATGGATCTCCAACATAACGAGAGGACCTACTGTATTCAGCAATACATAACTAATTCACCAAATTTCTATTTTAAATTTCATTACAAAATAAAATAAAACCGGAGGCCTAGGTTGAGGAAAGACATTATAGTAATAATCCTATATAATAAAAGCCTAATATGCAATGTCCCCTCGGGCAGTTGTTCAACCGGGAGTTTGACCGTTTGCTGTGATGTGCGCTGACCACCAGGGGGCGGCGTGGAGTAAGGCAGGTGTAGGTGATGCACTGCAACCTCTCACCGGCTACCTGGGGGCGGGGGTGACAGGGACAGAGGTGCGGTGAGAATGCAGTGTGTCCGCCGAGTTCAAGTTCGCTCTCACTCCCCCTGCTACCGTCCCCTGGGACGCCAGGGCTCGTGCAAAGGGGAAGCCCCCTCGCTCAGGGGCCAGGCACCCGCAAGGAGCCCACCCCTCCACCCGCACAGCCTCTTCCCAGTGAGCCAGGCTGCAGCCACCAGGAACACAGGGGGCAGTCGGGCTCCCTGTGAGTTTGGGCAGGAGCTGCAAGGCCGGCCAGGAGAGAGCGCACTGCCCACCCAGTTTCCATGCAGCACCACTGGGCAGCCCAGAGGCCCATGCTGCGCCCTGGCCCGCAGCATCCAGCCATGCTCACTGCATCTCCGGATGGGGACTCAGGCACTGTGACTCAGGCGGAGGGGGGGGCACGTGGGGGCCTGAGGTCAGCTGGGACCTGCCCTTCCACGCCAGACGCCGGCGCTTTCATTGCCAGCCAGGCCTAGGGACTACACCCATGCAAAATTTCGTGCACCTGGCTGCTAGTAGTACATATGTTTTTTAAAATCATGTATTTTTTTCTTTATTGATTAAGGTATTACATGTGTCCTTAACACCCCCTCCCCCCCCACACACTCCCCGCTCATGCCCTCACCCCCCTGGTGTCTGTGTCCATTGGTTAGCTTATATGCATGCATACAAGTCCTTTGGTTGATCTCTCCCCCTTACCCCCACCCTCCCCTACCTTCCCTCTGAGGTTTGACAGTTTGATCGATGCTTCTCTTTCTCTGGATCTGTTTTTGTTCATCAGTTTTTGTTGTCCATTATATTCCACAAATGAGTGAGATCACGTGATATTTATCTTTCTCTGACTGACTTATTTCGCTTAGCATAGTGCTCTCCAGTTCCATCCATGCTGTTGCAAATGGTAGTTCTTCCTTTTTATAGCAGCGTAGTATTCCATTGTGTAGATGTACCACAGCAGATCCACTCATCTGCTGATGGGCACTTAGGCTATTTCCTAATCTTAGCTATGGTAAATTGTGCCGCTATGAACATGGGGGTACATATATCCTTTCTGATTGGTGTTTCTAGTTTCTTGGGATATATTCCTAGAAGTGGGATCACTGGGTCAAATGGGAGTTCCATTTTTAGTTTTTTAAGGAAACTCCATACTGTTCTCCACAGTGGCTGCACCAGTCTGCATTCCCACCAGCAGTGCACAAGGGTTCCTTTTTCTCTGCATCCTCGCCAGCACTTGTCATTTGTGGATTTGTTGATGATAGTCATTCTGACAGGTGTGAGATGGTACCTCACTGTTGTTTTGATTTGTATCTCTCAGATGATTAGTGACTCTGAGCATTTTTTACAATTGATTTTTATCTATTGATCTTATATAATGCAATCATGCTAAAGTTGCTTATGAGTTGCAGAGCTTTTTTTCTAAGTTCCATCAAATTTTCTACACAGATAATAATGTGTCTGTGAATAAAGACAATTTTACTTCTTTCTTTCTAATGTAGTTTCCTTTTATTTTATTTTTCTTGCCTCCACTGTGCTGGCTAGAACATCCAGTACAATGTTTAAGAGAAATGGTGAGCAAAGAAGATATACAAATAACCCAATAAACACATTAATAAATACTCAACATCATAGTCACAGCAACAATATTCACAATAGCCAAAAGGGAGAACAACCTAAGTGTCCACCAACAGATGAATGAATACATAAAATGCATATAACCACACAATGGAATATTATTCAGTCATAAGAAGGAATTAAATTTGATCAATGCTACAATATGAACTTTGAAAACATTATGCTAAATTAAATAAGCCAGACAGAGAAGGAAAAAGATTATATGATTCCATTTCAGTAAAACAGATTACCAAGGGCTAGGATAGGGGAGAATGAAAAATTATTATTTAATGGGTATACAGTTAATATTGAGGATAATGAGAAAGTTTTAAGTGTAGACAGTGACAATGGTCACACAACACTGATTTGTATTTAATGCCACTGAAATGTACACTTACAAACTGTTAAAATGACACATATTACATATATATATATATATATTTTACCACAGTAAAAAGAGAGAATGCATAATCATTTCTCCAAATTAAACTTTTGGGCTTCTGTTAAGTTATAAATGCCTGGAGTCAGCTTCCTAATTCAGAATATATAAATGCCTGTGTAACTATTGTTATATGTTACTTTCTTACCTTTTGAAATGAATATGCCAATTTACCGTGACAATAATAATGTATCTATTGTCCAATGAGTATTGTAATTATATTTATGTTTATGGTGTTAAAAGTAAAGATGCTGCATAAGGGTTTAAATACACATTTCTTTGATCAAAAAAGGGGGGGGGGGATATTGAGAGTGGACATCTTTTTTTATTCCTAATCCTACGGGAAAGCATTATTTCTTTTACACTAAATATGATGTTACTCATAGGTTTTCCATACATGCTCTTTTCAAGTTAAGGAAGTTTCTTTCTATTTCTGAGATTTTTATCAGGAACAGATGTTGGATTTTATATACTTTTTCTGCATCTACTGAAATTATATGGTTTTTCATGTTTCAGTTTTTAATATGGTGAATTACATTAATTTTCAAGTTATTAACCAACCCTACAATCCTGAGATAAATACCTCTTGATCATGATATATTTCCTTTTTCTATATTCTGAATTCTATTTGTTAAAATTTCATTTGAAATTTTATATTACTGAGGGCTATTGGTCTGTAGTTTTCTTTTCTTGCAATGTCTTTATCTGGTTTTGGTAGCAAAGTAATGTTAGTCTCAGACAATGAGTTGAGAAGAACTTCCTCCTCTTCAATCCTTAAAAGAGTTTGTATGGAATGGTATTACTGTGTCCTCAAATGTTTGATAGAATTCACCTGTGAAATCATCTGGATTTGGAGTTTTCTTTGTGGGTAGGATTTTTAACTATAAATTCAATTCCTTTAAAGTTTACTCAATTTCTTCTTGAGTAAATTTTCATACTTCGTATCTGTCTTAATCCATTCAGGCTGCTATACCAGAATACCGTAGATTGGGTGGCTTATAAACAGCAGAAATTTATTTCTCATAATTCTGGAAGCTGGGCAGTCCAAGATCAAGGCATTGGCAGATTCAGTGTCTGTTGAGGGCTGGTTTCCTACTTCACAGAAGACTGTCTTCCATAGCCCCACCTCCAAATACCATCACATTTGGGCTTAGGGCTCAAGAATTTGAGAAGGGGACAAAGACATTCAGTCTTTTTTAATTTTTTTTTTTTTATTTTTTTATTTTTTTTTAATTAAATCTTTATTGTTCAGATTATTACATTTGTTCCTTTTTTTCCCCCCCCATAACTCCCCTCCTCCCAGTTCCCGCCCCACCCTCCGCCCTCACTCCCCACCCACTGTCCTCATCCATAGGTGCACGATTTTTGTCCAGTCTCTTCCCACATCTCCCACACCCCTTTCCCCCCCAAGAATAGTCAGTCCATTCCCTTTTTATGTCCCTGATTCTATTATAATCAACAGTTTATTCTGTTCATCAGATTATTTATTCACTTGATTCTTAGATTCACTTGTTGATAGATGCATATTTGTTGTTCATAATTTGTATCTTTACCTTTTTCTTCCTCTTCCTCTTCTTAAAGGATACCTTTCAGCATTTCATATAATCCTGGTTTGGTGGTGATGAACTCCTTTAGCTTTTCCTTATCTGTGAAGCTCTTTATCTGACCTTCAATTCTGAATGATAGCTTTGCTGGATAAAGTAATCTTGGTTGTAGGTTCTTGGTATTCATCACTTTGAATATTTCTTGCCACTCCCTTCTGGCCTGCAAAGTTTCTGTTGAGAAATCAGCTGACAGTCGTATGGGTATTCCCTTGTAGGTAACTGAGTTTCTTTCTCTTGCTGTTTTTAAGATTCTCTCTTTATCTTTTGCTCTTGGCATTTTAATGATGATGTGTCTTGGTGTGGTCCTCTTTGGATTCCTTTTGTTTGGGGTTCTCCGTGCTTCTTGGACCTGTAAGTCCATTTCTTTCACCAGGTGGGGGAAGTTTTCTGTCATTATTTCTTCAAATAGGTTTTCAATATCTTGCTCTCTCTCATCTTCTGGCACCCCTATAATTCTGATGTTGGTACGCTTGAAGCTGTCCCAGAGGCTCCTTACACTATCCTCGCATTTTTGGATTCTTTTTTCATTTTGCTTTTCCGGTTGGATGTTTTTTGCTTCCTCGCATTTCAAATCATTGACTTGATTCTTGCGCTCCTCTGGTCTGCTGTCGGGCGTCTGTATAATATTCGTTATTTCAGTCCGTGTGTGCTTAATTTCTAGTTGGTTCCCCAATATAAGATCGAGGGTCTTATTAGTTTTCGTGTAGATCTCATTAAGTTTATCGGCAGCTTCTAAACAGTTCTTGAGAGACCTTAAAAGTGTGGTTCTGAACTCTATTTCTTCCATTGACAATTTTGTCCTGTTTCTTTGTCTCCGCATTTTGTTATGCTTCCTTGGTGCACCCCCTAGTGGTCTTTGTTCGCAGTCTTATAGATAAATCTTGATTGCTGTAGCTAATTCCAGGGAGGGTTTGACCTCCAGGCCAAGTGGCTATGAGATTCAGCTGTGTCGGTGGTGAGAGAACTTCTGTCCTCTAGGGAGGTGCTAATCTAGCCTTTGCCTGAGGCTATCCGGCAAATGCCTCTGTGCAGGGCTTGGGCAGGGCGGGTCGAACAGGATCAACAGCGTGGGCCGGAGAGAGCAGTTATGGCGGCTCTCAGTCCTGTCCCAAGGGGCTCTGCCTCTCTGAGTCCCAGCACCCGCTGCAAAGCTCGGAGAGAAAGCTGCACTCGCTCTGACCGAAGCCAGACAGTCCCGCTTCTCCTGCCTGAGTCTGGGTCCCTAAAGACTCGCCCGGATCTGGAGCTCAGAGTCTGCGACTCCCTCCCAATTGAAAACAACAACCGCGCCCTCCGCCGCCAGCCCGCTCCGCGCACTCCGCACCTCAGAATTTGACTTCAGCACTGCGCCTCCTCTGAGTGTCCGTATGCGTTTCTCTTTCCTCCTAGTTGTAGGACTTCCACTCAGCCAGCGCCCCTGTGGTTCTGGGTGATGTCCCTTCCGTTTTTTGGTTTCACTTTTGAAGTAGTTGTTCAAAGCAGCAAACTCCGGCGTTAACCTATGCCGCCATCTTGGTTCTCTCCTCGACATTCAGTCTTATACCAAGTGTCTTTCAAAGAATTTGTCCACTTCATCTAAGTTATCAAATTTACTGGCAGAAAGTTGTTTATAATATTCCCTTATTATCCTTTTAATATCAGTAGACTATGTAGTGATGTCATCCCTCTCATTCCTGATATTATTAATTTGTGTGTTCTTTCTTTTTTTCCTTATCAGTCTGGCTAGAAATTTATCAATTTTATTGATCTTCTCTAAGAACTAGTTTTTTATTTCACTGATTTCTCTCTATTGCTTTTCTGTATTATATTTCATTAATTTCTACTTTTATCTTGATTATTTTCTTTCCTCTGTTTATGTCAAATTTAATTTGCTCTTCTTTTTCTAGTTTCTTAAGCTGGAAGCTGAGGTCATTAACTTCAGATCTTCTTTTCTATGTAGGTATTTAGTGCTATGAATCCCTCGCCAAGCAATGTTTTAGTGGCATCCCACAAATTTAGATATCATGTTCTCTTTTCATGTGGTTCAAAATATCTTAATTTCCCTTTCATGAAATATATTTTCTTTGACCAAGAGGTTATTTAACAGTATGTTTGTCAGCCCTGGCCTGGGTAGCTCAGTTGGTTAGAGAGTCATTGCGTACACTGAGGTTGCAGGTCAGATCTCGTCAGGGCACATACAAGAATCAACCAATGAATGTATAAAAAGTGAAATAAATTGATGTCTGTCTCTATCTCTGTCTCTCTCTGTCCCTCAAGTCAATTTAAAAAAAATGTTTGAAAAGCACTGGCTGAGTGGTTCAGCTGGCTGGAGTGGTGTCCCATACACCAAAGGGTTGCGGGTTCAATTCCCAATTAGGGCATGTACGGAAGGCAACTGAGGAAGGCAACTGATCAATGTTTCTCTCTCCCTTCTTTTATCTCTCTCCCCCCTCTTTTCTCTCTCTTTATATATCCTCGGGTGAGGATTTAAAAATACATACATACATTCATTCATACATACATACATATATATGTGTTTTCCAGGTTCCAAATTTTATACTTGGGGATTTTCCAAGAATCTTCAGTTACTGATTTCTAATTTAATTGCATTGTGGTAAGAGAATATCGTGTGTATGACTTGAATTCTTTTACATTTATTGAGACATTTTATGGCTAAGAATATGGTCTACCTTACTAAATATACCATGTGGACTTCAGCAAAATATGTGTTCTGTTGTTGGACAGAGAACTCGACAAATACCAATCAGGTCAAGGAGGTTAAAAATGTTGTTCAAGTCTACTATATCCTTGTTGATTTCTGTCCTCTTATTCCATCAATTATTAAGACTGGTTTTGAAATTTCAAACTATAATTGAAGATTTGTCTCTTTCTCCTTTCAACTCTATCAGATTTTGCTTCATGTATTTTGAAGCTCTGTTATTAAGGGCATAAACATTTAGAACTGTTATGTCTCTTTGATTAACTGACCCCTTTATCATTATGAAATGATCTTCTTTATCTCTGGTAAATGTTATTGTGTATTAAGAAAAGCTTTTGAAAATAATTAAAATACTTGTAAAAACTTAGATTTATAATTTAATAATTAAATTACTTTTTCCAGCTATAGCTAAGATAACCTTTAGCAATCAATTTCATTTCACCTTACTGTTTAGAATGACATACATTTTAATAAATAAATGCTGTTGACATCAGCAAACTGTTATATTAACTTCAATTTACAAGGCTAAATGTAGTTTACACAATTCCTCTCACTGTAACAAAAAGACTTTTTTTAAGCTTCAATAATATCTGTGTGTTCCAAACCATGCAAAATGAATGATGAACTTTGTTTAAACAACAAAGAGGGTACAGTTTTATCAAAGTTATTTGCTACAGACAAGCAATTTAAAATAGGTCCTTGGTGATTCCATTTAGAAGACATTATCAACATCAGTTAAGCTGGCTGGGTCATGAAACTACACAAGTGAAAAAGTAAGTCATCTCTGATAAAATCAGTTCCTTTTTCAGAACACAAAGCAGTGCAATTCTCTACTATTACACCTGCCACTGAAAGTTTTATAACGAAGAAGGGTTGTGCCCAGCCGGTGTGGCTCGCTGGAGCATCTACCCATGAAACAGGAGATCACAGTTCAATTCCCAGTCAGGGTATATGCCTGAGTTGTGGGGTCAATCCTCAGTAGGGGTCATGCAGAAAGCAGCCGATCAATGATTCTGTCATCATTGATGTTTCCATCCCTCTCTCCCTCTTTATAAAATCAATAAAAACAATTTAAGGGGGGGGGGAGAGAGAGGAGGGGGGAGGAGGAGGACGGGGGGGAAGGGGAGGGGGGGAGGAGGAGGAGGAGGAGGAGGAGGAGGAGGAGGAGGAGGAGGAGGAGGAGGAGGAGATGATGATGAGAACTTGCAAACACAAATGCCAGTCGTGAGAACCAGAAAACATAGGCTGCCACTAGTAGTCAAATCCATCCAATTGTTGTCAAATGAACTTAGCAAAACCAGAACTTCCCTTTTTGCCTTTTTAAGAGAAGCTAGAACCCAGGATTTCTATGTAAATCTCCAATTTTTAAAATGTCAGCAACTAAATCAAAATTCTTAAACACTAGTAAGATTAAACAAACACGTAAGCCGGGTATATCACTCTAAAGCGGGGGTGGGGAACTTATTTTCTGCCGGGGCCATTCGGATATCTATAACAGCATTCACTTAACATAATTCACTTAATATAAATGTATGTTGCTATGAAAAAAGCTCCTACGTTTATTGAATTTCGAGTCCCATCTGAATTTGCCTTGGCAGGGCCAGACCAAATGATTTTGCAGGCCTTATACAGCCCACAGGCTACCCCTGTTCTAAAAGGTTAAGTCTACAAAAGAACAATTTCTAAATTCCATTTAAAAAATTAACCCGGTTAGCCTGGCCAATGTAGCTCAGTTGGTTGAGCATCACCCATGCACCAGGAGATTGCATTCAATTCCTGGTCAGGGCACGTGCCTGGGTTGTGTGCAGGAAGCAGCCAATTGATGATGTTTCTCTTATCAATGTTTCTCTCTCTCTCTCTCCCCCTTCCTCTCTCTCTAAAAATCAATAAAAACCTCTTTTTAAAAAATTTAACCTGGTTAAATATCTAACTTCAAAATTAAACTTATATGAGTCGATGAACCAAGCTGTGTATCAAATTGATAATATCTACACTAATAAAAGAGAAACATGGTAATTGGCGTATGACCGCTACCCTTTTCATTGGCTAATCAGCGAGATATGCAAATTAACTGTCAGCCAAGATGGCGGCTGGCAGCCAGGCAGCTTGAAACTAACATGAGGCTTGCTTGCTTCAGTGACGGAGGAAACAACGTTCCCCACCTGCAGCTGCAGGCCTCTGAGCGGGCAGTTTCAAACATTGTAACAGATACCGCGGGACTTCAGCCAGCAGATTCACAACATTGTATGCAAAGACCAGAAACCTACTTTCAGCCGTGGAGGCAGGCCTAAGAGCTGGAGCCAAGCCTCAAGCTAAAGCTGGCCCAGAAAAAAAAAAGAAAAAAGAAAAAAAGGAGCAGTTGGGAACTTCAGTCACTCCCAGCCTGAAAATAGCCCTCAGCCCCTCACCCAGACTGGCCAGGCACCCCAGTGGGGACCCCTACCCTGAATGGTGTGTGACCAGTTGCAAACAGCCATCATCCCCTCCTCACCCAGGCTGGCCAGGCACCCCAGTGGGGACCCCTACCCTGAATGGTGTGTGACCAGCTGCAAACAGCCATCATCCCCTCACCCAGGCTGGCCAGGCACCCCAGTGGGGACCCCCACCCTGATCCAGGACACCCTTCAGGGCAAACCAGCCGGCCCCACCCATGCACCAGGCCTCTACCCTATATAGTAAAAGGGTAATATGCCTCCCGGCACCGGGATCAGCGTGACAGGGGGCAGTGCCCAAACCCCCTGATCGCCCTGCGGCTCTGTGTGTGACAGGGGGTAGGGCCACAGCCTCCCTATCCATCCTGCTCTGTTCGTGACAGGGGAAGGCGCCCCAACCCCCTGATCAGCCCTGCTCTGTGCCTGATAGGGGGGAGCTCCAAAACCCCCCTCCCCCACAGGCCCTGCTCTGTGTGTGACGGGTAGAGCCATAACCTCCCCATCGGCCCTGCCCTGAGTGTGACAGTGTCGGCGCCCCAACCCCCTGATCGGCCCTGCTCTGTGGGTGATAGAGGGCAGTGCCCCAACCCCCTGATGGGCCCTGCTCTGTGCGTGACAAGGTTCAGAGCCCCAATCCCCCTGATGGGCCCTGCTCTGTGAGTGACAGGGGGCAGTGCCCCAACCTCCTGATGGGCCCTGCTCTATGCATGACAGGGGGTGGCGCTGCAACCTCCCCATCGACCCTGCCTTGAGTGTGACAGGGGACGGTGCCCCAACCCCCCAATCGGCCCTACCCTGATCGTGACTGAGGGTGGCATCGCAACTTCCCAATCTGCCCTGCTCTGTGCATGACAGGGGGTGGCGCCGCAACCTCCCCATCGATCCTGCCTTGAGTGTGACAGGGGACGGTGCCACAACCACCCAATCGGCCCTACCCTGAGCGTGACTGAGGGTGGCATCACAACCTCCCAATCTCCCTGCTCTGTGCATGACGGGGCGGCGCCCCAACTCACCAATCGGCCCTGCTCTGAGCCCGACCAGGGGCTGCACCTAGGGATTGGGCCTGCCCTCTGCCACCCGGGAGCAGGCCTAAGCCAGCAGGTCGTTATCTCCCAAGGGGTCCCACACTGCGAGAGGGCACAGGTAGAGCTGAGGGACCCCCCCCCCCCAGTGCACAAATTTTTGTGCACCGGGCCTCTAGTCCTATATAATAGAAGGCTAATATGCAAATTGTACCCTGGACCAGGAGTTCGACCAGGGGGCAGGGCCATCCAGCCAACCGCCCACGGCCCCTGCCCCCAATTATCCCCCCCCGCACCCCAATTGGGGGTGGGGCCGGCTGGCCAACCTCTCACGTCCCCTCCCTTCAGCCAGGCCTGGCCCAATCAGCCCCGATTGGGGCAGGCCAGCTGGACCCCACCCATGCACAAATTTGTACACTGGGCCTCTAGTCCTATATAATAGAAGCCTAATATGCAAATTGTTCAACTGGGAGTTCAACCGCTCACTATGATGTGTACTGACCACCAGGGGATGACATATAACAGGGCGGGCGTCAGTGACGCTGTGCTGGCAATGGGCAGCAGTGGAGGTGTTGCCAGCCCTGATGGTCCCTGATGAGAGCTGGACCATGGCGGGATGATGGAGCAGGTGAGTGAGAGATGCCAGGCCAAGGTGGGTGTGAGTGGGAGCCCAACCACCCTGCCAATCACCTCACAGACTACGACAAGTGGGGGGGATGGGGGGATGGCTGCCATAAGGCTCCCAGGCACTGAGGGAGCTGGGCGCGGGGGCCCAGCCCCCATCAGTCACCCCGCAGTCGGGATGGTGGAGCAGGTGAAGGGGCTACACCAGGCCAAGGCGGGGTCCCAGGTGGGGCTGCAAGGCTGGGGGCGTGAGCTGGGGCTGTGAGCCTGGGGGCACGAACCGGGGCCCGATCCCCGCAGGCCACCCCAAGGGACCCCACCCATGCACAAATTTGTACACCAGGCCTCTAGTAATCATATAAAAGGGAATGAAAACAGAACTAATCCAAGTAACTTTTGAGCAATTTATTTTAACATTAAGAACTGAAAAGAAATCTTGAGCTTTACTTAGAAAGCTTGCTTTTTACAGTGATACTAGAGGCCTGGTGCACAAAATTTGTGCACTTGGGGGGGGGTGCCTCAGCCTGGTCTGCACCCTCTCAGTCCTCAGGGGATGTCCAACTGACAGTTTAGGCCCACTCGCTGGCAGTTGGACATCCTTAGAGCTGCCACAGAAGTGGAAGAGGCTCCCACCACAGCCACTGCGCTTGCCAGCTGTGAGCCTAGCTCAGGGCTTCTGGCTGAGCAGCACTCCCCCTGTGGGAGCACACTGACTCCTGCGTTGAACGTCTGCCCCCTGGTGGTCAGTGTGCATCATAGCGATCGATAATTCTGCCGTTTGGCCAATTTGCATATTAGCCTTTTATTATATAGAATGGCTGTAGCAATTATAACATTATTCTGTATGTATTCTGTGATGGAACAACTGTTGGAAACCAGAGTTCTTGTTGTGAGAAAAGGGAGATATAAATATAGAATGGAGAAGGCAAGTAAAATCTATCTATCTAAGCGACCAGCCGATAGCTATGATGCACACTGACCACCAGGGGCAGACGCTCAACACAGAAGCAGAAACCACAGGCAAGGAAACATGGAACAGACTGATGAATCTCAGAGGGAAGAGGGGAGAGTGGGAAGAGATTAACCAAAGATCTTATATGCATACTAAGTGGGGTCCCTCAGCCTAGCCCAGCCGTGGGCAAACTACGGCCCGAGGGCCGGATCCAGTCCGTTTGAAATGAATAAAACTAAAAAAAAAAGACCGTACCCTTTTATGTAATGATGTTTACTTTGAATTTATATTAGTTCACACAAACACTCCATCCATGCTTTTGTTCCGGCCCTCTGGTCCAGTTTAAGAACCTATTGTGGCCCTCAGGTCAAAAAGTTTGCCCACCCCTGGCCTAGCCTGTGGGGATCGGGCCAAAACCAGCTCTCCGACATCCCCGAACCCCGAACCGAGGGGTCCCAGATTATGAGAGGGCACTGGGCCTCTAGTGTATTAGAATTGAATTAGAGGTATTAAATGAATTCATAGCTTTAAAAATACATATATACTAAATATAACGGGGTACCCTGAATTGGGTCAGAGAAAAGAAAAAGCACATTTATGGTAACACTAGTGAAATTAAAGCAAAATCTGTATTTTAATTAATAGCAATGTAATGATATTGATGTCCTCGTTTTGACAAATGTACTATGGTAACACAAAACATTAACCATAAAGACATAAAGAACTCTTTAGCACCTTTTCAACATTTCTGTAAAACGAAACTAATTAAAAAGTAAAATATTTTAATCCTCACCTGAGGATATGTTTTTATTGCTTTTAGGAGAGGGGGAGGAAGAGGAGGAGAAAGGGGGGGGGGGGAGAGAAACATCAATGAGTTGTCTCCCATACCCACCCAATCAGGGATTGAACCCACAACCTGGGTATGTGCCCTGACTGGATATCAAACCCATGACCTTTCAGTACACAGGACAACACTCCAACCAACTGAGCCACACCAATCAGGGCAAAAAATAAAATATTTTAAATATGTATTCAACAGCCGAAACCGGTTTGGCTCAGTGGATAGAGCGTCGGCCTGCGGACTGAAAGGTCCCGGGTTCGATTCCGGTCAGGGGCATGTACCTTGGTTGCGGGCACATCCCTAGTGGGAGATGTGCAGGAGGCAGCTGATCGATGTTTCTCTCTCATCGATGTTTCTAACTCTCTATCTCTCTCCCTTCCTCTCTGTAAAAAATCAATAAAATATATTAAAAATATATATATATATGTATTCAACATTATTGATAATAGACAAGTGGAGAGAGTCCAAAAGACCATCAATTGATGAAGAGATAAAGAAAACACAGTAGTACATCCATACAACAGATTGTCATTCAGCAACGAAAAGAAATTAAGTACTGCTACATGCTACAAGCTGGATGAAGCCTGAAAACATTATGCTAAGTGGAAGAAGTCACAAAAGACTACATATTGTATGGTTCTATTTATATGAAATGTTCAAAATAGAAGAGAAAGTAGACTGGTGGGCTGCCTAAAGCTAGGGGGTTGGGGGAAATGGGGAGCGACTGCTAATAGGTATAGGGTTTCTTTTGGGGGTGATGAAAATGTTCTAGAATTGATCATAGTGATGGTTGAACAATTGTGAGTATGCTAAAAACCAACAAACTATATACTTCAAATCAGTGAATTGTGTAGTATGTGAATTATAGCTCAATAAAGCTGTTAACAATGCATGTATGTGTATCTCCTCCTTCTCTCTGCTAAAAATAAAATCCAGAAGCAGTGTCATCCAACAAGCAATAAACAAATGCAGCACCTAAATTTTTATTTCTCTCTTTTTTTTTTTAAGGGACGGGGAGAGACAGAGAGAAAAACATCGATGTGAGAGAGAGACATTGATTGGTTGCCTCCCGCACGCACCCTGACCAAGGCCAGGGATCAAGCCTGCAACCTAGGCACGTGCCCCCCCGACCGGAATCAAACCCTGGACCCTTCAGTCCATGGGCCGACGCTCTATTCAATGAGCCAAACTGGCTACAACTAAATCTTTATTTTTTAAAACCAACCTCCACCGTAGGATACTAGCTGCTTGGAAAAATGGCCAATAATAGCAAGACTGGGCAAGAAGAGTACAAGATACCCTTAGAACATCTTATGCAAAGGAGAAAACAAAACAAAACCATTGCTCAAAGACTAATGGGGGCTTATCAAAAGGACACAGGAACTAGCTTGAAGAGTCTCCCATTGGCCAGTCTGTGAATAATTCAGCATCAAAATGAATGACAGTTATGGAGTATATAACACATTTGATTTTTTTAAGCCTTGTGTCCATACTGATATTATAAAAAGTGAAAGAAGAGGAGGGAAGGAAAGGAATACTCCTTACAATAGAATGCCAACTAATAAACATAATAGTAAAGATCAAAAACCATATTACACCCTAGCTCAGTTGATTAGAGCATCATTTCCACAGGCCAAGGTTGTGTTTTTGATTCACCATCACCCCACCCCCATTGGGGCACATTAATGCGTTAATGAATGCATTAATTAAGTGGAACAACAAATTGATGTCTCTCTGTCTCTCATCAGTGAATTATAAAAACCACATTACAATTGTCACAGTATTTAGATTTGAGAATTATCAATGGGTACTAAAACCACTGAGTAGAAGGGGATTGGAAATAGGATATTTATACAATCTCAGACTCTTCCCTAGAGATACTATTACAAAGAAATAAAATGTATCACCAGAAATCTGGTGGCCACCACTTCAACCAAGTAATCAAATTTTTTTTTTTAAATATATATTTTATTGATTTTTTACAGAGAGGAAGGGAGAGAGATGAGAGTTAGAAACATCGATGAGAGAGAAACATCGATCAGCCGCCTCCCGCACATCTCCCACTGGGAGATGTGCCCGCAACCCAGGTACATGCCCTTGACCGGAATCGAACCCGGGACCCTTCAGTCCGCAGGCCGACGCTTCATCCACTGAGCCAAACCGGCTTCGGCCAAGTAATCAAATTTAACATCACTAATAATTTGTCAAACTGATATGACATACCTTCTGTGATGCACTAAGAAGGACATCACATTAGTTATATAGTGATAAAAATGCATAGCCTTCATCTAATCATGAGGGATGAGGAAGACAAACTCAAACTAAAGGGCAGAATTCTAAAAAATCAAATGTCAATATCATGAAGAACAAAAGTCCAAGGTATTATTCTAGATTAAAGATTAAAATCTGAGAATCAAAAGATAACAGGAAAATCTCTAAACACTTGGAATTTAAACACACTTCTAAATAAGTTATGGTTCAAGAGGAAATTTAAGGAATTACAAAATATTGTGAATTGAACAAAAAGGAAAGACAACATAAAAATTTGTGGAATGCAGTTAAAGCAGCACTTACAGGGAAATGCAGGGGTGAGCAAAAATAGGTTTACAGTTGTGAATATGCAAAACAGTTTATTCCTTCAACTGTAAGAAAACAGAAAGAAAAAAGAGCACACAGCAAAAATAAACCCCAAGAAAAAAAAGAAAGAAAATAAAAAACATTGAAGAAAAACTGGCCGGGTAGCTCAGTTGGTTAGAGCATTGTCCTGATACACCAAAGTTCCAGTTTGATCCTTGGTCAGGGTACATACAAGAATCAACCAATAAATGCATAAATAAGTGGAACAACAAATCAATAACAAATCAATGTCTGTCTCTGTTTCTCCCTTCCTCTTTCTCTAAAATCAATCAATAAATAAACATTTTTTTACAGGTAAAAGGAAGAAATAAAACTCTCCCTATTCACTGGCAGGACTCTATGTAGAAACTCCAAGTAATCTACCAAATAAGTAACAACTAAACGTAATCAGTGATACTAGAATCAGTGATACTAGAATGGATCAGGAAACAGAAAAACAAAAAAATGCCGTAATGTATATTATTGGAAAAATTTTAATGTAGACTATATATCAGATAATTTTGTAACAAAGCTAATTTTCCTAATGTGATTATTGTATTGTGTAAGAGAATGTCCTTGTCCTTCAGAAATACATGCTAAACTTATTCTCAAACTAGAGTCCCAGTGCACAAATTCATGCACAGGTGGGGTCCCTTAGGGTGGCCTGAGGGGATCAGGCCCCAGCTCGAGCCCCCAGCCTTGCAGCCCTGCCTGGCACCCCGCCTTGGCCTGGTGCTGCCCCCTCACATGCTCCACCATCCCACCTGCCTGCTCCCTCAGGGCCTGGGAGCCGGGATGCGGCCCTGCCCCCTGCCACCACCACTGGTCGCTGTCTGTGGGGCAATCTGGCCCCCACTTGCTCCCACCTTGGCCTGGCACCACCCACTCACCTGCTCCACCATCTTGCGCAGTCCCCATACACCAACGGTTCTCAACCTGTGGGTCGCAACCCCTTTGGGGGTTGAACAACCCTTTCACAGGGGTTGCCTAAGACCATCAGAAAACACATATATAATTACATATTGTTTTTGTGATTAATCACTATGCTTTAATTATGTTCAATTTGTAACGATGAACATACATCCTGCATATCAGATATTTACATTATGATTCATAACAGTAGCAAAATTACAGTTATAAAGTATCAACGAAAATAATTTTATGGTTGGGGGTCACCACAACATGAGAAACTGTATTAAAGGGTCACGGCATTAGGAAGGTTGAGAACCACTGTTATATATGGTTTTTCTGATGGTCTTAGGCAATCCCTGTGAAAGGGTCGTTCAACCCCAAAGGGGTCGCAACCCACAGGTTGAGAACCGCTGCCATACACAATGAACTAATGGACTGCAACTAGCCTAAAGCTAAACCAAACCCAGGTCCACCCTGGAATGGAGACTCTGGACACTGGCTTTACTTTTAGCTCTGCTGAATCCCCAGCTGCACCTCTTCCAGGACTGGATTAAGGGAAATGAGATTTTGCAATACCAGGGATGTAATTCCACACAAATAACGCTTTCTAGCACATCTTATCCTCCCGTAGGGACCTCTGGAAATGCTTATTCCAATGGCACCCCAAGAACCCCACTCCCACTAGCAATGGAGAAAGACCATCCACACATTTCTCTGATAACACAAAGAAAAGGTATAAGGCCTAAGCCTAGGGCACTCCACCTTTAGAAGTAAGGAAAGAGAATCTAGAAAACATGACTGAGAAGCAACTGCCATAATTCAGAAAAAAACAAGTCAGGATGATATAGCATCCAGAAAACTATTGAGGTTTTTTAAATAATAGGGACTAATCAATTAACTTTGTCAAATGTTGATGAGAGGTAGAGTAAGACAAAGTGATAAAGTAGAGAAAATGAGTATGAGCAATTCTTTTTGACATTTTTTTGCTGTAAATGAGAAAGAAAAGTGGATGTGTGTGTGAGAAAGAAAACAGAGATGGTACAGTATGTTCACATGCTTATAAAAATGACTCAGCAGGAAAGAAAAGATGATACAGAAGAGAAAAAGGATAACACCGGAAGCAAAATCCTTAAATAGACAAGAGGCAACAGCACAGATGGAGGGGCCATATATATGTGGCTAACAGTAAGAAAGGGAAAAAAATTAAACAGACTTCTTGGTAATGAAACTGGAAGAGAAAAATGACTAGATAATGCTAAGGGTACATGTTTATATTTTGGGCCATAAGCTTAAAGTGAAACCAGTCAGTACTGTTACTTGCTTTCTCCAGTCACATTCAGCTGCTCAGGTTCAAGGAACCATAGAACTGGCAAAGAATTGGATTTAATCAGTTCTGAAGTTTTGCCCTGATTAGAGTGAAGAGATGAAAGAAAGAGTTGATAACTTGACCCCACAAAATAGTACAGAGCACTAGCAGGTATTAAAATTCTCACTCAATGAATCAATGTAATTGGGTAAGGAAAGAATTATATATAAGAGGATGACAGACAATGAAAATGTGGTTTGGCTAATGGCCTGGAGGTCTCGATGGAATGCCAGAAATGTCAAAATAGGGAACTAGAATATATGAGTTGGCAAAAGAAGAGACGGAAGTCAAAATTAGATGCTTATAGTTTTTAAGTTATAGAGTGGGTAATGAGGTCTAGGGCAATGTTCTTCACTCTGACTACACATTAGAGCCAGCTGGAACACATTAAAAATATCAGACCAATAAAATAAGAATTTCGGAGGATGGCACACAACTATCAATATTTTTTAGCTGCCCAGTCCATTGTAATGTTCAGTCAGATTAAGAACCAATAGTCTTGGGTGTGATCATGGAAGTGAGAAGCTGAGGCAGGTTGGAAAAGAAACTTGCAATCTGCAGATTCAAGAACTTCTAATGAAGTTTTCAACTATTATTCCCAATATAAATAAAAGCATGAGCTATGTTAAAAGTACTTTACATGCATTAACTAATTTTATATTCATAGCAGCTCAATATTTTTAATGATGAGGAAGAATGGAAGAGAATAGAGAACAGAGTGTACTGAATTTAGAGTCCTGGTTATAGTACTATTTAAAGACTAGAGTCCCGGTGCACAAAATTTGTGCACTCGGAGGGGTCCCTCAGCCCAGCCTGCGCCCTCTCACAGTTCAGGAGCCCTTGGGGGATGTCTGACTGACGGCTTGGGAGTGGGCCTAAGCTGTCAGTTGGACATCCCTAGCGCTGCCACGGAGGCGGGAGAGGCTCCCGCCACCACCTCTGCACTTGCCAGCCATGAGCCCAGCTTCTGGTTGAGTGGCGCTCCCCCTGAAGGAGCACACTGACCACCAGGGGGTGTCTGCCCCCTGGTGGTCAGTGCGCATCATCGTGACTGGTCGTTCTGCCATTCGATTTGCACATTAGCCTTTTATTATATAGGCTGAATTCTGGTAACTTAAATATAAACCCATATAATAGTTAAGTAGTTGTATTGGGCACCTACTTAAAAAAAGATGTAGAGCTAATAAGCCAATCTATATCTATAAAAGGCTAAGTGTCCATCTGACCGGTACCTATGACATGCACTGACCACAAGGGGGAAGGCGCTCAACGCAGGAGCTGCCATGACGCACACTGGCCATCCTATCTAATAAAAGAGAAACATGGTAATTAGTGTACAACCGCTACCCTTCCCATTGGCTAATCAGGACGATATGCAAATTAACTGTCAACAAAGATGGCGGTTAATTTGCATATGTAGGCGCAATGCTGGGAGGTGAAAGGGGAAGAAGCCGCCTGCCACACGGTGATTGGAAACCGAAGTGGCAAGGTAAAAGTGGCCCTGGGGCCCAAACGGAAGGAGGCAATGGTGGGGCCCCACCCCCTGTGCGGCCAGGCCATCGGTGCGGAGATCAGGCAGAACATGGGGATGACAGGGGGCCCCCCGCCCGTGTGCAGCCCGCTCTGTGTAAGGCCAGGCCATCCCCGCGGAGCTCAGGCCGAACAAGGTGATAACAGCCCCGCCCCCCCCGTGCAGCCCGCTCCTTGTAAGGCCAGGCCATCCTTGGGGAGCTCAGGGGGAAAGCGGCAAAGGCGGGGTCCCCCGTGTGCAGCCCGCTCCAAGTGCGGGCAGACCATCGGCAGGCAGCTCAGGCTGAACGATGGCAGGGGTCCCCATCCCGTGTGCAGCCCGCTCTGTGTATGGCCAGGCCATTGGCGTGGAGCTCAGGGGGAAAGCGGCGAAGGCGGGGTCCCTGCCCGTGTGCAGCCCGCTCCGTGTAAGGCCAGGCCATCGGCATGGAGATCAGGCGGAATATGGGGATGACAGGGCCCCTGCCCCATGTGCAGCCCGCTCCGAGTGCCGGCAGGCCATTGGCAGGCAGCTTAGGCTGAATGATGGCAGGGGTCCCCGCCCCGTGTGCAGCCCGCTCTGGGTAAGGCCAGGCCATCAGCACGGAGATCAGGCGGAACATGGGGATGACAGGGCCCCCCCTCCCCGTGTGCAGCCTGCTCCGTGTGCAGCCAGGCCATCCATCGGCAGGCAGCTCAGGCTGAACGATGGCAGGGGTCCCCGCCCCGTGTGCAGCCCGCTCCATGTAAGGCCAGGCCATCGCTCTGTGTTCAGCCTTCCTGAGTGCAGCCCCAGCCATGGGTGCAGGGCTCAGATGGAACATGGTGATGGCGGCAGCCCCGCCCCCTGTGCGCCCAGGCCATGGGTGTTGGGCTCAGGAGGCTCCACCAGCAAAGCGGGACTGTGGATTGGGAATGGGCACAAGGCAGACCTCCTGGTCCTTCCCCTCAGCTGGCAGGCTCCTATCAATCTTCAGTTTCTACTGAAAGGAATGTGGCGCCTCCACTGCGCAGCCTCCCAGGACTGGGACTCGCAGGCTCCGGAGTGGAGACTTCAACAAGGACTTCAGAGCCTGCTCAGGGGAATAACCACCACCTCCCTACTCCACAGCTGCTTCTGTGTCTGCAAGAAGTGCGCATGCTCCTCCCTGTGACATGGGCAGGGTGAGAGCCTGAGTTGAGGGGTTCCACCATAGCATAGCAGCTGGACCAGTGCAGGGATAGAGGGAGGGAGGGCGGGGAAGGAGCAAGGGGGAAGCCCTGGTTCCCTGCTCCTCCTCCCACAGGCATGGCCCTGGCTGCTGTTATGATAAAAGGAGTTGTGTTTTTCTAACTCTGTCTGGGTAAAGGAAACAAGTGTCTGTGGATTTCTGATCTTATTCTCAGAGCTGCCAGTTAATCCCTCTTGATGCATCATATCCAACCTCCATAGGATCCAAGGGGCAGGATCAACCTTCCTTCCATAGTTGAGGAAATTGACCAATAAACACAGGTGTCTCTTGCCTCAGTGTTAACTACCACAGAAATCTCCGGGTAATGACTCAGATTCTATATCTAAGGGTATATTTTCTTCTGTTTTCATGTTTAATTCAGCCCCAAGAATCAAATAATACAATAAGAATAAAATGAGTTCAGGGGGCTCAGCATTGTAGTCCCAGGGCCTTTTGTCCCATACAAACCGCAGAGCTCAGTTATCCTGAGATGAAAGGAAAGAAAAGAGAAACATGAAAGGTTTCCCAGCTCAGTCACAGAGACATCTCATAACCACATATTAAGGACATGGCATTAACTTAGGAGTGGAAAGGACACAAATGGAATAGAATATGGAGCCACTTGGAGTGAGCAGGCCAGCAGGGGACAGTTGGGGGCAAGCAGGCCAGCAGGGGGTGAGGGCAGTTAGGGGCAAGCAGGCTGGCAGGGGGGGTAGTTGGGGTGAGCACACTGGTACAGGGGGAAGTTGGGGCTGATCAGGCTGGGGGGGGCGGCATTTGGGGGTGAGTAGGCTGGTGGCGGGGGGAAGTTGGGGGCAAGCAGGCTGGCAGGCAGAGTGGTTAGGGGCAATCAGGCAGTTAGGCAGGTGAGTGGTTAGGAGCCAGCAGTCTCAGATTGTGAGAGGGATGTCCGACTGCCAGTTTAGGCCCGATCCCTGTAAACCAGCAGTAGGACATCCTTCCAGGGGTCCCAGATTGGAGAGGGTGCAGGCTGGGCTGAGGGACACTCCCCCTAGCCCCCGAGTGCACAAATTTAAAAAACTAGTTTAAAAATAAACGGCGCCAGGTCCAACACTCGGCTTCCCCCAAGTGGGACACAAGGCCCCACCACCAGCCCAGAGCAACACCCCACCAAATCGCAGCCGATGCTGCCATGGCACAAAATGCCGCCCATAGCCAGGCCAGCCCAGAAATGGTGGCTGTGGGCGCTCGGGTAACGATGTCATGTAGCAACATCCGGCTTCCTCTCCCTAGCAACTAGCCTCCTTGGAGTTTCTTCAGCCCAGGAACACAACTTGCTGTATAGCCAGGTGGAGACATTTCACACTTAACCAAATGTTTGTGAAGCATTTTCCCATGCCTCATCTCATTTGATTCTCACAGAAGTCCTGGAGTAGGTAGATAGGAGGCTCAATAGAATCCTATTTTCTTTTCATTAGCTGGAAAATGGAGATTTAGAAAGCATAGAAACTTGACCCAACTGAAAAGAAGAAATGGTGGACCTTGAAAATGACTTCAGGTTTTTTCACTGCGTACAATATAGTCAAACACTGCTGCAGTTAAATATTTTACCCTTTGTTCTCCCTGCGTAATCTACAATAACAATCTGCTTCATGTTGATATTTACTACTGTGTTGCTGACAATTACCTGAAAAAGAAGTTGGGGTGCTTCACTGGACTGGAAAAAGTTTAGCTAAATCAGAAAGCAGGTCTAATTAAGCAAGTTTATTCTATATCTATAAAAGGCTAAAATTGATTTGTGCATTTGTCATTGTCGATTGTGAATTTGGTTGACACTTCTATTATAGAGAAAGGGCGAATAGAGATACTAAAATATTTCTTCTAATTAATTTCCTTTCAATGTGCAAGAATTTGTGCACCAGGCCACAACTATGTATGTATGGTGCCAGATGAGTCCCAGAAACATCAGGTGGAACATATTTTAAAGTAAGCATATGATTATCTAACCCAGTGATTCTCAACCGTGGCTGCACATTAGAATCACCTGGGAATCTTTTTAAAATCCTGATTGAGACCCAGAAGTCAGGATTTTAAAAAGATTCCCAGGTGATTCTAATGTGCAGCCAAGGTTGAGAACCACTGGTCTAACCACTAAAATGTACACCTGAAACTAATACATAATAATACTGAATGTATTTGAAAATACTGACTGTAATTGAAAAATTTTAGAAAGACTACTCCAGCAAAAAAAAATCTTTATTTTTCAAAGATGTAAAAAGTAATTTGGCTTGGACCATCGTGTTAGCAAAGTGATTTCATTATAGCATTATTTTAAGAATAAAAAGTAGACTTACTAAAATGTCAAAGATAGAAAAGGGTTAAATAAACTGTGACAGTAAAACATGTTATGCTTAAAAAGACAACAATATGAACATTAACAACAGAATTATAAACAAGTATAGATAGAAGTAGTAATATTATACCAATTAATATATTATGCACGTGTACTAACCACTACAATGCACTCTTGAAACTAATACAAAATAATATTGAGAAATAATAAAATAAATGAACAATATTAAACATATATATTATACAGCCCTGGCCAGGTAGCTCAGTTGGTTAAAGCCTGGTCCTGACACATCAAGATTTCCAGTTCAATCCTTGATCAGGGCACATACAAGAATCAACCAATGAATGAACGTAAGTAATTGAAACAACAAATCAATGTTGATCGGTCTATCTGTCTCTATCTCTGTCTCCCCCCTTCCTCTCTCTAAAAGCAGTAATTTTTTTAAAACGTAAAAAATACATATAATGCAAGTACAATAGAATTAAAGTATACAGAAAAATGTAAAGATAAGAACTAATTATTTTCCTCTAAATTTCCTTTAATCATGTTACATTCTTTTCCAATAAAAAGATTTTCAAATACCAATTTTGGCTCTATTACTCCTATTTATATAAGTACAGTACTATGTCAAGTATAAGTAGAAAAACATTAAACTTTATAAACTACCTAACTTTGTCGCACAAAAATAGTTTTAATTTTTTAAATTAATTTATTTATTGTTGACAGTATTACAGATGTTACCCATTCTCCCTACTTTTGCCCACCCTCTAACAAGACCCCCCACCCCAGGCCTTCACCACATTTTTTATTTCAAATAATAATGCCAAAGACCTACTGTTCCACACCAGCTGTACTATTTACAACTCTTTCTCCCAGTTTTAACTCTTATAAAGGTATCTTCAATTCCAACAAAGCACCCCATTATTACAAGTCTGTCAAACTGACAATCTGAAAGAGGTATAAATTGTGGCACCAGCATAGAGAAGATAAAATTTTAATCTATGTATTATTATGAAAGCTTATTTGTCCTTACTACCTAAGTTTCAGTAAACATATTATATTGGAAATTCAAACTAGAACAGAAATTGCGTTTTGCAAATCAGAAAGACCAAGTGAGACAACCTGTCTCTGACTCAGCAGCTTTCTTTTTACATACAACCTGTACTTAAGCTGCAAGGATAAAACTGAGCAGCAAAGCCAATGTGAAATCAATATCTGTCTTGGCAAGAAACTCCAACGAAAATACAAAATGTTTTGGTCTTTAACTCACAGATATACAAAGAGCAAAGGTACCTGGTTGGGTTATTATTCATCATGCAAAATCCTATGTGTAGCTACAAATTAGCTTTTATCAGAGATATTTAACATGTTTCTTTATAGAGAATACTTCAAACAAGTAACTTCCAAGTCTGGCACCAGGACTTGTTATAACCTACACACCACTGCAGTTCCTTGTAATTTAAAACATTTGCGTTTTAAGAACAATCCTCACATGCCGATTTCTTCAGCTGAAAGTTCCAGTTTCTACTACAAAATACTATACGTACTTCCACAACAGAACGCACTAATTTACAAATGGTTCTCGAGTAAAATGCTCCAAAATACAACTTCAACATTTCCGTCGTGGATTTTCTATTATCCAAATTAACAATTCTAAACAGTAGTGCACTAGTGAAACATTATCAGTCCGCTAACATCGGTAATACAAAAGATCAGCTGGGTAATCCTGTATGTCCACCGGAGACACCGACGAGGGGAAAGCGTGGCCTGAGTTTGCCATCCCTAGAGAAACGAGTCACAGCAGCCTCCATACAGGAGAGGCTTCCTCGTGAATACAAACCCATGTTCACTTCCGAGTTCCCAGTCCCACACCAAGAAGGCACTTCACCAACTCTTCGGCTGAAGTACCAACAAAATAAAATGCAGCGGGGGGGGGGGGGGGGGGAGTGTTCATGGTTATACTGATCAAGAAGAGAGGGACTAAAGCTCAGAAATGTTTACCTTCTCTAGCTAATTTTGCTCTCATCACGTGTACACACAACACTGCTCTGCATTGCAGAGAGCTGCTTCATACACATGATCACCTCGAATCAAATACCTGAAAACTTGGCGCCTTAGCACCCACATCCTCCCCTTTCTTACTAGACCTTTCACCTTCCGAAGAGTCGGAAAGGGAAGGCCGACTTCCACCGTAAACAGGGGCCTGGGGAGAACGCCTCCGCGCGGGGTTGCACACAATTAAGCAGGCGGCTTCAATGAAGCAGCCCATTTCCCAGACTACGAGGCTTGACAATCTCTCCGAGGCAAAAGTCAAACACGGCTGGAGGTTCATTACTGGACGTGACACTTTCCCTCTCGTTCGCACACGTAGCTGAGATAACTTGCCCTAAAGTTTGCCGTGTGAAACACTCAAATAATGGGGGGGGGGGTGCTATTTAGAAACTGGGTCATTCCTTATTTGTTCTGATGAGGCACGGCCTTAGGGAGGGAAAAGGTCTACGAAGCAGGAAAAAAAGGGGGGGAGGTGGGAGAAAAAACAACAGCATCCTCAATACAGAAAAGTTACATTACAGCTCTTTACAAAAGTCAGCCAGCACTAGGGGCTCATTCTTTGGTTTTGTGTTTAGTCACTCGGCGATGAATGGAACCTGCCTTTCTAAAAGTTTCCCCAACAAAGACGTCGCCAGGAGCGGCCACGGCAGGCAGAGGAGGAAATGCTCTCCATTTACCTGCGACACCTGCCCGCGCGCGCCCCGTTCTCGCCGCGGAGAAGCCCCAGCTCCCGCCGCCCGGCTGCAGCGCCCGCCCGAACGCCCCATCCCCGCCCCACCCTGCCCCCACCCAGGCGGCAGGCGCCCCGGGAGTCCCGAGGGCCCAGATCCCCGGGCTTCCCCGCGAGTGGTTCTCAGGAGCCCGGGCGGTGGCGTGGGGAGGCCCTTCCTGGCCCAGCCTCTCCCCCCATCACGCCCCGCAGGTTCCGGGGACTCCCCGCCCCCGGAAACCGCGGAGAAACTAGGCCGGGACGCCGGCCCCGACCCCTCTCCGCCTCCTCGGAGACCCCCCGCAGGCCGGCCTCCCGAGCTCCCCACCCCGCGTGGCTACCTGCCCCGCGCCCTCCCCGCACGGGAGCGCGGGCCCCGAGAAGGCGCGCGCGGGGAGCCTCTGCAAAAGGCCCTCCGCCGCCGCTCACCTGCCGCCGCTCCTTCAGCGCCACCCGGGCACGGCCCCTTCCTGGGGCATGGACGCACCGGCTTCGCGGCCTGGGCGCCCTTGGCGGGGCCGGGCGGGGGACTGGCTCTCGCGGCCGCCGCGGCCCTCTCTGCGCCTGCGCCGCCTCCGGGCTGGGTCTTGGGGGGCGCCGCGCGCTGCGCGGGTAACGGCCAGGAGCGCGGACTCGCGGCGGCGCCTCTTCTCCACCGAGGCCGGCCGTGCGGGCTAGGAGCTGTCCGCGGCGCGGCCGTCCAGACCGCCGACGGCCATGTTTCTGTTCCCTTTTTCTTTTTTTCCTCCCCTCCTTCCGCCCCTTTCCACAGAACAGCACTTTCCTACCCTCCTCCCTCTCCTTTTCCTACTGCGGGGGCGGGTGGAAGGGCGAGGGGGAGGGGCGGGGCGGGGAGGATGCGGGGGCGGGGCGCCGCGGAGCCACGCCCCCCGGGAGGCCGAGGCCGCGGCCCGCGCTCCTCCCCCGCCCGCCGGGACCCCCGCGGGTGCGCGGTGCCGACCCGCCCAGCCAGCCTGCAATCCCCGGCTCTGCGTCGGAGCTGCAGTCGGAGCAGCAACAGTGGGACAGAAAGGACCCAGGGCGCTCCCCGGCACCCCTCCCTGCGGGGCCCAGACTCACCGTTTGCCGCGGGTTATTGCCTTGGCCTCGGGCAGGTGGCGGCGGCGGCTCCTCGGGGAAAGGGACGCCCAGGCGCTCAGAGTCGCAGAGGAGCGTGCGGGGCGGGATGCAGGTCCCCGGACCAGGAGCTCCCTTCCTTCCCGAGGCGGGAGCTGGAATTTCCACTCGTGACTATGGGCCTCCGAGACCCGAGAGAGACCCGCCGACTGGCGCTCCCGAAGGTCCCTTCCCGGCCGCAGCGCCCCAGGAGAGTCCTGGGCTGCGCTCCGCGTGGCCGCGGCGGCCGAGATTTCGGAATGGGAACCGCGAATGTGGAAATGGCTCATGTAACTAATCAGTGCTCTCCTGTCTCCTGAGTAAGTGCAGCTTCCTTATCTACGGGGACGCAGGCACTGTCGTTTCGCCTGAATGCAAGTTTGGCGAGGTTTTTGTTTTTGACAACAGTGTGAAGGTCTTACAGTAAATGAAAAAGAATGGTTATCTGGTAAGAAGCAAATGGTTTGAAACAAATTAGGAGAACTTTTTTTTTTAATTATTGGAATTTGGAGAACTTTTACCTGCCAACTAACCTTTCCCCCCACTAAGAAATATTTCGAGTGACTTCACAGGTTCCATGGCAGGTCAAAATTAGAACTGGTAAGATCTGTGCATATCTAATGAGTATTCATATATAATGACCATTTTTCTCTTGAGAGTTAATCTCTCACTCAATCTGCATTTTCTGGCAAAAAGTATGAGATTAGAACTCGGTCATGAAGGCCCTGTTGTCAACTTCTGAAGTTTGTTGCATATATGGATAATTTGAATTTTGTAGCCAACAGCAGAAACTGCTTTCCTAACCACATTAGCAGTTAGAATCAGTTCAGTTGAAATGCACAGCAATAGAAATAAAGCTTATTTAGTCATATTTTGGAGGCAGTTTGAGCCCATTAGTCATATTTTGGAGGCAGTTTGAGCCCATCGAAAACCAATCTTTGATAGTGACAATCTAGACAAGTTTAATGCTTAGGAATTTAGCTTGTGGCCTTATTGTTCCTTTCTCAAGGTGAAATTAATAGTTTAGAAACATCTAATATAGATCAAAATTTTTAATGGATACATTTCTTTTTAAAATATGTTTTCATTGATCTTACAGAGAGAGGAAGGGATAGAGAGAGAGAGTTAGAAACATAGATAAGAGAGAATAATCCACCAGCTGCCTCCTATACGCTCCCGTTGGTGATCAAGCCAGCAACCTGGGCATGTGCCCTGACTGGGAATCGAACTGGCCAGCTCTTGGTGCATGGGACTAGACTCAATCAACTGGGCTTAATGGGTACATTTCATTGACATTCATGGGTTGAGAGGTTTCTTCCCCTTTCCCTGTTTTTTTGCACCCACAGGAATTAATATGAAAGAAGCCAATATATCTCTCCCATTTGATTGATGGATTTCTCTCAATTGGCAATGTAAGATTTAAGAATTTCTTTAATTATTTTCATTATTTTAATTGTCCTATAGATTTACCATAAAATTTTCATTGCCATTTTCCACCCCAAATTTTATAGAATGAATTTGTATGTTTTGGGCCTAATTTTTTGTCTAAGGCAGCTATTCTTAAGTCTAAAAGCCTTTGATTCAACAACCTTCTCAACTGCACTCATATATCCAGAACTAAAATAGTTCATTTTAATTTTTAACATGTAACTATTTTTTAATTTTTTTAAATAATACTTTTATTGATTTTAGAGAGAGAGAGAAACATCAATGATGAGAGAGAATCATCATAGATCAGCTGCCTCCTGCACGCCCCCTACTGGAGATGGAGCCCCAAACCCTGGGCATGTGCCTGAGTGGGAGTGGAATTGGTTCATGGGTGGACACTCAACCACTGAGCCACACCAGCTGGGCTAACATATAAATATTTGTCTAAAAAGTGGGAGGGGAGCTGGAGAGTCCAATAACAACATAATTGTCATAATCACTTTAATATCGCAGTTTCAGTTGAGCCTATATAAATAAAAGATAAAAGAATCATCATTTAAAGAAGGCAATACAGACATCTGACTGGGCATAGTAACTGCAGGTTTTTGTGGATCAGCAGTGAAAAAGAGTTGAATGGAAATGTTGAAATTTTCTTAAAATTCTATTTTTTTAATTTTATTTTTCAATTAAGAGATTTTTGACAGTCATCTTCAATGCTGCAGCATGCCATATTATTTTTATCTTATACTTGTTCTTATCATAAACTTCTATACATGCCCTGGTCAGTTTGGCTCTGTGGACAGAGCTTTGGCCTGTGGACTGGAAGGTCACAGGTTTGATACCTCAGTAGGCTTTCCCTCCTGGGAGCATGCCAGGAGGCTTTGCCTTGCCTTTTCCCTCCCCCACGCCCCTTTCCGTCCCCCTCCCCCTCCCCCTTTCCCTTTGTGTATTACCACTACCTTCCTCACTCCCAAGCTCCTAGGGCCCTTCCTTTGCCTCCATAACTCACTTCCTCACCCCACCTCTTCTATGAATTACTTCTTCTATCTCTGTAATTTTCTAAATAAATGTTCTCTTATAATTGGGAAAAAAAGGATGAGAGGGTAAGTAGGAGTTTAGGTAAAACACAATTGGACATATATTAAAGTAGAGTGATTGGTGCTTGAGGGTTTCTTATGTTGTTCCCTACTTCGTATGCCTTTTTGAAATTTTCCAATAAATAGTTGTTTTAAGTATTTCATGGAATCATAGGTTTGGAGCTGAGGGTGATCTTTAGAGATGATCTATTTTAATTATTTCATTTGCTAGATGGGAAATTTAAGGCCCAGTGACATTTAAGGACTCACCTAGAGTCTCCCAGTCTCCGTTTCGGTGATTTCATAGTTGAGTATTGAGGAGAAACTGCTAAATTCATCATAGCTCTTTATTTTCCCAAACAGAATAACTTGCTCCAGATTCCTTGGGACCGCTTCCACAACATGAAAATCTGAGCCTGCTCTTCACTGCCACCTGTTGCAGACTGGCAAGTTATCTGGTTCCATCGATTTTTGAAAACAGGGTTTGAAGGCCTGGTGCTTCACACCTATGGGTGCTCTTAGTTATTCTTTGAGAAATAGTTTTAAGTAAGAATGACATCAACAAACATTGAATCTGCTTTACTCATATAATACCTAAAGGAGCCAGTGTGTTCTACTCCCCACAGGGAGTGTAAGCACATTCTGTACTTTGTTCTCCACTCCAATATCTTCTCTGGCTGGGTCTCAGCCTCAGCATTATTAGAATGCACTCTCCTACAGCCTTTTGGGGTTACTCAGCACATTCTTTATCCGGCTGCTGTTTCTAACCTATAGGCCAAACATGGCTGAACTAGGAGTAGAAAGGACTGACGCAGAGCTCTTGGTTTTGAGTCAGAGGAGAGTAAGTGATTCTGAGAACAGTGTCCTAAGGATCATAAAGAAGAGTAGGGCCGAAACCGGTTTGGCTCAGTGGATAGAGCGTTGGCCTGCGGACTGAAGGGTCCCGGGTTCGATTCCGGTCAAGGGCATGTGCCTGGGTTGTGGGCACTTCCCCAGTGGGGGATGTGCGGGAGGCAGCTGATCCATGTTTCTCTCTCATCGATGTTTCTAACTATCTCTCTCTCTTCCTCTCTGTAAAAAATCAATAAAATATATTTTAAAAAAAAAAGAAGAGTAGGGATTAGCAGAAGGAGAAAAACAGGAAAAAATAAAGGGTAGAGAGATTGAGCAGGAAGATAGTCTAAATGAATATCTGAGACCCAAGACCCGCTACCCATGGCTGGCTTTCATGAGTTTCCTACAGTATTTTAAGTAGAGGGCATAGGCTATCCTCAGTCTTTCCCCACTATTGGGGATCATTGTCTGTGCCAACTTGAACACCACTTTAGCACTTAACATGTCCAAATATGGGCATTCTCCTGAATTGGCACTTGTCCGTATCCATCCATCTAGATAACTTCCTAGTTTCCCAACTCACAGAAATGTTGCTATCCTGACGAGAGCTCAGCTCTTGCCTACTTCCCTCAAACTCTTTTTTTGTGGGCCTCTGTGTTGGTATTCCCCACATCAGAGGAAATCGTCCTGACCATAGATCAAAAATACCTGCATCTGTCTGGCCGGATGTGGCTCAGTGATTGAGCATTGACCTATGAACCAGGAGATTCGATTCCCAGTCAGGGCACATGCCCAGGTTGCGGGTTCAGTTCCCAGTGGGGAATGTGCAGGAGGCAGCCAATCAATGATTCTCTCACCATTGATGTTTCTAACTCTCCCTTCCTTTCTGAAAACAATAAATATTTTTTTAAAAATACCTGCATTCTTTATTCCAAAGATTAATTTTTAAAAACATTATCACACATATATACAACAAAATATAAACATAAATATAGTAGTATAATGAACTCTTTTGCATCCATCACTCAGCTTCAACTCATAATCTTGTTTCATGTAACCCCATACCTACTCTCACTCCTCCCCAAGTATTTTGTTTTTATTGTTAATCCTCACCTGAGGACATTTTTTCCATTGATTTTTGGAGTGGAAGGGAAGGAGAGAGACAGAGAGAAGCATCAATGCGAGAGAGTCACATCGGCTGGTTGCCTCCCTCACGCTCCTGGACCAGGTCCGAGGATTGAACCTGCAACCCCGGTATGTGCCCTGGGCCAGGAATTGAACCCAAGACCCTTAGATTGGCAGGCCACTGAACCACACTGGCCAGGGCCTCCCCAAGTATTTTGAAGCAAATACTTGGCATTTCATTTCATCTGTAAGTATTTCAACATGTATTTCTAAAGATCTTTTTTAAACAAAACCGTAACCACAAGGCTATTCTCACCATTTAAAGATTTTAATGTTTTATTAAATATTAAATTTTTAATGAAACATCCACTCTGAAATCAATAAAAACATATTTTAAAAAGAAAAAAGAACTGGGAGTTAAGGAGGACATCATTTGCAAGACAGAGGAGAAATGGAGCAGGGGTCAGTATTGGGAGAACTGCCCAGCACTTTCAGGGGCCAGTGCCAGAGAGCCACATAAGGGCCAAGGCCTACAGACCATTGATTGCCATTCATTGGTGCACAACGTGAAGTTATATGAAGCAGTCACCTTAGTTGTGTGTCTGGTCATTGAGGGGTGTGATCTTTCTAGTGACAGCACTGCACATAGCTGTGGCTTTTGACCTAAAGAATGTAATTCTGCTCATATAAATACCTGCCCTTCTTAGTTTTCCAGGATATAGGCCAGGGTGACCTTGACACCCAGAGGGAAAGACTTAGCACTAACACTTGGGTGGACAGAGCAGAGGTGAAACCACTGCCTTTTGGAGAAAATACGTGTTACAATAAGCCGTGTTCAGGCATGAGCTGTAGAGCTCTTGGCTATGAGTTCAATGTTAATGAGTCAATGACATATACTGTATTAAATAAGGTGTCTAAACAGAAAAAAACATTAAAAAAGGTTGTGTTACCCTGACCAGTTTGGAAGGGTCCCGGGTTCGATTCTGGTTAAGGGCATGTGCCTTGGTTGCGGGCACATCCCCAGTGGGGAGTGTGCAGGAGGCAGCTGAATTGATGTTTCTCATCGATGTTTCTAACTCTATCCCTCTCCCTCTCCCTCTCTGTAAAAAAATCAATAAAATATTTTTTAAAAAAAGGTTGTGTTGATCAATTGACACAAATGTGAACTGAGGCTCTCAGAAAACTAACTTTATTTCTGCTACATGCAATGGTTAGTGTTGTTAATTCAGTGTTCCCTGTCTACCTTGTTTAAAACAGAACTCACATTATATCATCTTGGCCCGTTTTAAAATTTTCCCATACTCTAGCCACTGACATTTACTGTCTATTTATGTGCTTCCTACCCATCTTCCCTGCCAGCATAGAAGCTCCATAAGGACAAGAAATTTACTTTATTCACTACTGTACCTCTGGTACCTAGACAATAGTAATAGTAAATAATTGTTAGTGAATCAAATAATTAAGCAGCATTTTCACGAGTCTGTTCTCACCAATTTTCAGCCTTCGTGTTCCTGGTCATTGTTCCATCCCTGAGATTTCTAAATCCTAGAATCAGTTAACCCCAGCTGGCCCCCTCTCCAATCCTGAAGATATGCTTGAGCACATCTGCAAATCTCTGGGAATCTTATCTGTATTTTTTCCCTGTGCAATGGATGTAAGAAAATTATTTGAATTGAGTCTACAGCATTAAATATGGTTGTGAACAATTCTATGATAGCAATAACCATGGAATGATTAATGCTTAAAAGAGAACAAATTAGCAAATTCTTTTCTTTAATTGAATTTATTGGGGTGACATTGGTTAATACAGGATTCAAATCTACTTTAGACAGGGCCAGAAGAGAAGGCCTTTTTAAATATATTTTTATTGATTTCAGAGAGGAAGGGAAAGGAAGAGAGAGATAGAAACATCAGTGATGAGAGGGAATCATTGATTGGCTGTATCCTGCACGCCCCCCACTGGGGACCGAGCCCTGAACCGGGGCATATGCCCTTGACTGGAATCAAACATGGCACCCTTGAGTCCGCAGGCCAACGCTCTATACACTGAGCCAAACTGGCCAGGGCAAGAAGGCCTTTCTTTAAACAAAAAAAAATTTTTTAAATCTATTTTAGAGAGAAACATCAATTTTTATTGTTCCACTTATTTATGCATTCATTGGTTGATTCTTGCATGTGCCCTTACTGAGGATCAAACCCACAATCTTGAAGTATGAGGACAATGCTCTAATCAACCAAGCTATCCAGCCAGGACCAGCAATTCTGTCTTAACTGACTTGAATAACATGTTAATTCTCAATTTAATAGTTGTGTGTGTGTGTGTATTTATGCCTGCTACCTTCATTAAGAATTATTAGAGCTTTTTTTGCTTTGTCAAAGAAAAAATTGTGTTTGTGTTTATATTAGTAACAAAGGTCAATTGTGATTTTAATACTCTTTTGATGTGCTAATAACTCTGATGAGGATCATTATTAAGAAACTAAAAGGAGAAGACAAAATTTAAATCTATTACCATTACTCCCTTAAGTTCCAGATCCATATTTCCTGGAATTTACTATTCATTTCACCTAGATTTATACAGTTAGATTTAACTCAATCAAAACTGCATTCATTGGCCCTGGCTGGTTTGGCTCAGTGGATAGAGCATCAGCCTGTAGACTGAAAGGTCCTGGGTTCGATTCCAGTCAAGGGCACATGCCTGGGTTGCGGGCTTGATCCCCAGTGGGGGCATGCAGGAGGCAGCCAATCAATGATTCTCTCTCATCATTGATGTTTCTATCTCTCTCCCTCTCCCTTCCTCTCTGAAATCAATAAAAATATATATTTTTAAAAACTGCATTAATTGGGAAAGAATAGAGCAGACAAGGCTTTTGAATCCTAGTGTTTTTTACTTTCTCTCTGCACAAGTTATTTGATGTTCCTGAGTCTCCATTTCCTCATGCATAATATATCCATCTTGCAGAGTCATTTAAGATTATTATCATTTGCAGCAACTATCTATCAGGCATCTACAATAGGCCAGTCACTATGCTAGGTGCTTAACTTTCATTGTTTACTACTCCAACCCTTTAGGGAAATTGTCGTTGTAGTTTCTCATGAGATAATATATGCAAAGCCTCTGTCATATTGACTGGCATATATTTGGACAGGGGTTGGCACACAGCCATACCCATTTGTTTACTACTGTCTGTAGCTGCTTTTGTACTACAGTAGCAGAATTGAAGAGTGTAACAGAGACCACATGGCCAGCAAAGAAAAATATATGCTATGTGATCCTTTACAGAAAAAGTTTATCAACTCCTCCACTAGGAAACTAACAAAAGTTAGTTGGATTTACTCTACCATCCAGGGAGGAGGCCAAAAAAATAAAACAGATATTCATGGCTAGAGAGTGGATCACAAATGACTGAAGTCCAACGGAAGCAAAGATTTTTACCAAAAATGAATGAATAAATACTGGAAATGTAGGTAAATAGAGACCCTAATTTCTGATATATTACCTAATTCCAGATACATTGCCTACTACAGAGTGAACAGCTTCCACTACAGACAGGCACAAACAATGTGCTCATGGAAGAATTCTCATTAAGTTAGGAGTCCTCAGGGTAAGAGCCAGGTGGAAAGTATTCAGTGAATAGGTTAAGGATGTAGAGGGGAAATCTGTTCATCATGGAAAATCTCAGAAGCCAGAGGGGAAAGGTTTGTAAAAGAAGAGAGAGCAGTGATGGCTCCAGAATGTCTGTAACAGAAGGGACTTGGGTGTATCATTGCTGGGAAAAATATCACTCATCATACTAAAGAAAGGATGTAGCTGAAGGAGATCATGGGAGATCTGCAGCCACTCCCGAAAGCCCCATTGGTATGCTCCACTAGAGGTCAGGAATGGGAATGGGAATGGGAATGGGAAGCAAAGATGTGAGCAGCACAAATAGCATGACAAAAAAGAACTTAAATTTTGAACAGTGACTGAAGATGAAGGTGGGAACTATAAACATAGTGGAATAATCTGGCTTCACAATTACAAAAAGATTCTTATATGCTTGCTTTAGCTTGGGGGGAAGCTCAGGCTCTAGTAGAATCAGTAGCCTGGTGAAGCTGATGGCTTGATCTATAAACTGTAGGCAAGAAGTGACCAGGTTTTACACCTTTGGTGCAGAAGCTTTTTAGGCAGTCCTCTGGTTACGTCGGACTCAACTTACATCGTTTTGTGGTTACGTTGCCATCTCCCATTTATTTATTAAAAAAAAAAAAACATGTTCCGTCATTTCGGCGTATGTGCTTTATGTTTTTTATTATTTATTTACCACAAGTAAAGATCAGGAATTGTTATCTTTCTTTTAAATTTTTTTTCCTGTTTCACTTCATTACTGCTGTGTATGTGCTCCATGTGAGTGATATAGGTGCTTATGTAGGTTTGACTTACAGAGAAAATCGAGTTACATCGTGCCGTAGGAACAGATCTCCGACATAACCCAAGGACTGCCTGTAGTTTGATATAGTCCCATTTGTTTATTTTTGCCTTTACTTTCCTTGCCTTTGGGGGTCAAGTTCATAAAATGTTTTCTATGACTTAGGTCCATAAGTTTGGTACCTATATTTTCTTCTATGTAACTTACTGTTTTGTGTCTTGTATTTAGGTCTTTGATCAATTTTTTAATTAATATTTGTACATGGGGACAAACTGTAGCCCAGTTTCATTCATTTGCATGTGGCTTTCCAGTTTCCCCAGCACCATTTATTGAAGAGACTATCTTTACTTCATTGTGCATTTCCGGCTCCTTTCTCAAAAATTATCTGTCCATATGCATGTGGTTTTATAGCTGGGCTCTCTATTTTGTTCCATTGATCTGTGTGTCTGTTCTTCTGCCAGTACCATGCTGTTTTGAGTATCATAGCTCCATAGTATAAATTTAAGTCAGATAGCATGATAACTCTAGCTTCGTTCTTTTTTCTCAGGATTGCTTTGGCTATTCGGGGTCTTTTCTGGTTCCATGCAAATATGATGATTTCTTATTCTATTTCTTTAAAAAATGACATTGGGACTTTGATGGGGATTGCTTTGGGTAATATGGCCATTTTAACTATGTTGATTCTTCCAATCCATGAACACAGGATATTTTTTCATTTTGTTGTGTCTTTTTCAGTCTCTTTTAGTAACACCTTGCAATTTTCAGTATATAGGTCTTTCACGTTCTTTGTTAAGTTTATTCTTAGATGTTTTATTCTTTTGGTTACAATTGCAAAAGGAACTGTTTTTTTCATTTCTTTTTCTGAAGTTTTGTTGTTAGTATACAGGAAGGCAATGGATTTTTGCACATTGATTTTGTATCCTGCAACTTTCCTGTATTTGTTTATTGTTTCTAATAGTTTTCTGGTGGAGTCTTTAGGGTTTTCTATATACAGAATCATGCTGTCTGCAAAAAGTGGCAGTTTAACTTCTTCCTTCCCTATTTGGATGCCTTTTATTACTTTCTCTTGCCTTATTGCTCTGGCTAGGACTCCCAGCACTATGTTGAGTAAGATTAGTGAAGAGTGGCCTGGCCAGCATGGCTCAGTGGTTGAGGGTCAACCTATGAACCAGGAGGTCACGGTTCAATTCCTGGTCAGGGAACATGCCCAGGTTGCAGGCTCGATCCCCAGTGTGGGACGTGCAATAGGCAGCCTATCAATGATTCTCTCTCATTATTGATGTTTCTATCTCTCTCCCTTTACCTTCCTCTTTGAAATCAATTTAAAAATTTTTTTTTAAATGAGTGATGAGCGTGGACATCCTTGTCTTGTTTCTGATTTTAAAGGAAAAGTTTTCAGTTTTTCATCACTGAGTATGATATTAGCTGAGAGTTTATCATGTTGTGGTACTTTCCTTCTATTCCTATTTCATTGAGTGTTTTAATCAAAAATGGATGTTTTATCTTATCAAATGCTTTTTCTGCTCTATTGATAAAATCATATGATTTTTATCCTTTCTTTTGTTAATGTGGTGTATTACATTTTTTGATTTGTGTATGTCGAACCATCCTTATCCCCCAGAATGAACCCCACTTGATTGTGATGTATTATTTTTTGGATGTACTATTATATTCGACTTGCCAGTATTTTGTTTAGGATTTTTGCATCTGTACTCAACAGAGATATTGGTCTGTAGTTTTTTTTTTTTTTTTTTGTATTATTTTTGCCAGATTTTGGTATCAGGGTTATATTGGCCTTGTAGAATGTGTTAGGAAGTATTGCCTCTTCTTCAATTTTTTGGAAGAATTTGAGAAGGATAGGTTTTAAATCTTTGAACGCTCGGTAGAATTCACTGGTGAAGCCATCTGATCCTAGACTTCTCTTTTTTGGGAGGTTTTTGAGGGTTGTTTCAATTTCCTCACTGCTGATCAGTCTATTTAGATTTTCCAATTCTTTATGATTTAGTCTAGGAAGGTTATATATTTCTAGGAACTTATCCATTTCTTCTAGGTTATTGAATATTATTTCATAATATGCTAGTATGATCCTTTGTGTATCTGTGATGTGTGTGGTGACTTCTCTCTTATTTCTGATTTTTTTAATTTAGATCTTTTCCCTTTTTTCCTTAGTGAGTCCAGCCAAGGGTTTGTCAATTTTATTAATCTTTTCAAGGAACCAACTTTTTGTTTTATTAATTTTTTATAGTCTTTTTGTTCTCTGTTATTTCCTTTCTTCTACTGACTTTGCATTGGTTGCCTTTGTTCTTCTTTTTCTAGTACTTTAAGATTTGATGATAGGTTGTTTACTTGGGATTTCTCTTGTTTCTTGAGATAGGCCTGTAGTGATATAAACTTCCCTATTACTGCTTTCGCTGCATCCCAGAGGTTTTGATATGTTGTATTGTCATTCTCATATGTCTCTATATATCTTTTGACCTCATCTTTTTCTTTGATTCAGTCATTTTCAGTACTTTGTTGTTTAATCTCCACGTATTTGTGGGTTTCTTTACTTACTTTTTGCAGTTCATTTCTAATTTCAAAGCATCATAGTCAGAAAATATGCTTGGTATAATTTCAGTCTTCTTAAATTTGTTAATGCTAGTTCTGTGACCCAACATATGGTCTATCCTTGAGAAGTTCGTGTGCACTGGAGAAGAATGTATAATCTGATGTTCTGGGATGAAATGTTCTGTAATTGTCAATTATGTCCATTTGGTCTGGTGTTTCATTTAAGACTGTTATTTCTTTACTGGCTTTATATATATATATACTGATTTTCTGTCCAGTTGATCTGTCTAGAGCTGTCACTGGAGTATTAAGGTCTCCAACTATGATTGTGTTTTGATCTGTTTCTCCCTTTAGTTCTGGGAGTAGTTGTTTTATATATTTCAGTGCTCCCTGGTTAGATGCATATATATTAAGAAGTGTTATGTTTTTTCCTTTGATCTACTCTGCTACTCTGTGCCTCTTTTCTGGTGAATTCAGACCATTTATGCTTAGGGTAATTATTGGTATATGAAGATTTCCTATAGCCATTTTATCTTTTGTTTTCTGGTAGCTCTATGCCTCCATTAGTTTTTTCTTTTCTTTATGTTTCTATATGTTGATTTTATTTGGTGTTATTCCATACATCTTTCCTCTGTTTCCTCTTTTTTTAAGCTATATGACCTGGTTTGGAGATTTTTTTGTGTGGTTACTATTAAGTTTATAAAAAATGAAGTTGCATATATACCATAGTTTTTTCCCTTTTGTGTGCATCTGATCTTCATCTTCCTTTGCCAGTTCAGACCTTTCTCCCATCCCCGTGTATGTTTTTGTTGTCACAAATTATCCCTGTTTTAAATTTTATGGTGATCTTACTTGTAGTGTTGTGACCTTATGTTCTTTGTTTGAGGTAGAATAACTTCCTTGAATACTTCCTACAATGGAGGTTTTCTTGTGATAAAAATCCCTCAGCTTCTGTATGTCTGGGAATGTCTTTCTTTCTCCTTCATATTTAAAGGATAATTTTTCTGGATATGTTATTTATAGCTGGTAATTTCTCTCTTTCAGACATTTGAGTGTTTGGTTCTACTCTCTTCTGGCTTGTAGAGTTTCTGCTGAGAAGTTGGATGAAATTCTGATGGGTTTTCCTTTGTAGGTTACTTCCTTCTTTGAGAATTTTTTCTTTTTCTTTGACAATAATTTTTGACAGTTTTAATATCAAGTGCCTTGAAGTGGGCCTTTTTGATAGAAGTAACTAGGTTTTTTTCTGTTAGCTTCTTGGATTCAAGGATTTAGTTCTTTCCATAGATTTGGGAAGTTCTCATGCACTATTTGTTTTAATATATTCTCCATTCCATGCTCCCTTTCTTTCTTCTCCACAATGCCTATTATTCTAATATTGCTTTTCCTGATGGAATCAGATAGGTCTTGCAGAGCTCTTTTATTTTTCTTTATTCTCTGGTCTCTCTCTTCTTCCCTCTGAGTTATTTCTTGATTCCTATCTTTGATATCACTAGTTCTTTCTTCTAACTGGTTGGTTCTGTATTCTATCCTAACAGTTTACTCTTAATCTCCTTAATTGCATGCTTCATTTACAAGATTTCTGATTATTTTTTAAAGTTTCAATTTCCTTGGAGAAATACTCATTTTATTCATTGATTTGTTTTCTGCGTGCACTGAATTGCCTGTCAATATTTTCTCACATCTCTGAGTATTTTCAGAACTGCAATCTTGAAACCTCTGTCATTTATATCACATATTCCCATGTGTACCAGCCTGCTTTCTGGGGATTTTTCGTTTTCTTTCTGGTCATCATCGCTACTGTGGTTCTTCATGGTGTTTGCTGTCCTCCTTTGTTTTCCCATTTATCTTTGAAGAGATCTTTCTACTATACTGTATTATAGTAGGTGGTGCTGAGTTACAAGAGTTTTACCTCTGTGGTCTCACAGTTTTGAACCTTCTTGGCTTCCGTAAGACAGTAGCCCCGCTGCTTGGGGATGCGGTTTGTTTTGGCCTCACCATAATGGCAACCCCTTTCCTCCGAGGGATCCTGCTCCAGGTACTGCTTCTGGGGATCAGTCACAGAGGGAAACGGCGATTCTACTGCAACAGCTCTTGGTTCACAGTAAAATGTCATGCTCCTGGAGCCAACTCCAAGGGCAACTGGAAGCGAGTTTTGGGAGTCCAAGCAGCAGCAGGGTTCTGCGGTTCTGTTCTGTTTGAAATACCACAGCCTGGCCCGCATGGCAGAGCCCCATGATCTGTCAGGTGTCTGCTGACTCAGATAGTGTTCGCTCTCTCGCCTCCCACGCCCCAGCTCTCCTCTCTGTTCCTCCCGGTCAAAGGAAGTGCCTGCTACACTGGCTTTCTTCCCTCTCCCACCAACTCCCAGCTGCAGGGCTGCATCTACAAACCGTCTGCACGTTCCTCCCGTCTCATTTACCCATTTATTCCCAGATGCCCACCTTTAGGTCTTGAGTGCTCAGGTCTCTCAGGCGTGAGTTTGTGTTGATCAGGGACTTCTTTGTTGAATTACAGGTGGTTAACTTCTTGAAGTGTCAGGGGGAGAGGAAAAGATGCGCCCTTACACCGCCATTCTCTGACATCTCTCTTCCCATTTTAGAGAGTGGAAGGAAGGGGCAAAGACACAGAGAGAGAAACGTTGATGTGAGAGAAACACATCTATTGGTTGCCTCCTGCACACACGATAGAGCCTGCAACCTAGGTACAAGGTATGTGCCCTTGACCATAATTGAACCTGGAACCCTTCAATCTGCAGGCCAACGCTCTACCCACTAATTGTTGGCCTGCAGATTGGCTAGGGCTCTTTTCATTCTTTAACCTGTTGGAATTATGGCAATCAATATGCCAGATTGCAGAGAGGTGAGTTAAAATATATGAGTGGTTAAAAAGGAAAAAGAAAGTAAAACCTTATTATCTTGTCTTCTGGTATGTTTTTTCTTTTTATTTTTTAACATAGCATCATCATTTAAAGTACTTTTTTTTAATTGTAGGAAAGTCGTGTAAAAGTATCGTGATTTTTGGAAAGCTTAAGGAAAAAAAAAAAAACAAGCAACCATCTCCAGGGTTGTTTCAAGGGTTCTGACTCATGAATATGTACTCTCCTTTCATCTCTACTAGATTTTTTTAATCACTTAGTGTCACAGCCTTTTTCACTACATATTTGGCAAGTCATGGCATCACAAGAATTTTCAAGCAGAGTGCTAACTTGTTTAATATTCATAGAGTCAGTACCTTAGGATAACTTTTCTGAAGACTCCATCCTATTTTGGGACAAAACTCAGAAGTATTTTTAAGTTTATCTGTTTAGATTTAGTTCAATAACAGTTTATTTTCTTTTTAACTTTGATCTTAATATTCCTTAGCTGTTTCACTTTTTAAACATATAAATGTTATTTTAAAACTGGACTTATAGATTGGTTTGCTCAGAAGGCACCTAAAATCAAAACACTATCCATCAGACCATCAAACCTCAGAGGGAAGGTAGGGGAGGGTGGGTGCAAGGGGGAGAGATCAACCAAAGGACTTGTAGCATATATATAAGCCTAACCAATGGACACAGACACCAGGAGGGTGAGGGCATGAGCGGGGGTGGGGGTGCAATGGGGTGATAAGGACACATATGTAATACCTTAATCAGTAAAGAAGAAAAATTATATATATAAAAAAAATAAATAATAAAAATATTTAAAAATAAAATAAAACCAAAACACTATTAGTAATGTCCTGGTATGCTGAAGGTGAGTGTTTTAGTAAAAAGTTAGAAAAGGATTTTGCTTTTGGAGAAAGACCCAAAATTATGTATATAACTTAGCCAGGAAACTAGCCTAAATTACCATTCATATTAAGTAAGGTGAAGGCAAAGGGCCAGTGATTTTTCATTCATTAAATTAAGTATTTATTGAATGCTGCTTGCCTACACTATTTAGTTATTAGGGATAGAACAAGAACAAACAGACAAAAATTCCTGCCCTGAGGAGCTTATATTCTAGTGGGGAAAGTTAAACAATAAACAAAATAAATAGGAAAAATATATAATATGACAAAAGAAGGTTAATGTGAGAAAAGCAGTTATGCCAGGAAGTGGAAAGGGGGCTTTTGCAGATGGCGTGCTTGCAATTCTCAGTAGGAACTATAGTCAGCTTTGAGCACTCTTAATTTATTCAGAATTCTTTGGGACTTACTAGACACTTAGCTAGAATCTTGAAGAGGGTTCCAAGAGACAGGAATTAGGACTAGTGGTGGCTTGCCCAATCATCAGATTACTTAAGACCTTATGCATAGCCAGAACATTATTTCATACCCAGCCTTCCCTGGCTCTTCCACCCCCACTACTACTTCTTCCCTGCCAGTTGTTTTTTATATACCTAATTAAGGTTAAAAAAAGAAATAAAATAAAACTCAAAACTTCCTGGCCTGTGTGGCTCAGTTGGTTGAGCATTGTCCCATGCATGAGCAAGTCACAGGTTCAATTCCTGGACAGGGCATATGCCTTGGATGGCATGCAGAAGGCAATTGATCAATGTTTCTCTCTCATCAATACTTCTAGCTCTCTCTCCCTCTCCCTTCATCTCTATGAAATCAATAAAATTTTTAAAACACTATTTTGGCTTCTATTTTAAGCCTGATGCATTTTTTAAAAAATATAAATTCTAATGCGCTCGAGAAATAGAAACCATGTAAAAGCAAAAGTCCCCTAGTTTTTGCTATCCAGATAAACTAGTGATTGAATCCACTTTAGAATTTTTTTTTCATTTGAAATATAGCACAGTATCCTGGAAATAAATGAGTTAAAAGTTTTGGGCTTTTGGTATCAGATATGCCACTGCCTACCTGTGAAACCTGAATAGATCACTTAGCTTTTTAGGTCCCCATTCCTCATCTGAGAACTGTAAAATGTGGTGTGATTTTTGCTTTTAATCAATTCAAGTCATTAATTACATAAACCTAGGTAAAATAAAGCTTCCCTTTTTTTTCAGGAAGTGAATATATGTGACAAAAAAGATTAAGCTGGGTTTTGTGTATGAATAAATAGAATGTGGACCTTATGACTGATTTATATGAGTCTTTGATCTCCAGGAATGTTTATCATTAGAAACATGTATCAGAATGTTAAATATATTTATATTTTACATCAAGGTAGATCTTAAAATATAGAAAAGATTAAAGTAATTTGTGTAAGTTAATATCAATTTTGATTAAAATTTAAATGGCTTTAGAAAACTAGAATATTTATATATTTTTTAAAATTTTTATTCACTAATTTAAAGAAAAAAAGTTTACCCATTTCTCTCATCCCTCACCCTCTTTTTTTTTTTCTTAATATTTTTATTGATTTCAGAGAGGAAAGAATAGGGAAAGAGATATAGAAACATCAATGATGAGAAAGAATCATTGACTGGCTGCCTCCTGCACACCCCCTACCTCTTGCAACCACCAATTGGAGATCCAGCTGGGGTATGTGCCCTTGATTGGAATCAAACATGGGACCCTCAGTCCACAGGCTGACACTCTATCCACTGAGCTAAACTGGCTAGGGTGCCCACCCCCTACCTCTTGCAACCACAGATCTGTTCTCTGTACCTTTGAGGTTCTTTCTTTCTTTTTGTTTTGTTTTTATTTACATACTAGAGGCCCAGTGCATGAAAATTCATGCACTCAGCGGGGAATGGGAGCCTCAGCCCGACCTGTGCCCTCTCACAGTCCGGGAGCCCTCAGGGAATGTCCGACTGACAGCTTAGGTTCGCTCCCCACAGGGAGTGGGCCTAAGCCACAGTCTGGCCTCCCTCTGTGGGAGGCAACCAGTGGACCAATCAGGGGAGGCACTGGCAGTGATCAGCTGGCCCGGCCCCCTATCTCCCCACTGCCCCCCAGATAGCCCCTCCACCGCCACTGGTCGCCGCCATCCCCTCTCTCTGCCCACTGGCACATACCTTGGCTGGCCTGGTGCCACTTTCTCATGGCCAGCTCCACCATCCACCAACCTGTTGTTCTGCTGTTCAGTCTATTTGCATATTATGCTTTTATTATATAGGACTAGGGGCCCGGTGCACGAAATTCGTGCACTGGGTGTGTGTGGGGGGGGAGTGTCCCTCAGCCCAGCCTGCCCCCTCTCACATACTGGGAGCCCTCAGGCGTTGACCCCCATCACCCTCCAATTGCAGGATCAGCCCCTTGCCCAGGCCTGATGCCTCTGACAGAGGTGTCAGGCCTGGGCAGGGGACCCTCATTTCCCCCCATCACTGGTTCTGCCCCCAGCCCAGGCCTGATGCCTCTGGCCCAGGCATCAGGCCTGGGCAGGGGACCCCCAGACCCCTCCGATTGCTGGCTCTGCCCCTTGCCCAGGCCTGATGCCTCAGCCAGAGGTGTAGACCCCCATCACCCTCCGATCACCTGATCGGCGCCTTGTCCAGGCCTGACGCCTCCGCCAGAGGTGTCAGGCTTGGACAGGGGACCCCCATCTCCCCCCGATCACTGGCTCTGGCCCCCGCCCAGGCCTGAGGCCTCTGGCCCATGAATCATGCCTGAGCAGGGGACCCCCATCTCCCTCTGATCGCTTGCTCCACCCCCGCCCAAGCCTGACACCTCTGACCCAGGCTTCAGGCCTGGGCAAGGGGACCATCATATCCCCCCAATCCCCGGCTCAGCCCCCTGCCCAGGCCTGATGCCTCGGCCAGAGGAGTTGACCCTCATCACCCTCCGATCACCAATCACCGGATCGGCCCCTTGACCAGGCCTGGGGCCTCCGGCAGAGGTGTCAGGCCTGGGCAGGGGACCCCCAGCTCCCCGCGGTTGCAGGCTCCGCCCCTGCCCAGGCCTAACGCCTCTGGCTGAGGCGTCCGGCCCGGGCAGCGGTGACCCGCAGCTGCAGCGGCCCCGCTTTAGGGCCCAGGCAAGGGACCCCTAGCTCCTGGGACTGCCAGCTTCGACCGTGTCCAGCTCCCATCGCTGGCTCCACCCCTACTTCCTGCTATCACTGGCCAGGGCGGCAAAGGCACCTGATTCTCTGATCATGGCTGGGGCCCTGGGGCCGCCTTTGCCCTGCCCCCCAGCTCTTAGCTCCCCCCTGGGTTTCCGATCACTGTCAGTGGCAGGGGGCTTCTTCCTGCTTTCCCTTTCGCCTCCCTGCATTGTGCCTCCATATGCAAATTAACCGCCATCTTGTTGGCAGTTAACTGCCAATCTTAGTTGGCAGTTAACTGCCAATCATAGTTGGCAGTTAATTTGCATATAGCCCTGATTAGCCAATGAAAAGGGTATCGTCGTACGCCAATTACCATTTTTCTCTTTTATTAGTGTTGATAAGAGAGAATCACCGATCAGCTGCCTCCTGCACGCCCCCCCCACTGAGGATCGAGCCCTCAACCTGGGCATGTGCTCTTGGCTGGAACCAAACCCAGGACACCTCGGTCCCCAGGCTGACACTCTATCCACTGAGCCAAACTGGCCAGGGCCTATGTTCAAGTTTTTAATTCATTTTGAGTTAATTTTGTATATGGTATAAGTCTTATACTATAAGAGGATGGTCCTGTCTGATTTTTTTGCATGTGGCTGTCCAGTTTTCCCAACACCAATTATTGAAGCGACTGTCCTTTTCCCTTATAATCGTGGTTCCTGTGTCATAAATTAATTGACCATAAATGAGTGTGCTTATTTCTTCACTCTGTATACTGTTCCATTGATCTATATGTCTATTTTTCGTTTTTTGTTTGTTGTTTTTTTAGATATATTTTATTGATTTTTTTTACAGAGAGAAAGGGAGAGGGATAGAAAGTTAGAAACATCGATGAGAGAGAAACATTGATAAGTTGCCTCCTGCACACCTCCTACTGGGAATATGCCCGCAACCAAGGTACATGCCCTTGACTGGAATCAAACCTGGGACCCTTCAGTCCTCAGGCCGATGCTCTATCCAGTGAGCCAAACCGGTTAGGGCTATATGTCTATTTTTATACCAATGCTATACTGTTTTAATTACTATAGTTTTGTAATGCTTCTAACTGTGTTCTTCTTTCTCAAGATTGCTTTGGCCCTTTAGGGTATTTTGTGGTTCCATAGAAATTTTAGGATTGTTTGTCCTATTTCTATAGAAAATGGCATTGAAATATTGGAAAATAGCCGAAACCGGTTTGGCTCAGTGGATAGAGCGTCGGCTTGCGGACTGAAAGGTCCCAGGTTCGATTCCGGTCAAGGGCATGTACCTGGGTTGCGGGCACATCCCCAGTAGGAGATGTGCAGGAGACAGCTGATCGATGTTTCTCTCTCATCGATGTTTCTAACTCTCTATCTCTCTCCCTTCCTCTCTGTAAAAAATCAATAAAATATATTTTAAAAAAAAAACCCTTTTCAAAAAAAAAAGAAATATTTGAAAATAAATATTAGAATATTTATATTAAGATCAATTTAATGTTTTTTAATCCTCACCTGAGGATTTGAGAAAGAAAGAGAAAGAGAGAGAGAGAGAGAGAGAGAGAGAGAGAGAGAGAGAGAGAAAGAGAAAGAGAAAGAGTTAAACATCGATTGGTTGCCTCCTGTATGTGCCCTGACCCGGACCAAACTTGAAAACTTGGTATGTGCCCTGACCAGGAATCGAACTCAAAATCTTTTGATATATAGAATGATGCCCCAACCAACTGAGCAAACCAACAAGGGCTATAAAAGGTCAATTTAGAGCAACATTTTAGGGAACATGGTATTGCATTGCTTTATACATGAATAAAAACTTGATAATCTATACTAATAAAAGAGAAACATGCAAACTAACCATCACTCCACCACTCCACTACACCCCAAAGCCACGCCCACCAGCCAATCAGGAGCGAGTATGCAAATTAACCCACCCAGATGGCAGCGCCACAGAGCTGCAGTGAGCAGGAGGCTTGGGTTGCCCCCGGCGATGGAGGAAGCCAAGCTTCCCACCTGCCCTGGCCAGCCCTGGGCTTCACTCAAGGCTACAAAGTTTCAATTATAGAAGATAAATAAATCCCAGATACCTGCTTCCAGCCCAAAAGGAGAAGCTGGGCGCTTGGGTTACTGGGGGGTGTGGCCTGCCTGAAAACGGCCATCAGCCCCTCACCCAGGCTGGCCAGGCACCCCAGCGGTAACCCCCCATCTTGAAGGGGCTGTGGGCAGCCTGAAAACAGCCCTCAGCCCCTCACCCAGGCTGGCCAGGCACCCCAGCAGGACCCCCACCCTGATCCAGGACACCAGGGCAAACCAGCCGGCCCCCACCTGTGCACCAGGCCTCTATCCTATATAATAAAAGGGTAATATGCAAATTGACCCTAACAGCAGAACGACTGGTCACTATGACACACACTGACCACCAGGGGGCAGACACTCAATGCAGGAGCTGCCCCCTGGTGATCAGTGCGCTCCCACAGGGGGAGCTCTGCTCAGCCACAAGCCAGGCTGACGGCTGCCAGCACAGTGGTGGTAGCAGGAGCCTCTCCCGCCTCAGCAGCGCTAAGGATGTCCAACTGCAGCTTAGGCCTGCTCCCCACTGGCAAGTGGACATCCCCCGAGGGCTGCCGGGCTGCCAGAGGGATGTCTGACTGCCAGCTTGGGCCTGATCCCCCAGGGAGCGGGCCTAAGACAGCAGGTGGACATCCCCCGAGGGGTCCCATACTGCGAGAGGGCACAGGCTGGGCTGAGGGACCCCCCCTGCGTGCACAATTTTTTGTGCACCCGGCCTCTAGTGATAATTATAATAGCTGCCAGGAGGTTTAGTAAGTGTATTATGTATATTAACTTAGTTATGACTTATAAGAACCCCATGAGGTAGGTGCTATTATTTCCTCCATTTTATAGATTAGGAATCTGTATTTCAGAGAGATTAAATAACTTGCTCAAGTCCACAGAGATCTTGAGAGTAAATTGGATCCCAGGTCTATCTGATTCTGGAGCCCTGGCTTATTATCAGTATAGCTCTCCCAAGAACATTTTCTTATGAAGGGGCTAAACGCAGGCAGAAGAAATTGCCAAGAGAAGATTAGGGGAGAATTTAGTGCATTGTGTGTGAAAGCAAGGATTTTGAACAGATGACTTCCAGTCACCCCCATCTACCCCAAAGTTTATATACCTGGATCAGTCACTCCTTACTTAAATTAAAAATATTATTAGCTGTAATGATAATAAATGAATATTCATTAACTTTGACAGATGCAAGAGAATCCTCAATATGTTCTTCTGATTACAGATCATTAATTTTAGGCTATTCACATAATACATGCAAACTTCTATTAAAAAAACTAAATAAAACTGTCAAACAAATTGTAATATAGCTTTTTGCCTTTACATTATTATCCAATAATAGTATACCTAAAGCACATTAGATAACATTATTCTAATTTATTTTATTTGGATTTATGTATTTCTCAGTGTTTTGGTTTTTAATAGTATTTACCTTTTCTCATGCAGGTTATTATTGTTAGTTCCAGGTTATTGAATACAGACAAAAATTGGAACATTACATGACATATTTTATAATTTAAATTTTTCTCTAAGTTGGTTTTTCCTCCCCAGTAAATTTCAAGTAGTATGCTGAATAAATTTCATTTAATAGTTAACTGAAGATTCAAAATGATAATATGTTGGCCTATATTCATTGACATTCCCTCAACTTGCACCTTTAAGTGAGGCTATGTTGTTAGGCATTGGCTATAATATCTAAAAGGAAATTATTAATAAATATATCTGTTTTTTTGATGTCATAGATCACATTAATGTAATTTAGCCATAGAAACAAAACTATTATAAAAATACTATAATAAAATAAAACAGGTCTATCATGAAACTGGGCCATATTCTGGAGTTCTGGAGATTTTTGCTTACGAGAGAAGAATTCTATAGGGAAGTAACTTGGGACAGGCATTAAAGGGCCAATGCTACAGAAAACTCATCTCTTGCCAGGGAGTAATTCATGCTCACAAAGCATTAACCCTGGACACAGTTTTTGGCCCAGGGTTGGGCACGTTACCTAGTTTGGCACAATTGAACTGAAGGAAATGATCTGGAAGAGAAGGTTTGGGAGGAAACACCCTAGGGGCTGCTGGACGCCAGCTTGCTTTCTTGAGGGAAGTCAGTCTTCAAGACAAAGCCAAATTACAAGGGAGGGGGTGGGGCAGAGAAAATAACAGCCAAATGGAGCCAGAGTGATCAAACGGAAGCTAAAGCCCTACCCACCTCTGGACTTCCATTTGTGTGTCAGTAAATTTTTTTATTTTTAAAGCCATATCAGATAAATGTCTGATACTTGCAGCTAAAAGCCTCTTAAAGGCATTCTTGACATATTTAGGGTCTTTACAACGTTTCCATTATATGTGTTGTAAATATTTTCCTTTCAGACCATAGGTTATCTTTTGTTTACCTATCAGACAATAAAATGTATTTAAGCCCCAGCAGGTGTGGCTCAGTTGATTGGACGTCATCCCTCACACCAAAAGGTTGCAGGTTAGATTCTTGGTCAGGTTACATGCCTGGGTTTTGGCTTGATCCCCAGTGGGTGGGTAGAGTGCAGGAGGCAGCCAATCCACATTGCACTCTCACATCAATGTTTCTCTCTCTCCCCCTCTCCCTTCCTCTCTCTTAAAATCAATAAAAATATTTTAAAAATAAAAATAAAATGTATTTAAAGGTATAAAGATTAAAACAAGTGTGATATTATTATTTAATTAGAAAGATAGATCAGTAGAACAGAATATTTAACTCAGACACAGATAATATATATACAAAATAATTTATAACAAGATAAAGTTGGAGAAAGGTGAATTTTTATTGTTGTTTGTGAGTCATACCACAGCAAAATAAATTATAATTGATTAAAGTTATAAGTGTCAACAAGCAAAATTATAAAAATGTTAAAATAAAAAATAACAATATAATTTTGGCTCAAGAAAGATCTTTCTAGGTTTGAAGCCAAAGGTAAAAACCATACAAGATAAGATATAGCTACACAAAAATTAAAATGTGTTCCATTTTTATCGATTAGCATTTTTCATTTGGGAAAGTAATACATATTCATCGTGAATTCATTGTATATTGATATAAAAACACCGAACAATACTAATTGTCAAACTAGTTATTTTATGTAAAAAATAATTAGTGTCCCCTTACTTTCTTCAACCCCTCCCTCCATAGGTGACTATTTTTAATAATTAGTTCATATATTTCCAGACCTTTCTCAATACACGTATATTGTGTGTGCCTAAATACACAACCTTTTCCAAACAAGAATCATTTTGAGTGATACTTTGCACCTAGTCTTTCTCCCTCAATAGTGTATCATGGACATTTGTTCTTGTCAGCACATATAGAGCTACTTTACTTTTTCTAACATTAGCCTTGTATATTCTATTACATGAATGAATGACAATGTATTTAAATCAATCATCTATTTGTTAATGTTTTAGATTTTTCCAGTTTGAAAGACTTTATTACAGAGAAAGTTATAATAAATATATGAAGGTTTACTATTAGTAATCTATATAAATGGCTCTTTCAAATCAATTAAAAATTCAAATGGCACATTTACATAAGAAATGACATAAAAATTATACTTACATGGGAAAATGGACAGACAGTAACATGAAGGGCAATAAAAATAAATATATGCAAAGGCAATAAAAAAAATAAATATTTGCAAACTGAGATACTGCCTTTTATCCAGCACATCAGCGAAGAGGGATAAAAAAAAAAAAAAGAAAAAAAAAGGAAGTTTTGGTGTTGGGGAAAAAGGTACTTTTACAAAGTAATCTAGAAGAGTTATTTCATACCTAGTTTCAACAGTGCAGTATGAGTGTTTATTAAATGCCTTAAAACTATGCATAGCTTTTTATTCAATTAGTTCATCTATAGAAATTTTAATAACTCAGGCTACTTCTTAGTTAATTTTTAGTTAAGGTCATTATATGATTGTTTAAATCCTATAGTTTAAAGTAGCAAATATTTGCACAGCATCTTCAGGCTAGTCTGTGGTGGATGTTTTCAGAGCAGTGGACCCACAAACTGTGCACCCACCCCTCCCGGTCTGTGAAACCTGAGCCAGCTGGGTAGCTTCCTCTCTCTGTCTCATAACCATGTCCACCAAGGGGAATGCTAATTCACCAGCTGCCCACCTTAACAGATTCAAGAACAAGGCAAAAGACAGTATAGCCATGAGGTGGTGCCGAATAGAAGTTAAATCTGAAGCTGAGCTAAGAAGGATGACCAGAGGCTAAATAGGAGACAGGTAAGCTCGTTTCCTGATGATGCTACTTCTCCACTGAGGGAGGAAAACAAAAGAAAACAAAAAACAGCAATGCCCTATCTGGTTTGGCTCAGTGGCTAGACAGCATCAGCCCTTGGACTAAAGGGTCCTGGGTTCGATTCCAGTCGAGGGCACATACTCTGTTGCAGGCTCAATCCAGGGGGCAACCAATCAATGTGTCTCTCTTACACTGATGTTTGTCTCTCTGTGTCTCTCCCTCTCTCATTCACTCCAAAAATCAGCAACAACCAGGGCACAGTAATTTGGTCTGTTGAGGACATTGTCAAAGGCATAAATAGCAACACTTTGGAAAACCAGCTCCAAACTACTCAAGCTGCTAGGACACTGCTTCTAGGGGAAAAACAGCCACCAATAGACAACATAATCCAGGCTGGTTTGATTCCAAAATTTCTGTCCTTCTTGGGCAAAACTGATTATAGTCCCATTCAGTTTGCATCTGTTGAGACCGTCACTATCACTGCTTCCAGGACCTCAGAACAGACCAAGGCTGTAGTAGATGCAGCTGCTATCCCAGCATTCATTTCTCTGCTGGCATCTCCCCATGCTCACATCAGTGAACAAGCTGTATGAGCTCCAGGAAACATTGCAGGTGATGGTTCAGTTTTCCAAGACTTAATTATCACATAGGGTGCAGTTGACCCACTGTTGGCTCTTCTTACAGTCCCTGATATGTCATCTTTAGCATGTGGATACTTAGTAACTTTACTTGGACACTTTCAAACCTTTGACGCAACAAGAAATCTGTAGCCCTGTTAGATGGTGCTGAGCAAATTCTTCCTATTTTAATTTGTCTCCTGCAACGTGATCCAGGAGTATTTATTAGCAGATAGTGGTGGAGCCATTTCCTACTTTATTGATGGTCCAAATGAATGGATTAAGAGCCATAGGAAATATTGTTACCTATGAGCCAATGAACAGACTCAGGTTGTACTACGAACTCCAGAAGGAAGCTGTGTGGACAATGTCAAAAATCACAGCTGGCCACCAGGACCAGATACAGCAAGTTGTGAATCATGGATTAGTCCCATTCCTCACTGGAATTCTCTCTAAGGCAGCCTTTAAGGCAGAAAAGGGAGCTGTGGGCTGTGACCAACTCTACAAGTGATGGAACAGTTGCACAGATTGTATACCTTGTTCATTGTGGCATTATAGAACCTGTGATATCGTAGCTGTGAAAGATACCAGAATTATTCTGGTTATTCTGGATGCCATTTCAAAGATCTTGCAGGCTGCTGAGAAACTAGGTGAAACTGAGAAACAGTGTAATGATTGAAGAATGTGGAGATTTGGACGAAATGGAAGCTCTGCAAAAGCATGAAAATGAGTCTGTGTATGAGAAGTGTTTCTTTGTAGAGGAGAGGAAGATCAAAGTGTTGTGCCAGAAACTACCTCTGAAGGCTGTACATTCCAAGTTCAGGTGGCACTCCTGGGAACTTTACTAGGACAAAAAGTTGTTGTAGACTATGTTTGGTATAAGTTTGCCTTACTGTTTCTCTACTAAGAGCTCTCTTTTAAATGTGATTGATTATTGTAGCACTTTTTACAATAATACTATACTTGAACAGTTCCAAACTATAGATACTATATGAAGCTTCCTCTCCCAATAGGTTTCTTATTCCTGTGTGCAATTTCATATCTTGCAGTATCCTGTAAATAAAGATTAAATTTCACCCTTAAAAATAAAATGAAATAAAATAACAACTGAATTTTAGGACATCTGTGAGAGGGACTGCATGCATCATATTAAGACTGATATTGAGAAATATTTTTATATGGAATAGTGCAGGCTAATCTATATATATAAAAGCCTAAGCAACCTTAACGACCGGTCGACCGAATGACCAGTCGATCAGTCGACATGATGCGCACTGACCACCAGAAGGCAGATGCTCAATGCAGGAGCTGCCCCTTGGTGGTCAGTGAGCTCCCACAGCCAACCTTCTGCAGCTGGTCAACCTCCCGCAGTCCCTTCCCCCGGCCCCCAAATCGCCAGCCAGACTGATGGACCCCACCCATGCACGAATTCGTGCACCAGGCCTCTAGTAAATTATAAGTACAGATGATTGCTTTTCAAATTACTGTGAATACGCATATGCTTACATATACGTGGTATGTATACAAAAATACTGCCACTAAGATTGGTGAGGTTATGGAAAAGTTATTTTCAATTTGATTAATCATATTTCCAATGAATGCATATTACAGTCATCTAATGAAAGCTTTTACAAACTGTTTAATAAAGAATATGCATTAGTATAAATTAAAAAATAAGGCAGTCTATCAGAATTAGACTGTGAAGGAAAAAAAAGCAAATAGAGCTGCTGGTAAGGAAGGTTTGCTCTCTATTTTGGAGAATAGCAAATGGCTCCCTGTGGATTGGAGTTTTCTCTGTCAATATAAGGATGTGTCTTTGTGACTGTCATGTCTTTATTCTCAAGCCAAGTGGAAAGAGAACAAAGTAGTTAAAAGAAACTGATCGGGACCCTTAACAGATGGGGGTGGGGACAGGGGAACTAAGGAAACTAAACCTCAATGAACTCTTGAAGTAATTTTTTGTAGCAAGAACATAGTCTGGACTTGATGAAGCTACAGAAAAACCTCATTGAGCTCTTATTACCAAAGGAATTGTGAGACTAGATTGGCCTGAACTGTGGAGACCATATTGGCAGAAGACCTTTTATAAGACTTACCTTTAGGGTCTATTACAGAGAAGCCTTCCTATTCGGTCTGGGCATAAAACCAAGATGTGATGTATTTTGAAATGTGGTAAAAGTATTGTATTTAGCCTATGGAGTATGTTTTCAATAAAATCCTGCCTGATAGATTTTTATATCTAAATAGAGTGTTTAGCAATAGCCCCGTATGTATTTTTATATTAGAGAGAAGAAGAGTATAAAAATGTGTTAATCTGCCTCTTGGTTAACCATTCCTGCTCTTAAAGTCCAGTTGTTTGAACAATGTGACCCTAATCAAGATAGCACCACATATAATTTACAGTTATGAAAACCAAAGGAACAGTGACCAGGAGAGTGAATTTGAAACCTAAAGCTATAGTGGAACATCAAACCCAGCAAAACTATTAAGCCCACAATTAATGGGTAAGTGACTTTTGTAAGATTGAGCTATTGTTTTTAGGTTGTTTGGCAATAGATTGTTATAGCATACAACTGATAATCCTATCTAATAAATAGGGAATAAGCTAATTGACCCTCATGCCGTCGCAAAGATGGTGGCCCCACAGCCAATAAGGTGGGAATATGCTAATTGACTTCCCTGCCCTCAAAGATGGCGGTGCCCACAGCCACAAGATGGTGGCACCCAGTCCCCTCAGCCCCGCCTCACACCTGCCTCTGGAGTCCCCCAGCCCCTCAGCCGCCAAGGGCCACCCAAGGCTCAGGTAACCAGGGCTAGCCAAGGCTTGCGCTGCTGGCAGTGGCAGCAGCAGAGGTGTGATGGGGGCGTCGCCTTCCCCTGATCACCGGGTTGCCTCCCATCCTGGATGACTCCCAGGCTGTGAGAGGGGGCAGGCCAGGCTGAGGGACCCCCCCCCTCCAGTGCATGAATTTTCATGTACCAGGCCTCTAGTTCTCTGATAAATTTGTAAGTGATGACTTTTCAACTGAGTCACACAATCTTTTCTACCTAAAGACATCATAACTGAAAAGTAATCCTCAGGACCTCCTCTCATTATAACAACTTAAACAAATGTAAGGAATATTAATTTATTTGCTTAACATTGTTTGCTAAATGCCTATACTAGTTGATTTAATTGATAACATACTATATAGTCAAGATTGGTTGCCAGATATGAGACTTTGGCCTCATCAAGGATGAATTAACCTCATCCCCCTCAAAGCTGGCAACTGTTTACATTTTTAGTCCTCTTTAGAAAAATGTATAGAAGCTTATTATTTGATACCAGTTCTCTTGTACTTTCTTTGTATTATAAATCCTACTTGTTGGCTTTTTCTGCCATGACACTGATTTGTGAACTTAGCTTTGGATTCTGATTTTAGTTTATTTGGTTTCTCATATTTTGGATCCTACCTTTGGTATGTTTCTTAACTTTTTTTTTTTTTTTTTTTACATTTGTATTGATTTCAGAAAGGAAGGAAGCGGGAGAGAGAGATAGAAACATCCATGATGAGAGAGAATCATTGATCGGCTACCCCCTACAAGTCCCCCACTGGGGATCGAGCCCACAATCCGGGCATGTGCCCTTGACTGGAATCAAACCTGGGACCTTTCAGTTCGCAGGCCGACGCTCTATCCACTGAGCCAAACCGGCCAGGGCTGTTTCTTAACTTTTGTTCCATCCTGAACTTGTGTCCCAACTCAAATTCCTGAACTTGACACCCCCCAAGCTCCACCCACACACCTCTTAAACTGAGATATTATTTCCTAATTCCTAGAGACTGAACCACAGGGGAAATATTAACTCAGCTAGAAAAGATGATCTCTAGATATAATCTCTTCTGAGATGGAGGGTCCTCACATAAAACCCAAAATGTGTTCATCCTCAAAACATTGCGCAAGAGTTATCTGTTTGTACAGGTTTTCCCCCAACAGAACACGAAGAACCTGCTAGACTAGTTGTCATCTGTCAGTTAGAAAAGGCATCCATGTGATACACACTTGAGACCTGTCTTTCATTTAATATTCTCCTCATTTACCTCCCAGATACAGACATTTGCTCAATAGCCATTCTGCTTCATGGATAGTTTATTAGAATGAGCTGATTTTCTTGTTCCTTAGTTCTGTTCTGGTGTGTCATTTCACTGTTAAAACCCTTCTGATTCTGTCACCACTCATCAGCCCAGGTATATCTGTGAACAAGTGAATGCATGAGGCATCGGCATATGCTTACTTAGCATGACTTTAGCCAAATACTCTCATCTTACTATGAGTGTATGAATTTGATGCACAATCACCAGGGTCCTTGTTAAAATGCAGACTGTGGTTTAATGGGTGTGGATTGGTCCTGAGATTCTTCATTTCTAGTAAACTCAATAGTGCTGCCCACGCCACTGGTCCTGGGATTCCACTTTGCCTATTAAAGAGACCACGTGTCTAGGAGTAAATCTGCTTTCTCCCTCAGGTGTTTGTGTGAAGTCTGCCTCTCCCCTTATTGGCAGCACAATCACTGCTTCACCCCCTCAAACCCCTCCATCCCCCCCCCAGCTCTTCAACTGGTTTCTAGTTCTTAGGACTTCAAGTGCAGGACCCACAGCTGTCTGACCTGCAGCCACTTCTAGGTCCCAGTAGAGACCCTTCGTTCTGTTTCTCCTTGAGGTGCTGCCACCCAGGGAGGGAAGGTCTCCCCTCCCTCTTCCTGGGAAACCAGATTCTCTGTTTGTATTTATGGCCCATTAGCTACCTTTATCTAAAAGATAAGAAAGATCCTTGGAAACCAGCTGCCCTTTGCTCAGACTATTTCATTGGCTTTGATATAAATAAGCCTTTCCCCTCACTCTCTTTTCATCCAAACTTGCTGTTTATTTTATAGGGGAAGTGGTTATAGCTCAAGGCTTGTTTTGATCTCGAAATTCCTTAAGCCCTGGGGTTATTGGTAAACATTTTAGAAGCAAGTCCCTACTAGGTTTTGGGTTAGCTGTTTTCAGGCTACATAATTGTAGACTTTGAGAAGAGGAAGGGGTTTTCAATAGTTTTAGTTCAACCCCTTCATCTGACAGATAGAAAACAGAAGCCCGTGGAGTTTCTGTATTTTGCCAAAGATTGGGATGCCGAGTCCCATGCCGTTACACTGTGTTCCAGGGCACACCAAGGAGCTGCTTAGATCTGGCTGCACTGAGTATCTGGGGGACTGGAGGCTTCCTTCCTCTCATATCTCAACCAGAGAAGTTCCATTTATAATATTTTCATCTGTTCCAACTTAGGTCTTATTTGAAGGGTGAGTTTTATATCTACAAAAAAAATTTAAACCATTTCACCATGCTGCCTGCAAATGAATCTTAATTTCATATCTACAGTTTAAGAGAGTCAAATTTTTGTATTCCCATTTTAATGGTAGAGTTTGAGCCAGGGCTAAAATTCTATATCTGTAGAAAAGCTAAGGAAAGCAAGTCTGACACTTAGAACATGTAAATGTAATATTTAAATACTTAATAAGGGAATTTTATATTAGTCTCATGCTAACTCATGCTATGAAAATATAAATTTTATACTTAGAAAGATAGAACTTGCCCTATCCCATCCAAATTCTGTTATATTTTCATGACATTTTCCAACCCTTACATTGGAAATTATGCATATGTGGTCTTTTGTATCTGGCTTTTTTCCACTTAAATTTTCACCCAAATCTTGGTAAGTTTATTGAGATATAATTCACATACCATATGTGATGGTCAGTTTTATGTGTCCACTTGACTGGGCTAAAGGCTGCCTAGATAGCTGGCAAAACATTATTTTTGGGTGTGTCTGCATGGATATTTCTGGAAGAGATTAGCATTTGATTCAGTAGACTGAGAAAAGATCTGCCCTCAATATGGGTGGGCATCATCCAATCCATTGAGGGCTGAACTAATACATAAAAAGGAAGAAAAGCTGAATTCCCTTTCTCTTGAGCTGGACTGTCCAAACTAGGGGTTAAACATCAGTTCCCCTCATTCTCAGGCCTTCAGACTCAATGAATTATACCACTTACTTTCCTGGTTTTCCAGCTTGCAGATATCAGATTGTGGGACTTCTCAGCCCCCGTAACTACATGGGCCAAGTCCACGTGAACCAATTCATATATATATGTTTATTATAGGAATGTATCATATATATACTAGAGGCCTGATGCACGAAATTCGTGCAAGGGGCTCGGCCCTTGCAGCCGAGGCTTCATCCGGAAGGTCATCCAGTCTAATTAGCATATTATACTTTTATTGTTATAGATATATAGTCTGTTTCTCTGGAGAATCCTGATTAGTACACCATATAATTCACCTATTTAAAGTGTAGAATTCATGACTTTAGTCGATTCATAGAGTTGTGCAACCATCATCATTATCTACTTTCAGAATATTTTCATCACCCCAAAAAGAAACCTTGTATCCATTAGCAGCCACCCTCATTTCCCTATCCCCCAACCCCTAACAACCACTAATCTACTTTCTCTCTCTGCATTGCCTATTCTGGATATTTACTATAAATGGAATTGTACAATATGTGGTCTTTTGTATCTGGCTTTTTTCACTTTGCATTGTTTTCAAGATTCATCCATGTTGAAGAATTATTGCTACATTTCTTTTATGGCTGAATAGTATTCTGTTGTGTGGCTATACCACATTTTGTTTATCTATTGATGAACATTTGAATTTCCACCTTTTGGCTGTTGTGAATAATACTGCCATGAGCAATGACGTACAACTATGTGAGTACCAGTTTTCTGTTCTTTTGGGTATATACCTAGGAATAGAATTGCTAGGTTATATGATAATTCTCTGTTTAACTTTATGAGGAACCACTAAACTGTTTTCCACAGTGGCTGCACCACTTTACATTCACAGTAAGAATGTACAACAGTTCCAATTTTTCCACATTCTCACCACATATCTAGGATATATAAAAAATGCCCTTATCAGACATATGATTTACAAATATTTTCTCCCATTCTGTGGTTTGTGTTCTCATTTTCTTTGGAAGCAAAAAGTTATACATTTATCTGTATACCAATATATCTATTTCTTTTTTAGTTTCTTGTGCTCTTGGTGTCATATCTAAAAAAAATCATAGTCTAATCCAAGGTCCTGAAAATTTACACCTATGTTTTCTTCTAAGAGTTTTATGGTTTCAGCTCAATAATAATTGAGTTATTATGTATACTGCGAGGTATGGGTCCATCTTTATTCTTTTGCATGTGATATATATTTGTCCCAGCATTATTTGTTACAAAGACTCTTCTTTCTCCACTGAATTGTCTGGCATCCTTGTCCAAAATCAATTAACTGTAAATATAAGGGTTTGTTTCTGAACTATCAATTTTATTTTATTGAGCTGTCTATCCTTTTGCCAGTACCACAGTCTTGATTATTATAGCTTTGTATTAATTTTCAAAATCAGGATATGTGATTCATCCAACTTTGTTCTTTTTTCAGGTTGTTTTGGCTATTCTGGGTCCCTTGCATTTTCAAACAATTTTTAGGATCAGCTTGTTGATTTCTGCAAAAAAGACAATTGGAATTTTGTTAGGGGTTCTGTTGAATGTGTAGATCAGTTTGAAGAGTACTGCTATCTTAACAATATTAAATCTTTCAATCCATGAACATGAGATGTCTTTTCATAAATAGTTTGGTTCACAGACCCCCTTTGAGTTGTAACTCTGTTCTCAACACCTGTTTTGCTTTGAACACCTGTTTGTCTTCAAAAAGGAGTTGACATTCTGACTCTTGAAGCATCACTGAGCTACAGGTAAAGCTTCAACCAGTCAGCCAAGCTAGAGACATTAAGTCATTTTAGAGGGTGTCCTCTCTCATATATCTGCTATCTAATTGGTTGCCCAGGCTTGTCAGTCATACTTCAAGACCTCCTGATAGGAGGCATGTCAAAGAAATTGCAGTCATTTTTAATCCACCTTGGGTATAATATACTCCCTACCTGGGAGGAGTTGTGAGGATTAATTGTTTTAGGACTTGTGACGTGCTCAGAATAATGCTAGGCACTTAGTTGTGCCATATAGTTTTAGCTCCTTTTTATGAACATGAATATAATTTATGGAAAGAATATATTTGGGTGTGAACTCCATTTTTCTTTATGATGGAGAATACAATACTTGAAGACTGCTCTTCAGTGTCATTTGGTTCAGTGTTAGTGTTCTTCTGGACCCACTACTCTGAATTCCTCAAGGTCAGGGACTTGGTCAAAGTTTTTCTTTATAGTCCAACTAGAGGCCCAAAGCACAAAGATTCATGCAAGAATGGGCCTTCCTTCTCCTGGCTGCCAGCACCGCCTTCGCTCAGGCCGGAGCTGCCTCTCCGCCTTCCCACACTGCTCAGAGGCCCAGAACGGCTGGGGTAGTGCAGAACGCCTCCATCGTCACCATGGCGATGCAAGCATCCTGCCCCGCCCCCAGCCACTTGGCACCTGCGTATGCAAATTAACCTGACATCTTTGTTGGGTTAATTTGCATACTCACTCCTGATTGGCTGGTGGGTGTCATGAAGGTATGATCAACTTGCATCTTTCTCTTTTATTAGTGTAGGTGCCTAATATAGTGCCTGGCACATGGTAACTGTTCAGTGATTTTTTTTCCTATGCTTCACCTAAGGATATATTTTCCCATTGATTTTCAGACAGAGTGGAAGGGAAAGAGGAGGGGGAAGAGAGAGAAACATCAACATGAGAGAGACACATCAATTGGTTGCCTCCCATTCGCACCCTGACTGTGGTCAGGGATTGAACTTGCAATCAAGGTATGTGCCCTTGGTCAGGAATTGAACCTGAGACCCTTTGGTCTGCAGGCCAATGTTCTAACCACTGAACAAACCGGCCAGGGCTCTGTGATTTTTTTTTTTTTTTTTTTAATAAATGGGTGACCCTGGCTGGGTGGCTCAGGGGAGCATCATCCTGTACACCAAAAAGGTTGAGGGCTTGATTCCTAGTCAGGGCACATACCTAGGTTGCGGGTTTGATCCCTGGTCATGGCATTCACAGGAGGCAACAGACCAATGTTTTTCTCTTACATTGGAGTTTTTTTTCTCTCTCCCTCTCCCTCTTCCTTCCTCTCTCTCTCTCTCAAATCAATTTTTAAAAAAATAAAACAAAACATATCCTCGAGTGAGGTTTGAAAAAAAAAAAATGGGTGTAAAGAATAAATGGAATAGGATGACATTGCCTGGGACCAATGGGATTCCCAGGACACAGAACTTTCAGTATTAAACCAAGAAATTCCCAGGTGAACTAGGATAAATTGGTCACTTTAGGAATAAGTGAATTAATGCATTTTCCAAAAGAGACCATGCCCGAGCTGGTTTGGCTCAGTGGATAGAACGTTGACCTGCAGACTGAAGGGTCCTGGGTTCGATTCAGGTCAAGGGGATGTAACTCGGTTGCAAGCTCCTCAATGGTCCAGGCCCTGGTTGGGGCAAGTGCAAGGGGAAACCAATTGATGTATTTCTCTCGCTTCACATCGATATTTCTCTCTGTCTTTCCCTATCTCTTCCACTCTCTCTAAAAACCAATGGAAAAATATCCTTGGGTGAGGAATAATAATAATAAAATTTTAAAAGAGACTGAAGTTGAAACATAACAGTGAGATGATATTCCTAGGTCAGCCCATCAATGCTTGGCAAACTCATAACTCTTGTTAAAACTTTTTTACTCCTTGGAGTTGTTTGTTTGCTTGTTTGTGGTTTTTGTTTTTTCTTTAAATGAAACCTTACTTGAGCACAGTGCATATAAAACAAACCAGTCCCTGGTTGATGTGCAGGAAGCTGCACCTGGAGCTTTGGCCCTGTCTTCCCTTCCCTCTCTTCCTTTAGAGGCCCCAAAAGCATCTCTGAAGAATCCTAGGGCATTATCTTGGAAGCCACTGATGTAGTAAATCATCGCTTCAGTGCCCCCTGATGTCCCTGAACTCTGACCATTTGGCTTCTCTTAGTCTGCTCTTCTACAGCCTGGAGCCTTCCTCTGGCATGAGCAGTAGGAGCTGGGTAAGGCAGGTGGACAGCTCCCGGGCAACAGAAGCGGAGGGAGAAGTTTATAGCACAAGAAAAGGCGCTGGCCCGATGTTAGAGGCCACCCTAGAAATAGAAACGGGGACATTTATGAAAAGGAAGCAGTATCAGCACCGGAGCACTCAAGGGCCAGAGGAGTGAAGCAGAGGAGCCGCTGGTTTGTGCCGTCACCTGCCAGCCAGGAACGGATCGACTTTATAAACATGGTATCATTCCTGACTGTTAAAGGAAAAAGCTCTTGTTTGTATTAAGATCCTCATACATGTGAATAATCTTTGTCACAGTAATTTCACTTCTAATAATTTCCACTAAGGGCACAATCAGAAATGTGAGTAAAGACAAACACAAGAACAACAACAACAACAATATATGCAAGGGTATTCATTGCAGTTTTGTAACAGTAAAATCCAAGAGGAAGGGATATCAGATATCTGAGCTGAACCTTAGAGGGTGAATAGAAATTAACCAGGCTTATTGGGCAGGGAGTAGAAAGAGGAGATGTTCCAGCTATGGGGAACAGCGTGTACCAAGGTACAGAGATGTGACAGTCTGGTGCATTGAGGAATTGTAAGTGTGGGGAACCGATATAGGGTTGAGCCTCGGACTGACCTGCTGGCAAAGTCGCAAACAAGTCCCAGCTTAGAGGGCTCAGTTCTCTTAGCATAATTAGGCTTGACCTTATAACACTCCCCAGATCTTACCTGGGAAGCTAATAGGCTGAGGGAAGTGCAGGAAGTGTAACTATGGTCAAAACAGGTGAAACTCACAAGAACTTTGTAACTATGGTAACCACTGCCTTGTTTACCTCTGACTATAAAAGGTCGGTGGGTCCTGAGCACCTCCCCTTGAGTTGGACTTACCTGTCTGGCCCCCAATATTCCCAAATTATCTTTTGTCTCTTCTCTTTCATTTGTGTGGGCTCCTCTTCCAGATCCCGAACCCTGAACCACACGGGACGTGGAGGGAACCGTTTACAACATGTAAGAAATCGGGAATAACTAGAGTAAAAGATATACTGTTAATGGGGCAAGGGGGTGGAGTAGGGGTGGGGAGGACATGGCTGGAAAGGAGGAAAAGGTCAGAGGCAGAACAAAATTTAATTCCTGTTTTAAAAATCACAGTAATTTTACTCTTTGAGTGAAAAACACATTCTTTAGGTTGGCATGTATACACGGAGAGATGAGAAATCTAACCCTGTTTGCAGGAAATTCAAACCAAGGGAAGTCGTGAATTATCCTTAAGTTTAAATGTTACTTGAAACAATAAAATAAGGAAGATTAATGAGTCATGCTACTTTGATGTCAGATACATCGGTGAAAGTTCAAGAACTGGTTATCTTTATAAAAATACTACTCTTTACAAGGCCATCACAACGGTTCCAGAATTATTTAGATAAGTCTTGTTTCCCATGCAAAAAGTGATGTTTTTAGCCAAGTTGATTGTAAATATTTTTTTGCATATTGTTAATGAACTATGTCCATTTGCGTAATAACAGTTGATCCCCACGCGACTGGTGTGGCTCACTGGTTGACTGTCAAACCATGCACTGGTCCGATTCCAGGTTGGGGCATATGCCCGGGTTTCAGGCTTACTCCACAGCAGGGGGCTTGCAGGAGGCAGCTGATGATGTTGATGTTCCTCTCTCATCTTTGTTTCTCTTTCCCTCTCCCTTCCTCTCTCTCTAAAATCAATGAAAACATATTTTTAAAGAACAACAACACTTGAGCATTCATTAAAAAACATTGCTCTCCAGTTTACCATTATCACATTGATTTGGTCATTACCAGCTGTTGTTGCCACTTGCCTATTTTTAAACTTCTCTTACAATTCCCTGTTTATCCGCCCCACCTGCAACTTTCTTTGCCACTTCTACTGCCAGATAATCGTCTCAAAGGAAGCTTTTTGTTTCACCTCTTCCCACCACCTCATTGTTCTCTGAGCACAAAGATCAAGACCAGAACAAAGTACCACCACAATACTACTTATTGCTTCAACAAACGCCGGGCCAACGGCAGTACTTGCTCACAGGTGCTCACAGGTAGAAGATTATCAGACTCACTGGACTGGTGAATTGAAACAATTGCATCTTAAAATGTCCTTCTGTGAGCCTCAAATATTTAAGGGTCTCAGAGAAATGTAATTAAATCTGAAGGAACAACTCATAGAAGAAGAACCAGTCTTAGATCTTGGAATCACAAGGTTATAGAATTTTAGAGGTGCACAGTAGTGTGCAATTCAGAAATTATCTTATCCGGCTCCTTACAGAGGAAACAGCTGCAACACCTGGGAAGATAACATGGTGACTGTTTGACTTTGGGCAGTTATTTTCTCTTTGCCTTACTTTTCTTATCTATTGAATTGATCTTAGCAGTACCTCGACCTCAGAGGGTATATTGTAAGGAATGTGAGATAATGCAATTGGAGAGCTTAGAGCAGTGCTTAGCCCAAATATATCATTCAATAAATGTTTGTTGTTATGAATATGGATACAGCAATGAACTAGGGGTCCTGAGTCTGCTATTAATTTGCAAAGGCTTCAGAAGACTCTTCGGTTTTACCTATCTGTGAAATGAAGTTGGACTAGTTAGGTCAATGGTTTAAGTTGTATTGTGGAGCCCTCGGGTTCTCCAAAAGGACTAGAAGGAGGGCATGGGAGACCAGCAGGCAGGTATCAAACTCCAACCCTCCTTCAAGCAAAGCTGTTGAGATTTTATTTTACTTCTTATATTTTTGTTTGAATAAGAGTTCTCAACAGTAACAACAGCAGTTACATAACAAGGTAGTCTTTTAAGTTTCTTTCAGCTCAAGAGTCTGTGATTTTTGCAACGATAGCACTGTGTCCCTCTGTTATTCTGGTTTTGAAATAAAGACAAGGGTGTTAAAGTTTTAAGGATAAGATCAACTTATGACTGTAGGCACAGAGCCAAGACAACTCTGGCTCTCCTGACAGTAAGGAAGTGACATGATAATCTCTTGAGGTTAATGGGAAAGAGGTCCTCACATGATTAATGCTCAGTAATGGTTATGGACATTCTTGTGTCTTGCTTATAGGGAAACAAATCCCACATTTTTCCTTCTTAGTTTCCTCTTGAATTATCCAAGGGGGTACATGATCTTTTGAACAGTGCTGATGACTGTCTACTCTGTGATTACCACATTTATTACCCAATCCTTTTCTGGGTAACTGAAGATTCAAATTCTCAAACTGAATTAGAGTTTATTGAGAAAGAGGACCTTAAGGAGAAATTTCACCATCACTTCTAATCAGATTTAATTTTTGAAAGATTTAGAGTAGTTATTGCTGTATTATTGAAACATCTAGGTGAAGTTTGTATATTTCAGATGATGCAACTCTTTGATGTAGTTCTAATTTTCAGTGAGCCCACCCCAGCTTCAAATCTCTAATAAAAAAAGTTGTAGGTATGTCAAAATACTAAATGAGTGAAATTTTTGACACATAATAAGGTTATGGTATATTTTCTATTGGGTTAAGTTATTACAGTAGTCTTGTTTTCTCTATGTCTGACTTTCCCAGGATAAAAAATGTTTAGATTTATACATACTGTATCAGCTTCCAGTATATAATTTTCATACTGTTCTTTCTTTCTTGCCTTTTCAAGTGTCTCTGAACTAATGTTTCCATCATATGAAATAGTTTAAGGACATTGACTTTCATAAGACAAGAAATGTAACCCTAAAAGGTGTGCAGCCTTCTACCATGTAATTTTAATTCTCACATAGAGCACACCTAATTCAGACTCTGTTACAAGGCATTGCAGTCAACATAACAGATCTGAACGTAAATGAAATAACATGCTTCTTTCTGTGTTTTAATGAAGATTTTATTAAAGCCTAAATTTCATACTAATCACTTTTTTTAAATTTTTTCAATTAAGTTTACATTCAATATTATTTTGTATTAGTTTCAGGTGTACAGCATAGTGGTTAATTATATCCTTTACAAAGTGGTCTCCCCAATATTTCAAGTACCCACCTGGCACCATACATAGTTATTACAGTACTAGAGGCCCGGTGCACAAAAATTTGTGCACTCGGGGGGAAGGGGGGTCCCTCAGCCTGGCCTGTGCCCTCTCGCAGTCTGGGAACCCTCGGGAGATAACGACCTGCTGACTTAGGCCTCCTCCCGGTGGCAGAGGGCAGGCCCAATCCCTAGGTGCAGCCCCTGGTCGGGCTCAGAGCAGGGCTGATTGGGGAGTTGGGGCGCCGCCCCCTGTCGTGCACAGAGCAGGGCAGATCGGGAGGTTGCGATGCCACCCTCAGTCACGCTCAGGGTAGGGCCGATTGGGGGGTTGGGGCACCACCCCCTGTCACACTCAAGGCAGGGTCAATGGGGAGGTTGCGGCGCCACCCCCTGTCACTCACAGAGCAGGGCCCATCAGGGGGTTGGGGAGCTCACCCTGTCACGCACAGAGCAGGGCCAATCAGGGGGTTGAGGAGCTCCCCCCTGTCACTCACAGAGTAGGGCCGATAGGGGAGTTGGGGCACCGCCCCCTGTCACACACAGAGCGGGGCAGATCAGGGGGTTGGGGCTCCGCACCCTGTCACACTCAGGGCAGGACCGATGGGGAGGTTATGGCTCTACCCCATCACACACAGAGCAGGGCCCATGCGGGGCGGTTGGGGCGCCGCCCTCTATCACCCACAGAGCAGGGCCGATCAGGGGCTGGGGGCACCGCCACTGTCACACTCAGGGCAGGGCCGATGGGGAGGTTATGGCTCTACCCTGTTACACACAGAGTAGGGCCTGTGGGGGGGGGCCGTTGGGGCACCGCATCCTGTCACACACAGAGCAGGGCCGATCAGGGGGTTGGGGCGCCGCACCCTGTCACACACAGAGCTGCAGGGCGATCAGGGGGTTGGGGAGCTCCCCCCTATCAGGCACAGAGCAGGGCTGATCAGGGGGTTGGGGTGCCTTCCTCTGTCATGAACAGAGCAGGGCGGATAGGGAAGTTGTGGCCCGTCCCCTGTCACACACAGAGCCGCAGGGCGATCAGGGAGTTTGGGCGCTGCCCCCTGTCATGCCGATCCCAGTGCTGGGAGGCATAATTACCCTTTTACTATATAGGATAGATGCCTGGTGCATGGGTGGGGGCCGGCTGGTTTGCCCTGAAGGGTGTCCTGGATCAGGGTGGGGGTCCCCACTGGGGGGCCTGGCCAGCCTGGATGAGGGGATGATGGCTGTTTGCAGCTGGGCACACCCCCTTCAGAGTGGGGGTCCCCACTGGGGTGCCTGGCCAGTCTGGGTGAGGGGCTGAGGGCTGTTTTCAGGCTGGTGGGTGACTGAAGCTCCCAACCGCTCCTTTTTTTCTTTTTTTTTTATTCTGGGCCAGCTTTAGCTCTGAGGCTTGGCTCCAACTCTGAGGTCTCAGCTGCTGAAAGCAGGTATCTGCTTTGTTTGGGTTCTATAATCAAACCACTGTTTCAATTCCAGCTCTGAGATCCCGGCTGGCTAAAAGCAGGTTTCTGGGGTTTGTTTAGCTTCTATATTTGTAATAATGTTTCAAACTGCAAGCTCAGAGGCCAGCAGCGGCAGGCGGGGAACATTGGAGTCCTCCGTCACTGAAGCAAGCTAGCCTCATGGTCGCTTCAAGCTGCCTGGCTGCCGGCCGCCATCTTGGCTGGCAGTTAATTTGCATATCACCCTGATTAGCCAATGGGAAGGGTAGCGGAGATACGGCTAATTACCATGTTTCTCTTTTATTAGATAGGATTATTGACTGTGTTCCCTCTGACAATCATCGGTCTGATCTCTGTATCTATGAGTCTGTTTCATTTTTGTTTGTTTTGCTCCTTAGATTCCACATATAGGTGAGTTCATATGGTATTTAACTTTTCTGTCTGACTTATTTCACTTAGTATACTATCTTCTTGCAAATGTTAAGATTTCATTCCTTTTTATGCCCTAGTAATATTCTACTGTATACATGTACCACAGCTTATTTATCCATTTGTCTATTAATGGGTACTTGAGTTGCTCCTATATTTTGGATATTGTAAATAACACTGCAATAAACATAGGGGTGCATATATTCTTTCTAATTAGAGTTTGGGTTTCTCCGGATACCCAGAAGTGTAATCACTGGGTCCTAAGGCAGTTCATTTTTAAAAAAATATATTTTAATTGATTTCAGAGAGGAAGGGAGATAAAAACATCAATGATGAGAGAGAATCATTGTTTGACTGCTTCCCGCACTCCCCCCACTGGGGATTGAGCCCACAACCCAGGCATGTGCCTTTGACCGGAATCAAACCCTTTAGTCCATAGGCTTACAATCTATCCACTGAGCCAAACCAGCTAGGACACTAGTCCCTGTTTTTTAAATCTATCCATATATATACATGCTTTATACATATATATAAAGCAAAACTTCAATATACTTTTTAAAAACTTAATCCTAACAAAAATTCTGTGATCTAGGCAGAAGAGGTTTCCTCCCTGATCACAAAAGTGAACATGGAGGCTTAGAGAAGTTAATCAATCATTACAACTGTTTTACAACTAATAAGATGATCACACCATCAGTTAGGTCTTTATTAAGTACTTCTTTCATCCAGGTATTGCACTGAGGGGAAGAGACAGGACTTCAAGTCCAAATACATTGTATTTCGATGGTATTTCTATTATGTGGAGTGATTCTTGAAAGCTTCTGTTTAAAAGACTGAATATTTTAAAATTTGGGGAGGCTTTCTTATAATGTAAACATGCTTAATAGAGACATCTTACTTCACAGAGTATAATATACCCAACACCATTCTGCAACAACTGAGGACAGCAGAAAAAGGTCCACTTTTCTAACAATTGTATTTGCCTGCCTAGGCATCTAGGTTTTTGTTTTCAACATTTCTTAGGAAACCCCAACCAACTGCTACAAGGAAGTGCTGCTTTTGGTTTATGTTTATGCCAATAGTGCACTCCACCCTTAAATGATCTTAGTGACTAATAGGACTGGCCCCAGTTCTCCCTTACCAGATGTGAGTTCCACTCACCGGCTTGTTTTTTGTGCCTTCTGCTAATTTGCAGCAATAGACAAAACTAAAGAACTTCTTCAAATAAATGAATATAGGCAATGATGTAGTTGCTCTTTAATTTTTAAATTGGCCCAGCCCAGTAGCCTCACCTAAAAGTATTTTGGTCAGCCGGTCGGTCTTATGTTCCCTGACAGTTAGAGGGCCCTCCCCTGCTGCCCACAGTGACTCAGAAGGCAGCTGCAGATAACAGGAAGGCCTGAGATTCATGTGACAAATCATGTGCCTTCGCCAGGGCAAACCAAGCAGGTGGGGCGTTTCTTTGCACACCCCCCCAACCTCCCCCTGGTTACATTGCTCTTCAGGGATTTTTCCCCCCCCCTTCTCAAACTGCTCTGAATTTGCTCTTTGACCTAATTTTCATCTGTGGAAAAAATGCTGTCCAGAGGGCCTGCTGAGATATTGTCTGGGCCTCTTCCCCGAAAAAGGCCAACAGTGTATTTGCGCACCAAGAATGGAAAAAATGTTTCTGTGCTTCAGAGATTACTGAACACACTTTTTACAAAAAGAATCTATTCCTTCCAGCAGGGACAATTTTCAATAGTTGGGGAAATTAAATATCTATATTCAGTAGCCAACCTCTAGATTTCAAAAGAGACCACACATTTTCAAGGTTTCTTGTAGGTTTTCTTTGCCCAGTTTAACCCAAAATACGGCCTCGGGGCCACTTAGAATCCTAAAGGTTAAGGGATAATTACCTTTGGAGAAACACCCAATAATTTGTGATTTTAACAAGCACTACAATTGGTTTTTATATACAAAATTAACTCAGAGTTCACAGGCCTTCCTTGCTAATGCCCAAGAAGACAGTCCTGGGGCAGAGAAACGTTGTTAATGTCTCCCCTTGTCCTCACCTCTCTATTCCTTCCTTGTCCAACTCCCCAAAAATGCTATTTCTGGAACTGTTGCATGGTCGCTGCAGAAGGAAATAGAGGAAAGAGTAGGAGCTGAGCTAAGAGCAATGTTCTCTCTCGACTGTGCTGGTGTTGGACTGGATCCCTGGCCTGTACTGGGGAAGTGGGAGGTCAGACTCCCAAGGTGGCCACACAGGAAAAGAAGAAGACAGACCGTGCAGTACACAGATGCTTCGTCAGTGTTGTGCCCACTTTTGGCAAGAAGAAGGGCTCCAGGGCCACTCTTTGTAATCTTGGCTTTCTCTAAAAACGCCACTTAGCCCAGTTTAAAAAAAAAAAAAAGATTTCACAAATGCCTTAGAAATAGGCATTTCTAAAAGGACTGCTTTTTAGAAAGCAATGGACCAGAATGCTTAATCTTTCACAAAGCTTGTTAAAAATGCCCATCGCCCTTCTCTACGCTAATTTAGGAGGGGTAGTGTGGGCTCTGGGAACCTGCATTTGTGAAGGCACCTGAAGTGATTCTAATGCAGATTGGTCAAGGGCAGTGATGACGAACCTGTGACACGCGTGTCAGAGGTGACACGCGAACTCGTTTTTTTGGTTGATTTTTCTTTGTTAAATGGCATTTAAATATATAAAATAAATATCAAAAATATAAGTCTTTGTTTTACTATGGTTGCATATATCAAAAAATTTCTATATGTGACACGGCACCAGAGTTAAGTTAGGGTTTTTCCAAATGCTGACACGCCCAGCTCAAAAGGTTCGCCATCATTGGTCTAGGGGCATGTTAGGGTATCATTTGTTTCCTGACCTGGAGCCTGGAGCAAACAGTAGATTGGGAGAAGATACTTGCAATGTCTATAACTACATTTAATAGCTACAACAGCAATTTTTAAAGTGTAGTCTCTGGACCCATGGAGTTTCTGAGAATTTTCAGGGGGTCTGCCAGATCAAAAGTATTTTATAATAACACAAAAATTTTATTTGCCTTTTTCATGTGTTGACTTTTTTTAAAAAACATTTTATTGATTTTTTACAGAGAGGAAGGGAGAGAGATAGAGAGTTAGAAACATCGATAAGAGAGAAACACCGATCAGCTGCCTCCTGCACACTCCCCACTGGGGATGTGCCCACAACCAGATGTGCCCTTGACCAGAATCGAACCTGGGACCCTTCAGTCTGCAGGCCGACGCTCTGTCCGCTGAGCCAAATCGGTTAGGGTTCATGTGTTGACTTTTGCACTCATTATTTAAAATCAATGTTGGGCCTGGCTGGTGTGTTTCAGTGGTTGAGTGTTGACCTATGAACCAGGAGGTCACAATTCGATTCTCAGTCAGAGCACATGCCAGGGTTGCGGGATCAGACCCCAGTAGCGGGTGTGCGGGAGGCAGCCGATCATTATTGATGTTTCTCTCACGCTCTCTCGCTCTCTTCCTCTCTCTTTCTCTCTCTCTCTCTCCCTTCCTCTCTGAGATCAACTAAAAAATACATTTTTTAAATCAATGTTGGGTAAAATTTATGGCCTGGGTACTTAGTGGGTAGGAATGAAATAGAAAGTACAGTCAAAGGGAAAAGGAAGACTGATTCTAGCTGTATTGCTTTGAGGTGCCTATGGGACATCCCGATGGAATTAGTATGTAGGCATTCATGAATCTGGAGCTCAGCAAAGAGTTCTGAACTGGACATATACATAATCAATCTTCCTTACGCAAGATGGGTAGTAATTATGCTTCTCCAAACTAGGTAAAATATCCCTGACATTCTCTTTTTATCCAAGGATACACAGCCAAGGATACCCTTATCCATCTGTGTGAAATTAGGCAAGTTAAAAAAGACCTCTCTATTTCTCAATTTTCTCTTCTATAACATAAGGATAAAGGACCTTTATTATAGCACTATTTTGACAACTAAAGGACTTAATGTGTATTAAATGCTAAGAGTGGTGCATGGTACATAGCAAACACTCAATAAATATTAGCTATGTTTTATAATTATGGTACCTGTACTTTCTTTTTTGTAGCACTCATCACAATTGTTAGCATATAATTACCAGGTTATAAGCTCCACTTTGAGTCTGGATTCCTGCAGTATCCTTTTTTTTTTTTTGGTAGAGGCTAAAAATATATGTATTTGATGAATTAATAAATATATTTCCCAGAGTTGTGGTTGTACTGTTGTAAATTTCTTTCCATCTTGAAGGTGCTCTTGATTCAATTCTGATCAACAGGTTGGAAAAGTGAGTTCACTGAGACTTCATCTTGGCTTTGTACAGTATTGTGTTCCTCATAATCGCTGTGATTGTACATATACACTATGGGTCAATAAGAGCTTAGGGGTTGGTTGACTGAATGATATGGATTGATCCTCATCTCCTACCCCAACTTTACCTGGTGTCAGATACAAGGCAAAGAGAAAAATTAGGGAAGCAACTCTTAGGTTATAGAGGTCAAATCTTTAAGTTGGATTTTTAAAAATATAGTCTGTAATCCATAGGAACTTTCCTGTTTATCCATGACTGGTCTGAAAAATCAAGATCCTACTGGTCAGTAACCAGTTATTTCATTATCTCAAATATTATATGTATTAAATTTCATACATGCCCATGTTGTGAATTAATAGGTGTTAGTGTAATCAAAAGTGTTAGTCTTTTTTGTCTTGGGCTTTTGCAAATGGATGGGTAAATATTCACTATTCTCTTTGTTATACCAAAATCATAACTATATTAGAGCACCAATAATTCACTAGCTGTGTAGCTTTGGATAAGTTGTATCTATCTGGAAGTAAATTTCCTCATTGATAAAATGAATTGCTTGGCTTCTGGTCTAAGTTCTTTTCCAATTCTGACATCTTTTTTCCCTTGTATCATTCAATGCACCAGACCAAACAGATTCATTTTTGTTCATTTTTTCTCCTCTGTTAACAGAGAAAAAGGGATTCTGTATCTCTCTCCCTCCCTCTCTCTCTCTCTCTCTCTCTCTCTCTCTCTCTCTCTCTCGTTAACTTTTTTATTGTGCTTCTGAGACTATAAGGGATTTTTCCTTGAAAATAAAATACTGAAAATATAGACTTCTTTTTTCTATTTGGCCATTAGATGTCGCTAAACATTCAGGAAGTGGAAGAAACCAAGCATGCATTATAAAACTCTGGTTTGGTCCTGGGTGTTCCCCCGCCCCCATTCCCACTGTTTGAATCTGTGGTTTGCTTAGTCATGTATTGGTATTTGTGCATCAGTGTCTTGCTGTTTGAAACCAAAAATCCTCTCAGCCACCAGAAAATGTGTTTTTTGTAACGTCTTAATTTTGCCATTTAAATCAATATATAGTTATTGAGCATCCAGTTTACTACATACCAGGATCTCAGGCCCTCCATAGTATAACCCCCACTCATCCTTCCAGACCTTGTTCAAATGCCACTTCCTCTGGGGAACCTTATCTCGCCTTCCTTCCGAACCCAGAGCACTGGAGAACAGTCTTTGTCACAATACTTCTTTGTATTGTGTGTATTTACAAATCTGTCTCCCCACATTCTGGAAAAGATCCGAGTCTCCATAATAAAGAAAATGCACACTAAAACTACAAAGAGAAGCCATTTTCACTTAGAGTTTGGCAAATATCCACAATTTTATAATATATTTGGTTTAGGGTAACAGGAATTCTCATCCATTCTTGGAAATGTATACTGGTTTATGCTTTCTGAAAGACAGTTTGGCAATCTCCCACATCAAAATGTTAAACACAGCAATTTTTCTTCTAGATGTTTCCCTAAAGATATATAGTACTTTCCACATATCTGTGTACAGAGATGCACACGTATTTGTGTAAAGAGATAGTCACTGCACAATTATTTGTGGTAGAAAAGACTAGACATGACCTAAATGTCCATCAACAGGGGACTGGTTAAATTGTACATCTTACAGTGAATTATTACCAGAAGATGTAATAGTCAACACTTACGGTGCACTTTAAAACGGAGCTTCTCAGTTACTATTTGTAAAAGCCCTAGGAAGTAGGCATTTGCATTATCGCCACGTTAAGAAAGAATCTGAAGCAGAGAGGAGTTAAATAATTTGTCCAGATTCTAACTCTTGTTTGGAAGAACTGATATCTAATTCCAGGTAGTCTTGATTTCAGGGTCCTTTCTCTTAGTCATTACAGTACCTCTATGTGTAGTAGTGTAGGTGATATATAAGTATCAAGTTTATATATATGCTCCATATATATCTGGATTCATAACAGCTTGGTAATGGCAACTGCGTCTGGCAGGAGAATTGGGGCTGAAGGTTAAGAAAAGTTTCCATTCTACACCAGTGGTTCTCAGCTGTGGTTGCATATTAGAATCACAAGGAGAACTTGAAAAAATACTTTTGCCTGGGCGCATTTCAGGTGCATTAAATGAGAATCTCCGGGAAGAGGGACTGTGCACTGGCTTTTCAAAGCTTCCCAGGTGATTCAAGTGTGAAGTGGGCAGTAAGAACCACTTTCTATACCTTCTTGTACCATTTGAAAAAACTTTTTTTTTTTTTTTAACAATAATGCTACTTTAAAAAGATTCTCACAAAGGAGCATTGTCTTAGGATGCAGAGCTCTGCAGAACATAGTTTCCTTGTTGACAAGCTTCTTTATCGTGTGAAAAAGTACCTCACTAAAAGTTGGTGTATTAGACTGGTTATTTAGCAAAAAACCAAACATTTAGGGTTTTGCCCTAAATCCTTAATATATACACTTCAATTGACATATTACTCATGACCTGATAAAATCTTTAAGTGAGTTCATTCTATTTCCTATAATAATATAAAAACTTCTCTGGCCTAACATGTCCTTAATATAATAAAACAAATTATCAGCTTTGTTTCTTGTTAAAATAGTGATCAACAAAATTATTTAAATATATATTTTTTTTATCTTCCTGACATCATCATTCCTCCCTCCTTCATCATATCACTTCTGCACAAAAGCACCTTTGTGATCTCATCGTACAAAAGAGCTGATTTTCTAAAACTCTTGAGAAATTTACACATAAAACATTCTCAGAAATTATTTAAGTTCATTAGTCACAATTCTGTTCTCTCTTTTATTGACATAAAGCAGCTAAAAATGGGTTTTCCAGAAAACTCCAGTAAAGGCTTTACTAGGGGAAAAAAAGTAGGATACATGTCACGAAACCAGAAGACAAGTTCACACCAGGTCAGTGATTTACAGGTCCTAGGTTAATGAACTGGTAAGACTTGGGATGATGAAGAATAACAGTAGCAAGATTGCATTGTTGGCAGACTTGAGTAGGGGAGAGGGAATGTTGGCCTGAGGGAGGAGGTGTGGTGGTAAGTATGACAGCTGGCAGGTAGGATATCACTTACACCATCAATACCTATGGGTCATCCCCACAACCCCAAGAGGGTTAAATTGGCATCCTCTATAGTATCTTTTTCTCCCCTTTGGAAAAAATGTCCTGGTATTCACCACCTCCAACCTCTCTCTTTCTCCAGAATGCTGCTGTTTATACTTGAGACATTTTTCAAATCATTTTAGTTGGTTGTGCATTTTACAACCTATACAGGGAAACTGAGGCACAGTTGGAGACTTTCCTACAAAGTGTTCCAGCCTAACACCATATCTCTGTACAGAACCAGGAGTATAATCATGGTTTCATGGTGAACTTGGTTTTGACTAAATGTCAACATTTTGAGGTTTTGTTTAGCCACAATTGGATTACTTAATATTTGTTCTCATTGTTACCGATTTAAAAAGCTCTTCAGCAAAAGGCTCTCATTTGCTTCTCACATGGTTGATACCAGAAGATGAGAAACACAGTAACATCCTGAATATTCCTTGCTGCTTCAACAATAGACCTAAAACAATAGTGGTCTAAAATAAAAATAGAATCCTATATAATAAAAGACTAATATGCAAATTGACCAAACGGCAGAACGACCAGTCACTATGATGTGCACTGCCACCAGGGGGCAGACGCTCAATGCAGGAGCTGCCCCCTGGTGGTCAGTGCGCTCCCACAGGGAGAGCACTGCTCAGCCAGATGCCGGAGTCACACTGGCAAGTGCAGTGGTGGTGGTGGGAGCCTCTCCTACCTCCGTGGCAGTGCTAAAGATGTTTGACTGCCGGCTTAGGCCTGTATCTTTTTTGTTTTTAATTTTATCATGTTGTGATCTGAGGATTTGGTTTATATAATATTGGCTATTTTGTTTTAGAGCACCTTCCTTTTGGATTAGTACATTGTCAGTTTTTTTAAATATATTTTATTAATTTTTACAGAGAGGAAGGAAGAGAGATAGAGAGCCAGAAACATCGATGAGAGAGAAATATCGATCAGCTGCCTCCTGCACATTCCCCATTGGGGATGTGCCCGCAACCAAGGCACATGCCCCCGACCGGAATCAAACCTGGGACCCTTCAGTCCGCAGCCTGACGCTCCATCCACTGAGCCAAACCGGCTAGGGCCATTGTCAGTTTTTTTAAATGATCCTCATGTGCTTCAAAAGTATGTTTTTTCTCTAATTGTTGGTTGCAGAGTTCTGTGGTAGGCAGTTAGACAGGCATGAGCAGAGCAAGGACAATGGGCTAGGTACAGAAAGTCACCAGGGCAGAAAGCCCTGGGTGCCTAGCAACGGGCAAAACTGGGAAAATAAGGACCTTACCCCAGGGTGACCTTTCCTCCCCTAGCATATTACTAGTCATGCACTTTAACCTCTGACCTTTTATGTCGCTGGTCATTGGTTCGGACGCTCCCCTGAGTTTTCCTCCCCGTCATGTTGCTAGTCATGCCGTAGACCCCTTAGAGGAGGAACAAGGGGCCGAAGATTGGCCTCATGCAACTTCTATGCAGGCCCTTGCATGAGCACTCCCTTGAGCAGTAACCCCCAGTGATAACATCTAGGCCTCAGTTGTGTTTCAGCTCCTGGCCCAGAAAAGCAGCAAAACCAGACAAGCAATGCCACAGCTGACATCAGGACCAGCTGCATTGACTAATGACCCCCTTGCCCTGACACTGACCAATCAGTAGAGACGACAACCCTGAAAGGACACCTGTGGAAAGCTGATGAATATTCTCTTGAGATCCTCCCATCGGACCTTCCCTAAAATTCCAGCCCTTAAGACTGAAGGACCCAGAACAGCTCTCTCTTCTCTCTTCTGTCTTCTCTCTCTTCACCTTCTCGCTTCTCTCTTCTCTTTCTCCTCCTCTGTCTCGCCCACCCTTCTTCCCTTCACCCCTCCTCTCCTCACCTCTCTTTTAAAAAATTTTTTTATTTTTTATTTTTTTGTTAATTCTCTCCACATTTTTTCCCTGATTTTCAGAGTGGAAAGGAAGAGGAGAGACAGAGAGAGAAACATTGATGTGAGAGAGACACATCAACTGGTTGCTTCCCACATGCGCCGACCTGGGCCTGGATTGGGGCCTGCAACCCAGGTATGTGCCCTTGACCTGAATCAAACCTGGGACCCTTCAGTCAGCAGGCTGATGCTCTAACCACTGAGAAAAACCGACTAGGGCTCCTCACCTCTCTTGATCACACCCAGGCCTTTCCCCACCCGGTTCCCCAGGTGCATTTTCCTTGCCTCTCTCTCCTAAGCTCCAAAGACTCTTCTTTTTCCTTTGTAACTTGTTTCCTGAGCCCATTTCTTCTACAGCTCACTTCTTTTACCTCTGTGACTTTCTAAATAAACTTTTGCTTGTATTTGAGTCTTGGCTTTGAATTCTTCATTAGCCAGAACTCAAGTACCGAGGTTGCTGAACTGAGGTTCGATCAAACTCCACAGGTCTGACACCTGGTGCTGTTTTGCTCTCAACAGTTCTATACCAATCATTTGAGGAAGTGTTCTGTGTTGTACAAATGTCATACTCTTAGGAAATTTCTTTTTGGCTTGAATTCTACCCCCCCCCCCACCCCGCCCCTCTTTTTAAGATATATATTACAATCTTCTAGCTTGGCATGCTTGTGGGATGGCATGGAGTCCAGTGGGTGGTTCAAAGGCATAAGGAGGAGAGGCGTAGGAGTTGAGATCAAAGAAGCAGTAGGGCCAGATCATGTCTTAAAGCAGCGGTTCTCAACCTGTGGGTCGCGACCCCTTTGGGGGTCGAACGACCCTTTCACAGGGGTCACCTAAGACCATCGGAAAACACATATGTAATTATATATTGTTTTTGTGATTAATCCCTTTGCTTTAATTATGTTCAATTTGTAACAATGGAAATACATCCTGCATATCAGATATTTACATTATGATTCATAACAGTAGCAAAATTACAGTTATGAAGTAGCAATAAAAATAATCTTATGATTGGGGGTCACCACAACATGAGGAACTGTATTAAAGGGTCGCAGCATTAGGAAGGTTGAGAACCACTGTCTTAAAGGCTTTGGATTTTACTGTGACTGAGTTGAGCCATCTTTGAAGAGTTCTGATCAGAGGATTACACTGATACTATGTTGAGAATAAAAAGGGGGATGTAGTGGTGGGAGGTTTTGTAAGAGAGGAGTTAAAAAAGATTATTGTAGAAGGCCAGGCAAGAGAAGATAATATTTGGACCGGGTGGTATGGTAGGAAGAGATAAGAGGGGTCTGGATTCTGGATATCTAATGATTCAAGGATGACTCTGAGATTTTTTACCTAAACTATTAGAAGAATGGAGTTACTGATTACTAAGAAGGGCATGTGTAATATATATCTGTGAGCTCCCTATCAGCATAGCCAGTATCTTCTGTTTCTTTGCCTCCTCTCAATAGTGTCTTTATAATCAGAATCCCAACAAATATAATAATGTTAATATCGAATATGTATCTCTAGTATTTACATGGCAGGGAAAGTACAATTAATGTAAATTTATCCCTTTAATGAACACTTCAGATCATTTAATCCTTACACAAACCAATTAAGTCCTATTGTTACCCCCATTCATACATAGAGACACTGAGCCCTATAGAAGTTAAAGAACTTGTTCATGGTTGTATAGCTAGTAAAAAGGAAAATGGGAATTCTTTATTCTCTTTTTCTAAGTTTTCTCCAAATGTACAGCTTCTTACCTTGTCTTTTAAAACAGTTGCTTTAATTTTTGAACAGGTGACAAAGTCATGTAGTTTAAAATAGAAAAAAATTTGATGTTTTTTCAACCTTTTATTCCTCAACCATCCACTTCCCCTTTCCCAGGCAATCAGTCATTTAGTTTCTTCAATGGTCTTACAGAGATATTTTACTTTCTAAACAAGCAGATACAAAATAGAAAAGATTTCCCCCCTTTTTGTTTTTTCACAAAAGGTAACATACTTTATACACTGCTCTGTACTTTGTTTTTCCACTTGGATGACTTTCCACATAGTTATATCATAAATTATTTTATTTATTTATTTTTTTATCATAAATTATTTAATTAGTTCCCTGTTGATAGACACTTAGTATATTTCCAGTTATTTGTTATCATAAACAGTACTGAGGTGAATTGCTTTGTACAGATGCCATTTTGCAAAGCTGGTCATTATAATAAACTAGAGGCCCGGTACATGAAATTCGTGCATGGGTGCAATCCCTAGGCCTGGCCAGCGATTAAAGCGTGGCAGTGACTCCACTGCCGCCCGCTGCCAGCGCCATGTTGCTGACGCCCACCATGTTGCGCTCCACCCCCTGGTGGTCAGCGCACATCATAGCGAGCAGTCGAACTCCTGGTCTCCCGGTTGAACTCCCAGTGGAACTACTGGTCGAAGGGACAATTTGCATAATAGGCTTTTATTATATAGGATATATGTCTGACTTAGCTAGCTTCCATGCCACACTGCCTCCCCATATGTTATTGATTGGCTTTAGAGGATGATTCTTCTTAACTAACTCAAATTATGAGAGTGCTTTATGTTGTTTTTTAATTATATTTTTTGTATATATTTTTATTGGTTTCAGAGAGGAAGGGAGAGGGAGGGAGAGAGATATAGAAACATCAATGACGAGAGAGAATCATTGATTGGTTGCCTTCTGCCTGCCCCACACTAGGGATTGAGCCCACTACCCGGGCATGTGCCCTGACAGGGAATTGAACTGTGACCTCCTGGTTCATAGGTCGATGCTCAACCACTGAACCACGCAGGCCAGGCAAGAATACTTTAAGTCTTGAACCCCTGTGACACTCAGCTTACAGCCCCAGGCAGAGCCACTCCTGAATACCTCTTAAATTCCTAAACACTGAATCTCCTCAGGGGGATCTCTTCTGGGAGCCTCGTCCACACTCACATGACCCTGATGACAGAGTCTAGAAAAGGGAGATAATAAACTCCGTGTATTTGAAAGGTTCTCTTTGCTCATTGGCTTAAGGTAAATGTACTTTAGGAAGTAACCCACAGAGCGAAAGTGTATAGGGCAGATGGAAAACCTTTTCTAAAGTGAGATGATGATCTGACCGCTGCCAAGACTAATTGCACACCAGCACTTTAAGCAATATACTGAGTCACCACATCATGCATGACACTTAACACTCGTTGTTTTTGTCTTGCTCAATTTTTCATTGTGCATGGGGCTAACTTTGTTCTAGATTCCAGTCATTTCCTGTTAAATGGCTTTTATCTCTGCTTTGCGGGTGCCGGTCTTATGATAAAGTAAATGAGTAACTTAGCAACTCTATCTAACTCTGAACTTTGGTCTAGTTTGTGCTGCAATGATGTATAGTCCTCAGTGAACTTTCACCTAAATATCTGATTCCCTGCAATTATTAATAGTACTTTGAGTGGATTTAATAATTCTTTTCAAATCTATTGATATTTTAGATACATAAATAATATATAAACATAATTTGCATGTACAGTTGAAGTTAAAACCACTCTTCCATCTCAGCTATAGAAAATGGCACTTGCTTATCTTGCCCATCCTCTGGAAATAGTAATAATTATTACTTATTGAGCTCTGACTACAAGCTAGGTATTGTAAACCCTTTAGGTAATAAAGAGGTGGGTTCTATTATTATTATTGTCCCATTTTATAACCAGGAAATTAAAGCACAGTGAGGTTAATTTGCTTAAGATAACTACTCTGACAGGGAAACTGGGTCTTGGACCCCCTGGCGTCTGACTTTGAAGCCCATACTCTTAACCACTATGCCAGTGATGGCGAACCTTTTGAGCTTGGTGTGTCAGCATTTTGAAAAACCCTAACTTAACTCTGGTGCCGTGTCACATATAGAAATTTTTTGATCTTTGCAACCATAGTAAAACAAAAATTTATATTTTTGATATTTATTTTATATATTTAAATGCCATTTAACAAAGAAAAATCAACCAAAAAAATGAGTTCGCGTGTCATAGGTTCGCCATCACTGCACTATGCCATGAACTTTTTAGGACACAAAGCCCTCCATCTATTTTACTGCTACAGCCATTTTCTACCTCCCCTTCTTGTCTTTTTGTTCTACTTTTAACAACCATCTGCCCTCTACTCTTAGCCAAACATTGGCAAAGCTGAGTTGGAGAACCAGTTGCCAGAATACAGTAATCCAATTCCATGATGTACCAGAATGTCATCATTCTCTGACTGGGAAATGATAATATCACTGTGGTAGGCAGTTCGACAGACAGGAACAGAGCAAGGACGATTGGCCAGGTACAGAAGGTCACCAGGGTGGAAAGTCCCAGATGCCTGGCAAAGGACAATCAATTGCAGGGTGGGAATTCGCCCCCAAGGTGACTTTTCCTCCCCTAGCTTATTGCTGGTCATGTGGTTTGGACCAGGACCCCCTGACCTTTCCTCCCTAGATAATATCTATGTCTTAGTTGTATTTTGGTTCTAGACCCAGATAAGTAACAAAACCAGCCTCAGGACCAGCATCATTGAATAATGACCCCCCCCCCTTTCCCCGCCCTGGTGCCGGCCAATCAGTGGAGACCACAACACTGAAAGGACACACCTGGAAAACTGCTGAATATTCTATTAAGATCTTCTCCTGGGACCTCCCCTAAAATCTCTACCCTTAAGCGCTTAGGACCAAGAACCCAGTGTGCTCTCCCTCTGGGGAGCATGCCCCATCTTCTACCCACATCTCCCATCAATCCCCAATCACCATTAGCTTCCTTACTCCCAAGCTCCAAATGCCCTTCCTTTACCTCTATAACTTATTTCCTAAGCACATTTTTTTCTAGGAATTACTTCGGCTATCTCTGTGATTTATTAAATAAATGTTCTCTTACAGTTTGGGTCTTGGTTCTGAAGTCTTTCCTAGCCAGAACTCAAGTACTGAGGTTGCTGAACTCAGGTTTGGTCTGACCCCACCTGTCTAACATCTGTTGCCTCTCCCGCCGCCCACAACAATAGTGAAGAGCATTTCAATGAGTGCCATAGGCCTTGTGTAGGGACCAAAATGCTGGTAAGGAAGTCAATCTGTTAGGGGCAGAAATAGAATATTGGGGTTTAGCTATCTAGATACATAAAACCCCAATATGCAAATAGACCGAATGGCCGAACAACCGGTCGCTATGACATGTGCTGACCACCAGGGGGCATGCACAGAACATGGCCGGTGTCGGCAGCAGGAGGCAGAGTGTGGAACATGGCGGGCATCGGCCGTGGTGGGATGGTGGAGCAGGTGAGCAAGGGCGTCAGACCAAGGTGCGGCACCAGTCACTGTCATCAGGGCGTGCTCTGGTGGTTACTGAAAATTCTTTTCTCCTGTGCGCCGCGGTCCCAGCAGGCACTTGTACCTGCTGCTGGTGCCAGCCCTGCTCTCACCCACTGCTGGTGCCCGGTGCCAGTCCCAATCGCTCAGTGTCAGCGCATGGGAGTGGTGGCAGTGGGAGTGGGGCTGCAGTCAGACAGGGGACTGGGGGAAGCGGTGGGAGGGACTGGGTGGGTGCACAGAGGATGGGCCAAGACCCACCCCTGTGCCCACCACAGCCTCCCAGCCCACAGCTCCTTTCAAGGTGCATAAATTCATGCACTGGGCCCCTAGTCAGTTATAAGAAATAATTATAAGATATATTAATCATGGTCTGTTAACGGGGATTACTTTGTTCTGATTAAAGAAAGCACATTCTACCCTGGCTGGGAGTTACGCGGGGGACCTGGGAGCTCACCTGGAAATGCTGCCCATCCTCCCCATCTGGTAGCTGCCTATTATCATGGAAAGAGTAACAACCTTGTAGAGGAAAGGGAACAATGGAGTCCCGGATGCCCCCTTCCCTTTGCAAACCCCCAGCCCACACTGCCCACAATTGCCTGTAATCTGTAACCATTATTCCCATTCTTACTCCTTTTGCCCACTTCCCCATGTAACTTTCATGGATGAGCTGCTGCTCTCCCATACTGCTGGCATTATTGGAATAAATGCTCAAATATGATTCAACCCCCAATGTGATGTACTGATAGACCAGCTGTGGAATACTTATTTTCCCACCCCTGGCTTCCTAGGGATTTCAAACTTCTTCAGCGTTTCCACGGGAGCCAGACAAAATTAGTCTTTCTTCTTTTCCAAAAGAGCTGTGCTTTCTGAGTATTTTTTGAATTCTTATTGATCTCTCTCTAATTCATCCTCATCACCAGAGGCAACATAACCCCAGTATAAACTGTCCATAGACTCCCCAACATCACTTTCAGAATAAAGTTTAAACTCCTGAGCTCAGTACACCAAGCCTTGTTGATTTGGTCTCTGCCTCTGAAGCTGGACAGCTAATGGGGATGGGCTGCCTGTCATTACTTGAGCCAGTTAAGCAGAGACTGGGTTGAATCATATAGTGAGCCGTTTATTCCAATACTGCTGGCAGTATGGGAGCGCAGCAGGTCATCCACAAAAATCTGCTCTGCAGTCCCCCATAAACCAGCTGCTTATATTGGGTAGGACAAAGGTTACATGGGGAGGTAGGAATTACAGGCCTGGGGAGGTAGGCAATGCGGGCTGGGGTGAGACTCCATTGTTTGGGCAACAAGCTTTTCCTAAGTATATCAAGCACTTTGTTGATATGGTTCTCTTCCCTAGTTTTCATTGTTCTTCAAAACCCTGCTCCAAAGCCACCTCCTTTATGAGAGCTTCCTGGGAACACTGCCCTAATCCCTCCACCCATTTGAACGAGCTGCATCTTCAGCTATGTCTTTGGGGCATGATTCTCTGTTGTTGTTGTTGTTTTTTATAAGAGAAAATTTACTTAGAAAGTCATAGAGGTGGAAGGAAAAAGGAAGGAAGGAAGGAAGGAAGGAAGGAAGGAAGGAAGGAAGGAAGGAAGGAAGGAAGGAAGGGAAAGGAAGTCATAGAGGTGAAAGTGAGCCATAGAAGAAATGGGTTCAGGAAACAAAGTACAGAGGCAAAAGAAAGATCCTTGGAGCTCAGGAAAGAGGAAGGGTAAAGGTAACCACGTGCCTGGGGGAAAGGAGGGGGAGGGAAAGGGGAGAATCCTCCCAGGCTGGAGACCTGCTCATGATTCTCTGTTTAGATCACATTGCATCATCAATGGAGTACATTTAGTTGTTTACAATCTTCTTTCCTTGAGATTGGTAGCTACCACTATCTATTTCATTTCTATATCCCAAGTACCTGGCACATAGTGTTCATTGGAAATGCCCTAAATGATCTGTTTCTTATGAATAAAAAAAAATGCCAGGCAACATTTGCTAAATTGTTTGTATTTGAGGTAAGTAAAAGCAACAGATGATATTACTCATACTCTTCTCATTTTAATAAGAGTTATATATCTTTCAGATGTGGCTGGAAGAATCTAGAATAGCACCATCCAATCGGTAACCATAGCCACCTGTGGCTATTTAAAATTTTATTAATTTAAAACATTATTTAAAATTCCTTTCCTTAGTCAAATTATCCACACTTCAAGTGCTCGATAGCCACATGTGGCCAGTGGCTAGTGAGCGAGTGGCACAGATACAGAACATTTCTATCACTGCAGAAAGTTCTGTTGGACAGCATCGATCTAGAATGATCATTGGTACAGATCAGTGGAGTTAAAATAAAGTTTACCCATCTATTCAGAAACCATTGTTGTGAGCACATGAGGATAACACTGATAATAATTTCATCTTAGAGAATGTCTGTGAATGCTTTACGTTTGGATATTCAACATTTGGTCAGTGGCCCAGGTTTACAGTAGGGAAGGAAGAAAAAAAAATAAGTCTTTGGTAAAACAAGTTGGAAATTGCTTTGAGGAAAACCTCAGCAATTAGAATCTTAAAAGTAAACTTAACAATTATCAAAATCAGATCTCTGAGGCCTTTTGCAATATATACAGAGTAAAAAGTAGGCATATAGAGGCTGGGATTGTAAAAGGGTTGTGGACGAAAGGGGTCACATATTGACCTGACAAGCTCAGGAGAGGCCTGCATGGCAGTTTTGCAGACTCGGAGACTTAAAGTAACCACAAAGGATGGTTTGAAATTAAACCTTAACTAAAAGCAGTTATGGTGGGCAGTTACGTCCTAGGCCGATATCTTCACTGATAAGGTCAACCTTTACTGTAACTGAGCCTATCTGTCTTTTTGCATCTATGATAACATACCCTTGAAATGTCTGGGTAACTTGTGATTTCCCTGTATCTGGAGCCCCTGGGGCACAACCAGGTGTGCTAAGCCCAGGACAGATGCAGCAGATTCTTTTATCATGTTAATTGTTCCTGCACCCACCTAAGTACATGTCCATCATTTTACTTTTTATCCTATCACAGAGGTTCCCCCCCCCACCCCACCCCACCCCCGCTTCGCTTAATCCCACCTCCTTAAATCTGTCACCAATGAATTTCATGTATAAATATGGATGTAACCCTGCCATTCTCCGGAGCACTATCTCAATTCGTTGAGGTTCTGCTTCCCGGCATATGTCGACAGTTTGGCTCAAATAAACTCACAAAATTCTTTACAGGTTTCAATGGTTTTTTACGTTAACAGGGTGTTCATTCATTTGTGAGTTTGTATTGTAATTTTCCTGACATGTATGTCAACTTAAAAAATAGGATATGCCTTTAAATAAGAGAAAAAATTTACCATACGTTTTCAGACATTTGATAAACACATCATCATGCACATTTCTTTTTAGAGAAGAGTTTACAATTATTTTTTACAATAATTTTTATTGACTGAAGTTTTTTTTTATTGTCTAAAGTTTAAGAGTTTACATTTTAAGAATAAATATTAATGGCCTAAAAAAACACTGCTTTGAAGAAGGTAAAGAGAAGTGTATACAGGGACATTGTATACAGTGAAAAGCAAGAGGATCATATATCTTGTATCATTTAACCTGCTGAAAGGGCGAGTCGTCTCGGGGCCTGACCACGCTGCTGGCGGCCTCGGCACCGACTCCCCAGCCCACGGCGGGAGCCCGGCGCAGGCTGCCACCCGCCCGCCGCCCCCGGACCGGACCCACGCGGCAGCAGCGGCGGCGGGGCGCGTGCCCTCGCCTGAGGAGATGGAGGAGGAGGCGATCGCCGAGGCCCCCGGGAACGAGACGGAGGACGTGGACTTCCTGCCTGGGCTGGAACTGGTCGATCTACTGGACCCCCAGCAACCGGACTGGCCCCTGGAGCCCGGGCTCAGCTCGCCCTGGGGGGGGCTAGGACTGCGCCCTCCATCTTGCCCTGGGTCCTCCATTTTTGGGGCGGCCGCCATGTGCTCAGGAGAGTGCCTTCTTCCCGGAAGCCCAGGCCCCTGCTGGCCACGCCCAGGATTTCTTTAAACTAACCAATGACAATCAAGGGACGTGCGCGCCATAGAGATGACCCGACTCGCGCCTGGCCAATCAGCGGGGCCCACAGTCCCCTCTCCTGCCCTCACTCCACCCCCCTATAAAACCTCCTGTCCCATCAGGCCTCTCTCTCTCGGCCATTGGAGCTTACCGTTGCATCGGTGAGTGTGGCAGGGGAGCCCAACCTAGGTTTGAAAATAAATGACTCTTTGCTTTTGCATCGGACTGACTGGCTCCCTGGAGGTCTTGGGAACTTTGAAATCTGGGCACAACACCTGCATTCCTAGGATACAAACTTTTCCAGGCTTTTGGAGGAGAGAGAAATATTTCAGAATGTTTGATAAAAACTATAGGAAAGTCTCTCAGTGTGTCATAACTTACTGATACCAATAAGAGTCAGCACTTTTCCCAACGATTTCTCCTCACTCTTTCAGCCCACTCCCTAAATCTAGGTATTCCTCACGGTCTTCTCAGACCCTCTTTTTTTTGTCTGGCCTGTCTCCCTGGACCCCTAGCCATATCACACAACTCCTAATTCCAACATCCCTCCAAGGTAATGACTACTGAATCTTTCGCATGCTGAGCTCTGTGTATAGAGGGACAATGTGTGCAGGCCAGTACAACAGGCCCAAGGACCATCTTTGAGTAGCCAGACTCTAGGGCCAGGCAGTAAATATTTTCAATTTTGTGGGCCATTCAGTCTCTGCCCTAATTACTCAATTCTGTTAATGTAGCATGAAAGCAGCCACAGACAATATGTCCTTGAATGGCCATGGCTGTGTTCCAATAGGATTTTACCTGCAAAAACAGGCGACAGGCAGGATTTAGTTACAGTTCGCTGATTCCTATTGATCCCTGATTTTTGAGCAAGAAGCCCCTTCAGAATCTGCTTGGAGAGAAAGAAGGGAATGAGGGGTTGGGAAGAACAGAGTGCTTTCCTCCCACTCATACCAATCAGAGCAATTTAACTTTAAAAAATATATATATATGTTTATTGGTTCCAGAGAAAAAGGGAGAGGAAGAGAAAGATAGAAGCACCAATGATGAGAGAGAACCACTGATCGGCTGCCTCTCGCACGCCCCCCACTGGGGGCCAAGCCTGCAACCAGGGCATATGCCCCTGACCGGAATCGAACCTGGGACCCTCTAGTCTGCAGGCCGACACTCTATCCACTGAGCCAAACCAGCTAGGCAAGAGCAATTTAACTTTAATCCAGTTTGTTTACATAGCTGGATATGTTTAATCAAACATTCTGAAATATTTTTCTCTCTTCCGAAAGCCTGGGAAAGTTTGCATCCTAGGAATGCAGGTTAAATGATACAAGATATATGATCCCCTTGCTTTGCACTATGTACAATGTCCCCATATTACTACTTTGGTGGAGAAGATGGATCAAAGCAGACAGTGGCTAGATTGAGGAAGATGACAGTTTCATACTGAGAATGAACTTCAGAGAACATGCAGACGAGATGTTTCCAAATACAACTGCCCACTTCTGACCCTGTCACGTCTCAAACTTCCGTGATTCCTGTGAGCCATTCCTTAATCTACCCACCTCCTTCATCTCACCCTACTAGCGTCTCACATACCATCTAGATCAGCCCTACGGGGCTTTATGTCTGATACTCCCCAAAGATGCTTTCACTGCTGTCTTTCTGTGTGTTCTCCCCTTGACTGAGATGCCCTCTCCCTCCCTCCCCACCCTTCCACTTGGTGAAATCGGACAAACGGTCTACTCTTGTCGCTACCCGTGTCAAATAGAGACAAGGTTGAATCTTTATGTTGCTCTTTTAAAAAATACATATGTGTTTTTATTGATTTTAGAGAGAGAGGAAGGGAGAGGGATAGAGAGACAGAAACATGGAGAGAGAGAAACATCAATTGGCTGCCTCCTGCACGACCCCCTACTGGGGATCAGGTCACAACCCAGGCATGTGCCCTGACTGGGAATTGAACTGGGACCTCCTGCTGCAAGGTAATCATTTCAGATGGCCAGCAATCCAAGAGAGCATCAAGCGAAATACCCTGAAAGAAACTGCTCTGACATTTCAAGCCAGCCCTTATATAGGGTGGGAAAAAGAATAAAACTTAAAACTACGTGCGTCCCCCAGGGTCTGTTTTCTGTCATTGTCCTTGCAAAGATTACCCCGGGACACTGCCTCCCTTCAGATAAGTCCTGTCCTTAACACGTATCTTCTTTTCTGAGTAATGGACCCATCTGGGCTTCAGGCCGCCTTATCTTTACAGCCCCGTTTATCTTCTTGCAACTCGTCCTCCAGTTTCCCAGGCTCTGTAAGAAAAATCTCTTTTCTGTGTGCATAGCTATAAACAACTGTGATTCTATTTCTATTCCGTGCCCCTCCCTATCACTTGCTCTGTGGAATGGTCTGTGATTTCAGTACCCAGAAGCAGTCTCCTCTCTGTGCCTGTGTCATTTTCTCATGCAGCTTTTATGTCCCCAGGTCCCAGTTCCCCAGCTGGATTAATGTGCTCCTCATAGGCCCGAAATCCCATTTTACAGATCTTTCCACCCAGCACAGGCACAGATCAGTACCACATTCAGAGCAGCCATATGAGCTCTTTATTTGGATGCCGAGAGCATCCTACCTGTCTAAATATGTCTTCACCTGCCTGACATCTTCTCACTTCTCCCCTCCCGCTGCCTGCTGAAGGCCTCAGTTAGAACGCACAGGTGTTTCCCATTGTTCTGAGGCGGTAAGAATACCTGGTTGGTGCTTGGGAGCTGAGCAAATAAGATCCAGGTAAACTTGCAGGGAAGGGAACATGAGGGGGGGGGGATTGAGAGGGAAAGACAAGTCCAGAAGCCTTGGGTGATGGGCAGACAGAGGCCTCTGGCCCAGGTGGGCAAGGTCCAGGCGGGGGCATTTGCCAGGGTTTTGAGAGACAATGTAATGCAGTGGGGCAAGAACAGCAAGCCTTGGAAATGGACACACCCACGCTTAAAATGTACAGCTCTTCAACTTTGGGTGGCTATGCCACCCTCTAAGTCAGCGGTTCTCAACCTGTGGGTCGCCAACCTGTGGGTCGCGACCCCTTTGGGGGTTGAACGACCCTTTCACAGGGGTCGCCTAAGACCATCGGAAAACACATATATAATTACATATTGTTCTTGTGATTAATCACTATGCTTTCATTATGTTCAATTTGAAATTGGGGGTCACCACAGCATGAGGAACTGTATTAAAGGGTCGCGGCATTAGGCAGGTTGAGAACCGCTGCTCTAAGTCATGTCTTCATGTTAAGAATAAATACACCTTTTGAAATTCTCTAAGGGTTAGAAATCTCTCTGGGATAGAGGAGGGGCTCAATAGGTGGTATTATATGTAGTAAAGAAGGGAGTGAAGAGACAAAGGAGAGCCAAGAATAAAAAGAGAAAAAGGTAGGCTTTAAGATAAATGTCATTAATTGCTCTTTTTCTTTTTTTTCCACCTGGGATTTATCCAGCAAACCTCACTGGCCTCCTTTCTAACCTGTGGCTGAAGTGAGAGTGTAGTGGTCTGGCATGTGCCCAGGAATCGCCTGGGGACCTGTTAAAATGCAGACTCCAATTCAGTGGGTCTGGGTGGACCTGAGAATGGACATTTGTGATGTCACGCTGCTGGTCCATGAACCACACTGTGAGTAACAAAGTGTTCATCCATGTAGGGTGTTGAGAGAAAGAAAGATGGATGGGTCTGCTGGGCTGTCTGGTCTGCTTCTCTCACATGCCTAAATACTCCCGAACTTTCAAGAAGGAAGAGGCCAGCTCAGGGAGGCTAAAGTCTGTCAGGGAGAGCAGCACCACGTGGGATGATAGGACCAAAGGGCAAGGAATTTATAAGTAAAACAGAGCACTTGAGTTCTGTGGGGCTTATCTGCAGGCCATAATTGGACACAAGAAACTGGATGTAAATGCTTCTTGAGGAACTTTAATCTCTTTGGATCTTGCTTGAAATGCTGGGATAGAAAAGGAATGAAGGAGAGGCGAGACAGCATGTCGGACTTCTGCAGCAAACCGCTGACACCTTGCTCCTAGAGAAAGGCAGTGTGATGAGTTGGAAAAAGTACCAACCCGCAGTGTCAACTGCGTGAATTCAGTTAAACTACCAAATATAGCAAATTATTAATTGTAGAAGTTAAGTAGTGATTATATGGGTATTCACTGAACAAAATTCTTTCAACTTTCCTGTATATTTGAAAATCTTTGTTAAAAAATGTTGAAAAAATTATGCTTCCTACCTCTGAGGGTTTCCATAGGTAGAAATGAGAGAAACTCAAACATAGTGCATGTATTTGAATTACGTTAGCCTCGTTTGAACAGTGGGTACTCTCTGAGGGACTTTCTCTTAGCAGTTTTAGAAATTATTTTAGAAGCATAAATACAGCGGCGGGGGCAAAAGTAGGCTTACAGTTGTGAGTACACAAAACAGAGTTTATTCTTGTATTATAGTTTATTATTGTATTATTTTCTACATGAACAACTATAAACCGACTTTTGCCCCACCCTGTACACATAAAATATCTGTGGGAAGGGAACTGTGTGACTAGAGGACAAAATGGTAGGGAGACTGTCATTGAGTTCCCTCCTGTGAGTTTTGAATATCAGATGAAAAGTATGCAATACCTATTCAAAAGTAAATTTAAAAAACCAAACGGGGGCTCTCAGAGTCTGCCTCTCTTCCAGCTAGGATAGTGAGTGTTAAGTTGCAGAACTTGCTGCGTGCGGCTCTTGGTTAGCAAGGAAGTCGATGTCCAGCTTCGTGACCTGGGGCATCGTGGGGCTGAACCAACCCCGCAGCGACAAGCTGGCTCTGTCCGCTTGAGGACGTTTTTAGCTATGAGCCAAAGGACTGTGGTTTCCATTTCTGCGGCTCGGGAAGCAACTCGGTTGGGAAGCCCAGAGGAATGAGGGGCTTGGAGGTAGACTGGAGGTCTGGTCCACTGCTGCAGGCTTGCATTAAAGGAGGCAGACGGAGATAGGGAGGGAAGCGCTGCACCTCATGACGTGGGCACAGTCCTGTGTGATTAATAGATTACATACTCCAGATTTTATAGTTTACACAGTGCTTATATACATTGCCTCCTTTGAGCCACACATCTGTCCCAGGAGGTAAGTGGGCATGGATTTCGTCCTGTTTTATCGAAGAGGAAACTAAGTGACGACCATGAGATACATCTTTCAGGTACCCTTCCAGTTCCATGAGGCAGTGGACTGAGTTCTGTAAGGCCTTGAGTCCATCAGTGTGTTCTGGCTGAGGCCGTGCTACCCATGGATGGGCTGCTCCCAGTCAGTGGGGAGTGGAGCAGGGATATTAGGGATATTGAGGCAGGCCCATTCTTTGGAAATGTGGGACTCCTCTGCTGGCTTGAGTGCTCCCTAACAGCCTTGCTGAACTTGCCCCAGAGTACACCCCAATCCAATAAGCTTCCGCCCAACTTTTCTTCCCTCTCTTCTTCACTCCTGGTGAGGCCTGCATCTGTCCCATGGCTCTCCCAGCCTCTCCTGGCTCTGTCCCACTTCCTCTTCGAGGCATTTCCTGCAAGTTAATACCATTTTGGCATAAAACACAGATCTGAGTGGTTCCAGGCTGTGCTTCTCATAAATGCTCTTTTTAATGTCTTTCTTTTCATGAACTTCGACTTGAGTCACCAGATAGGCCCATCCTTTTTTTCTACCAGCTTGCTATCCTTTTTAATACTTTATTATTAAAAATACTTATGTGTATTTGATTATGTCTGGCAGATTCCATAGGCATATGAATGAAAATTATTTTATCTTGTCAAATATGTAATGGTGCTTTATTACATTATGTAACTAACTTTATAAAACAGTTCGCAAAGCTTGCTGTTTATGTGCAGACTGGAGGTTTCTTTTGTTGTTCTTTGTTTAATCATTTGTCCTCCACCATTCCCCAGCTTCAGTTTTCTTTTCTTTTTTTTTAATATATTTTTATTGAATTTTTTTACAGAGAGGAAGGGAGAGGGATAAAGAGTTAGAAACATCGATGAGAGAGAAACATCGATCAGCTGCCTCCTGCACACTCCCCACTGGGGACGTGCCCACAACCAAGGTACATGCCCTTGACCAGACTCGAACCTGGGACCCTTGAGTCCGCAGGCCGACGCTCTATCCACTGAGCCAAACCAGTTAGGGCATTCAGTTTTCATTGTCCTTATTAACTCTCTAGGGTTTATAATTATGCTGGCCAACCTAGAGATTCTAGGAATTTATGTAGACCAGAACAACTAACATTTGTAGGTTGCCCTTATAGTCTCGCAGGAAATGTCAAAATCCCACAATGCTAGTCTAAGGAGGAAGCTCTTTAAGTCTGTTGAACTGGTGTCACCCGGAGAACGGGGGCATTGTAAGCTGTGAGCAGGATGCCATTTAACACCGGGTGGGGAGGAGGCAGAGGAATCAGCAGGCTTTTCTAGGTCCTTCCTGGAATTGGCTGGCCGCAATCTGGCTGGCTATTTGCCGAGTTCCCAGGACTCTATCAGGAGTTCATTCTGAATAAACAGAATAATTGTCAGAACAATTAGGCCTTCATTCCTAAAGTGTGTTTGGCTGAGAAAGAAAGCAGGAACCCCTCAGGGGCCAATATTCTAGGAGTGATTGACCCTTAAGTGGTGTGTGGAAGAGGGCTAGAGAGTAAGGAGAGTGGAGAGGAGTTTGAAGCAACTAGAATAAACTGTCCGTGGAAACAATCCTCATGACAGCAGACTATATCATAATAATGCTTATTTTCTGCTCATTTATTCCTATGGAGACAAGAGGTGTGGCTGGAGAGTAGGAGGAGAGTACCAAAGCCAGAGCCAAATTGAGAGCTTGACCAGCAATACTTGATGTGGTGAAGAATATCTTTAAAGAACTGTATAGCCATGATCAGTGTGGCTCAGTTGGTTGGGCATCATCCCATGCACCAGGAGGTTGCCAGTTCGATTCCCAGTCAAGGGCACATGCCTGGGTTTCAACTCCATTCCCAGTAAGGAGCATGCAGGAGGCAGCCAATCAACATTTCTCTCTCATTGATGTTTCTCTCTCTCTCTCCCTTTCCCTTCCTCTCAACAAACTATCCTTCAAAATAAATAAATAAATAAATAAATAAAAGAACTGTGTATATAAGCAGAGTGGTGATTAGCAGGAATCAGCACCTTAAGCACGTGTATCCTTGTGCATGCATACACACAGGGAGTGAGGGGTGGGAGTGGGGATGAAGGGAAAGAAGGAACAATATTACCTTGTCCCTTTATAACACAGTCAAGTCCTCAGATATTAACTATATTTTGGGCTCTTCAAGAGCAGGAGTCATATATTTTTTCTGTTGTGTCCCAGTATTTCCCAGCACAGAGCTGCATGCATGGCAGGGCCTCCTTGAATACAGTGTGTTGCTCTTTTGGGTGTCAAAGAAATTGAGTTCTTGGCTTCCTGGCAATCTGTCCTTGTATTCCCAGGAGCTCAAAGTTCCCCACCTTACCTCTGACAATCTTCCTCCAGTCTGCCTAACAGTCCAGTTCTACCTGACGCCTTTGATTAAGCTTGCTATTTATTGTTGCCAACAGTCAGTACTAGATTAAACCCCCTATGGCCATTAGCCACTTTCTGATAGGACTGGGGAATCAACTGTAAACGAAAGATGTAGAGTGGACAGTGGGAGTAGGTGTTTGGAGGTGGTGGTAAGCAAGGGCCTGAAGGGAAACTGCTCATCTGATGGGTGAAGACAAGCACCAGCACACCTAAGCGAATGAGTCACTGGAAAAGGAAGCCCAGGGGCTTCTACTTTTTCCAAGATTTTTACATCTGCGTAATTTCCTACCTCTTCAGAGAATTGGTAAAGGGCTGCCAGATTTCCTCAGGGACTCTCACAGCTGCTTGGAGATTGTATTGGGGATTCTCAAAGATAGGAATATCACAAGGAAGTCTAGCATTAAAGTAATGATGGTAATATGTGATCCATTGTTAAGTGATATGCAAGCTGCTTTTTAAATATTAACCTTGTATCCTGTTTGTGGGAGGAATAAACTTTCCTCTACTCTTAAGGTTCTTTTGGCTATTCTAATAATGGAATAGACGTGAGATAGATTAATGAGAGAAAATAACCCAATTTAATATGTACATATGTATGGGAATGCCACATACATGAGATAGTCAGAGGCCCCACATACACGAAAGGTTCAAAGATAAGAAAGTAAGGTTGAGGTATATTCTGAGCTACATATGAAGTAATGTGTCTTGGGGGCTTCAAAGGGTCATTGCAGAATGATAAGAAGAGCAGATGTTTAGTAAATAGAAGCTTGTCCTGCTGTATAGTGGGTCAATTATTATGGGCAAGGTCCCTAATTCAAATTCTTTTAAGTAGTTAAAGGGAGGGGCAAAAGTTTCTCTAGAGTCAAAAGATCAAATTGCCCTTAACTCAAAACAATCCACATACTACAGAAGCACATCTTGGGGTGACTAGCTCTGAACACCCCCAACTGCAACCAACTTTGTGATAATTGTTTGTTAGTTGCAGGAATTCTTTTGTCAATTATTTTGGATCTTCTACATAGACTATCATGTCATCTGTGAATGGAGAAAATTTTATTTCTTTCTTCCTAATCTGTATACCTTTTATTTTATTTTCTTGTCTTATTGCATTAGCTAAAACTCTAAGTACAATGTTAAAAGGGAATGGTGAGAGGGGGCATCCTTACCTTGTACCTGATCTTAGTGGAAAAGCTTCAAGTTTTTCACATTATTATGCATTTTTGTTTTTTAATTTTCTGTTATGCTTTCTGCTTCTAAAAGTAGAAATAGCCCTGGCCAGTTTGGCTCGGTGGATAGAGCATCAGCCTGCAGACTGAACAGTCCCAGGTTCTGTTCCAGTCAAGGGCACGTACCTTGGTTGTAGGCTCCTCCCCAGCCCCAGCCCTGTTTGGGCAAGTGGAGGAGGCAACCAATTAATGTGTTTCTCTCACATCGTTATTAGTCTCTGTCTTTCCCTCTCTCTTCCATTCTCTCTAAAAATCAATGGAAGAATATCTTCAAGTGAGGATTAAAAATAATAATAAAAAAAGAAAGAAAGAAAGAAAGAAATAATAAAATAAGATTATTTTTTAAAAAAATAAAATAGAAATAGAGGCTCATTAAACATTTGCAAGTGTTTTAAGAGATATATAATATGAAGAGTAGACGTTTTTTTACAATCCGTGCCCACTTACCCTAAGTTGCCATTTCCAATTGTTGGGCATGTCTCTCAAGATGCTATACTTCGAAATTTTGAAGCAGATTGGGTCTTAACACACACTATCTCTCACCCCTTCAAAAAAAACCAAAAAAACAACAACAACAACAATAAAAACTATACCACAAACAGATTCCTTGGCAGTTTAGAGTATATGTACCAAGTTGTGTGTATGTGTATGTGTGCAAAAGAGAGACAGACAGAATAAATGTTATGAAATCACTCTTGCTTCTTTTCTGGGAAATGCTCTTCAGTTCTTGATTTTTATCTTTTATAGGAAATTGTGTAGTCAGATCATTTCTTTAATGAGAATATGTTAAAATTTAGTTCAATCCCAGAATGTCCTTATCAGAATTATCCAAGAAATAATAAAATAAAAGACTAATTATGAGTTATGAGCCACATATGCACGCACGTGTTGGAGAGCTGGCTAGGTATGGTTTCTGCCCAAGGATCTCTGCAGTTCTTATGAGCACATGAAGAAAAGGAGCCATGTCTTAGATGTCCAGGAAGGAATGGTAGCTTGAGAATTCCATTTGTAAATGAGTGTTTGGAAACCTGCCATTTAAACTTAGAACCACTCATGGAAGTGAAACTGTGTGCCTTCAGGGATATATCACCCACCAAGCAGTTGCAGCGATTGGTGCTGGCTAGTTCCATGTGTGTGTCCTAGGAGAAGACAATTGCAGAGGTTTAGCAGGTGACTAGGAATGGTTCCTGTGATACTGGAGCTGACGCTGCTCAGTTTATGGTCCCAGACCCCCATCCTCACTTTTTCAGAACATTTGAGAGACTATGTCTTGGTTCATCAATTAGCCTTGCAATTCTGAAACACCCTAACTGGCCATCTCCAAGCAATTGTGGGAGTTCTTGATTCAGGTATATGTGTGAAAGTTCACAGTTGGATTTTCTAGAACAGGTGAGCAGCACCTGTAATCAAGCTGTGAGGTAGAATTTAGCGATCAAGATTGACTCCTCTGGCTAATTGTTTAGTTTTTGAGCATTAATTACAATTTAATAAAAATACTAACTAAAAAAAAACCTTTTTATTCTGTCACAAGTAATATATGTTCATTTTAGAGAATAGAGATAAACAATAAGAAGAAATGAGCTGTAATTCTTATACATGATAACTATAATTAACATTTTTTGTACATTTCCTTTTAAAATCCCCATACTTTAATAAGCTTTCAATAAATAAGATATTTTATAGATAGGTGAGATAGTTTTTCTCTCTTTTATTTCAATTTAGGGATAGCTATGATGTTTCTTTCCTTGTTTCTCTGTTTTTTTCTTTACAGAAATATTTGATTAATTTATAAATTTCAAAAACATTTGACCATGAATTATTTTTATTCAATCCTATGGCAACCTTGGATGGTTTTAGTTTGCTAAAGACAAACATGAAAATTTCTGGAACCTTGGAACGGTGATGTTGTTATCTTAGATGCCATTCTTACAAGCATAACTTTGTGACTTTTTTCCATTTCAGTGTCCTAACATTTGAAGATCATCAAAGACAGACTGATTTGTGTGTTCTTTGTACAGATATGTTAAATAATATTAGGATTACTCAATACCATTATCATCTTAAGTTTTAGATCAACTCTGAATTCTTTTTTTTAATATATATTTTTATTGATTTCAGAGAGTGAGGTAGAAACATCAATGAGGAGAGAGAATCATTGATCAGCTGCCTCCTGCACGCCCCCTACTGGGGATCACGCCTGCAACCCAGGCATGTGCCCTTGACCAGAATCGAATCTGGGACCCTTTAGTCCACAGGCAGATGCTCTATCCACTGAGCAAAACCGTCTAGGGCTCAACTCTGAATTCTTGATGAATTTCATAACATTTATGTTATGAAACATTTAGTGTTGCTCTGCATGTCTGCTGAACTTTGGATGATGATATATCCCTCTGTCTTAGTGAAGCTTTTGGGGAATTTTAAATAATTAAATATCAAAATATGGAACTTTGAAGTGGCTCAGATAAAAGAAATGAATTTTAAAAAATTAAATATCAAAATGACTCATAGTGGCGATGACAAAAATTGATCCTGACTTTGAGGGTTTCATTCCACAGCTCAGAGAGTAGGATAATTCTAGAAACAGCCCTGGTACTGGTTAGTAAAGTCATGTTTCCCAACTTCCTCAGTTGTTGAGTCATTAAGGACTGCTAATGTTGGCTTTGTCAGAAGCCAACCTAGGAAAAGAATCTTTGCCAAATCCAGTTCCAGAGCTGGAATGTGGATGTTGACAGTAAATAGAATAGCTAAGTCACTCCTGAAACTTTTGGCTCAGTCATCTTTCCAAAATTAACATACTTAAACAAAACCAAAAACAAATCCCCTCTCCCATCTTGCTCTGGACTTATAAAGAGGACTCAGAGAAAGGAAGGATCAGGCATCTTCACAACATGAAACTAGGCCAAAAGGACGAGTTCCGAGGGTGGCTGCCCACAGCTCTTGCCTCTCATAAAACTGCTGAAGCAGCCATCTGAGGAGAAGGTGCTTGGCTGAGGATCTGTGCCCAGGCCGTTTCCATGCACACAGAAGCATGCAGCAACTCACTGGGTTACTAGTAAATAACCACCAGGGTCTCCTCCTGCTCTTAAATTCTAGTGCTGTCATCTGGGCTTTTTGGCCTCAAATCAAAATGACCTAATTATGGTCCTAAGTCTTGAGAAAGAGCACAAAAAGAAATAAACATGTTGTCCACAAGCCTGGGGACTGATACATAAGTAGCATATGGGAGGGTGTGTGTGTGTGTGACTTTCTTAACTTCATATAGACTTCTTGCCCACCTACCAAGCAAAATTCCTTTCTGTTCACCTAAGGAAATGCCCCTACCATTGGTTTTTCTTTTTTCTGTTTCATATTACTTCATTCCCCCTTGCCCTTTTTTTTAAAAAAAATATATTTTTATTAATTTTAAAGAGGAAGGGAGGGGGGGAGGGAGAGAGAGAGAGAGAGAGAGAGAGAGAGAGAGAGAGAGAGATAAACATCAGTGATGAGAGAAAAACGTTGATTGGCTGCCTCCTGCAGCCCCCTCCCCTTACTGGGGATTGGGCCACAACCTAGCCATGCGCCCTAACCCAGAATCGAGCCATGACTTCTTGGTTCATAGGTTGATGCTCAATCACTGAGCCACACCGGCTGGGCCATTCCCCCTTGCTCTTTATTTTAATATTCATTCAACAGATATTTACTGGGAACCTTTAGACAGTTATCCTTTGGAGACATGATGTAGCTGAAAGAGCTTTGTCTTCAAAGGCTATAGACCCAACTCTATCACGTACAAGCCCAGTAACCTTGGACAAGAGAGTTTGAGTCAGCGCACAGAATAGGAATAGCATGTCCTTCCTACTTGGTATGAGAATATATTTTGCAAATTATTTTTTTAAAATTTTAATTAACTTCTAAATACCCCTAGGAGAGGGGAGTTAATAAACTAGTCTTTAGCACTCTGGCTTGAATTTGTTATAAAGTATATTTGAATTTTCAGTCTAGAGCACAGGTTTATTAGGGTTGGAGTGCATTAGGGAGGATGCTGCAGCAAGGAGACTCAAAGCAGGCAACGAGCACCAGGGGAAGGGAGGACCGTCTAAGGAGGAGCAAGGGGGCTGAAAGAGCAGCTGAAGGGGCCTCGGGTAGTACGTCGACCTCTGTGATTTTACTGTGGTCAGGCCTGATTGTCAGTGACCTGGATACACAGCGCACTGTGGCCTCCAGGCAGAGCTGTGTGGTTACCAGGTACAAAGGCCGTGCTCCCAAGTCATACCAAGATGCGGTTCAGGGCCTCGACGTTGGGAATCAGTTCTCTTTCTAGTGTTAGGCTGGCCAGTAAGCTTGAGTTAGAGTTTAAATTAATGTCTGTGCTTTAAAGGACTAATAATTTGATGAAACGGATTTATTGTTGAGGTGTATATTTTTATACATTCTGGAAAGGCATCTCAGGTTCTGGTTTCAACTCTGCCAGTGGTGGTGCCTTAGGCCAGGGATTTTCAACCTTTTTCATTTCATGGCACATATAAACTCATTACTAAAATGCTGTGGCACACCAGAAAGTATATTTTTTGCTGACCTGACAAAAATAGGTATAATTTTGATTCATTCACACCACATAGCTATTCAACATTGTATTGGCTGTTACCATTTTTTATTTTTTAATCTAAGGGAAAAGAGGTCAGTGCCACTGACTAGTCAGGTATTGCCTGTTTAAAAAATTCTTGTAGCGCACCAGTTGAAAATTGCTGCCTTAATGCAAATCACTCAGCTGCTTTGTCGTTCAGAAGAGTCTAGTAAACGCAGTGTTTGTTGAAGGATAGTTCTTGGTCTACCTGCATCAGAATGTCCTGGGATACTTTTTAAACATTTCTGGACCATTTCCTAAATCAGGTGAATCAATCTCTTGGGATGAGGTCCCAGAATCTATATATCTATATCTATATCTATATCTATATCTATATCTATATCTATATCTATATCATCTATATCTACATCTATATCTATATCCCTATATCTACATCTATATCTATTTTAATATATTTTTATTGATTTCAAAGAGTAAGGAAGAGGGAGAGAGAGATAGAACCATCAATGATGAGAGAGAATCATTGATCGGCTGCCTCCTGCACAGCCCACACTAGGGATAGAGCCCGTAATCGTGCCCTTGACCAGAATCAAACCTGGGACCCTTCCGTACACAGGCTGATGCTTTATCCACTGAGCAAAGCCCGCGAGGGCCAGAATCTATATTTTTAACAAGTGTCCCAGGCAAGTATCATGCACACAGGGACCCACCAGATGGAACCATCAATAGGATCTCTTCCTACTCGCCCTTCCTCTCTTGTAGGGAAGCATGGGAGACGTGATTGGAAAGTTTGCAAGGAGGAAAATTCCAAAAGAAGGAGTGGGCTGAAGGTGGCTACCCTGTTTATCGGAATTCCGACTTAGGGGAGTTTGGCTGAAGGCAGCTGCCCCTAATTGTTCCTTGACCTTTCCAAACAAGTCTGTGGACCCTCGGTGTTTACCAGAATCTTTATGCTTAATCTCTAGGTGTCCTTGCTTAAAGGACACTGCAGACACATGTGTCCTCCCAAGATTACTTACCCTATTGCTTGTATCTAAAAGAGAAACTTTATCTCAAACTGCTGTTACAATAAAAGCCTGAAGAGGCAGGCGACCGAGGTTGTCTGGTTCCTTTAGCCAGGCAGTCCCTTAGCTCTCTCTTTCACAGCAATCCTGTGCCTGAGTAATCATTCCTCCATCGCTCAGGGTCTGCTAGTCAGCCCCCGCACTCTTTCTCTAAAATCAATAAACATATCCTCAGGTGAGAATTAAAAAAACCAGAATGGCAGAGAATCAGGTTCAGGGTGATTAGGAAGGTAGATTAAGGGGGTCATCCAAGAGGTTCTTCCTTTGGATGACCAGTTTGCATGGAGTTTGAACTGGTCAAAACAGAAGTCATCTGGCCTCATGACTCATTACTTGTTACCCATTATCTTTGACTCTGGTTCATGAGAAAGGTAGCTTTCCAGCTCAGGTAAAAAGAGGAAATGAACATAGTAATATTTCCCCTGCATTTGCATGAGGCTGTGACAAGGAAGTAGGAAAAGGCATCTGTCTCATTTTAAAGAAGGGCATTGTAAAGCTATAAACAAGGTAAGGTATTGTTATTTTTTGGAATAAGATAATACAGCTGGCCCTAGCCGGTTTTGCTCAGTGGATAGAGCGTCAGCCTGTGAACTGAAGGGTTCCAGGTCCGATTCCGGTCAAGGGCACATGCCCAGGTTGCAGACTTGATCCCCAGTAGGAGGCGTGCAGGAGGCAGCCGATCAATGATTCTCTCTCATCATTGAAGTTTCTATTTCTCTCTCCCTCTCCCTTCCTCTCTGAAATCAATAAAAATATATTTTTTAAAAAAAGATAATACAGCTGGAAGGAACCCTAGATATCCTCCTACTCCTTTATCTTCCAGGCTCTGAGGTCTATGAGAGTCCCTTGTATTTATCACTTAAGAGCAAACACCATGAAGAGGTGTGCAGCATAGATTGTCACATTCGCCTGGCTTGAAGCCACTTACTAGTCTGTGACCTTAGGGCCGAGGAAGACCTTACAGACACGAAGACCTGAGTCATACAGAGTGAGCAGAGTTTGCCAGATGGTGTGAGGGTTCAGAACAGGCCTTCCCAAAATGGGCCACTTTGGCATGTGAATTATTTTGAGCAGACGGCAGGCTCATGAGAAACTTTTACATCTCCCTTAAAGAATTTAAATTAGGGGCCTTGCCCATAATAAGAGTTGTCTCCAGAAATAACTTTTTAAAAAAAATATTTTTTAAATTAATTTCAGAGAGGAAGGGAGAGGGAAAGAGAGATAGAAACATCAATGATGAGAGATAATCATTGATTGGCTGCCTCCTGCATGCCCCACACTGGGCATGTGCTATGACCTGGGCATGTGCTATGACTGGGAATAGAACCGTGACCTCCTAGTTCATAGGTCGATGCTCAACCACTGAGCAACACCGGCCAAGCCAGATATAACTTTTTATGACTTACCTATTGGGTAGGGCAAACTACTAATTTCTAAACATCTCCTCTTATCATCCTGCATGACCCTTCCAAGCCCCCAAGGCACCTTACCTCATTCTTAGTGCAGAATGCCACATATGTATGTAATTAAATTTGGTCATTTTCTGCCCTAACCAGTTTGGCTCAGTGGATAGAGCGTCAGCCTGCGGACTCAAGGGTCCCAGGTTCGATTCTGGTCAAGGGCATGTACCTTGGTTGCGGGCACATCCCCAGTAGGGGGTGTGCAGGAGGCAGCTGATCGGTGTTTCTCTCTCATTGATGTTTCTAACTCTATCCCTCTCCCTTCCTCTCTGTAAAAAATCAATAAAATATATTTAAAAAAAAAAAAGATTCACACCTATAAAAAAAATTGGTAATTTTCTGTTGTTAATCTGTCTTGTGTCTGTCTGATTAGTAGACCAGCTGAAAGAACCTTGAGGGTAGAGGAAATTTTCTTCCTCCCCCAAAGTGGGCAGACAGTCCCGACAAAGGGAATGGGGGTATGTCCAATAAGAGAGGTATGAGAGGGAGAGAGCGCTTCGTGGAGGAGCAGATGCAGGTGGATGTAGCTGGAGCACATAATGCTAATGCGAGAGGGAAGTAAAGATTGGGGCTGTAGGAGGAAGGAGGAGTTACCCTACCTCTGGAAGAGACAAATTCATTGCCAGATTTTTTCCTTGCTATTTCACTATTTATATATTTTTAATATTTTTATTGATTTTCAGAGAGGAGGAGAGGGAGAGATATAGAAACATCAATGATGATAGAGAACCATTGGTCGGTTGCCTCCTGCATGCCCCCTACTGGGGATTGAGCACGCAATCCGGGCATGGGCCCTTGACCAGAATCGAACCCAGGACCCTTCAGTTCACAGTCCGACGCTCTATCCACTGAGCCAAACCAACCAGGGCTCAGTATCTATTTGTATCATTAATATACCCAAAGAAGGCTGAGTTGCTACAAATTTTAGGGAATGTGTCTTTGTCAACCACTCTCCCATACTTTGTAGTCCAGGAAGGAAGTCCAGGCAGGCCTGGGGTATTGCTGGTATCTTGGAGCCTCTTCTATTTGTCCTGTGAGCTGAGCTCTCTTCAGCACAATGCCCAGCAAGGATGTCTTGGGCAAAAAGGATCTGGGTATGGTTAGAAAACATTAATATTAGCTACCATTTCTATGTACCTGGTATTATACTGTTGAATGGGCTGATTCATTTAATCCTCATGAAAACCTTATGAAGCACCACTATTTTTTCTTTTCTCAACTTTTCAAAAGTTTTTAAAATAGAAGTATAGCATACATATAAAAACTATATGTGCCCTAGCTGGTTTGGCTCAGTGGATAGAGCATCGGCCTGCAGACTGAAAGGTCACGGGTTCGATTCTAGTCAAGGGCACATGCCCAGGTCATGGGCTTGATCCCCAGTAGGGGGCATGCAGGAGGCATCCAATCAATGATTCTCTCTCATCACTGATGTTTCTATATCTCTCTCCCTCTCCCTTCTTCTCTGAAATCAGTAAAAATATATATTAAAAATAAAAACCTATATGTAAGTGTACAGTTTAATAAATTTTTACAAAAAGAGCACACACATGTAACTAGCTCCCACGACAAGAGAAAGAAAATTATCAGCACTGAAAAGGCCCCTTGAGGCCCATCTAGTCACTTCCCATCTCCCAAAGCAACTACTATCCTTACTTTTAATAGCAGAGCTTAGTTTGCTAGTCTTATACAGTATTATTTGTATATAGCTTCTTTCACTTACATTATACTCCACATAGTTATAGGTGTGTTCATTCTCTTATCTATATATATAAAAGCCTAAGCAACCAAACGACTGGTCGGCCTGTCGCTATGATGTGCACTGACCACCAGGGGGCAGATGCTCAATGCAGGAGTTGCCCCCAGTGGTCAGTGTGCTCCCACAGCCAACCTCCCTTGGCCGGCTAACCTCCCGTGGTCCCTTCCCCCCAGCCAACAGGCCCCAACTGGCCCCAATCAGGACTGGAAGAGACAGCCCCTTGGCCCCGATCACTGGCCAGGCTGAGGGACCCTACCTGTACACAAACTCATGCACTGGGCCTCTAGTTGCTATATAATGTCCTCAACCTTTTATTTTGAAATATTTTAAGCCCCACAAAAGTTGAAAAATAGTACAATGAATGCCCAAATGTAATCAGTGGGTCCGGGCTGCCTGTCACTACTTGAGCTAATTAAGCAGAGACAGGGTTGAATCATATGAGCGTTTATTCCAATGCTGCCAGCAGTATGGGAGAACAGTAGGTCATCCACCAGAATCTGCTCTGCAGTCCCCCATAAACCAGCTACTTATATAGGGTAGGACAGGGGTTACATGGGGAAGTAGGGATTATAAACATGGGGAAGTAGGAGGCTGGGGTGGGACTCCGTTGTTGGGGCAACAAAGTTGTTCTTGAATGAGAATGGACCGCATTCCAAGGTTGACTCCCAGGTCCCAGGTGTACAACTCCCAGTCAGGTCAGAATGTTTTCTTTAACCAATACAACGCAATCATGGTTAACAGAGCATGATTAATATTTCCCATAACCATAGCTAGTCCCCAATATTCTATTTTTGCCCCTAGCACAAATACACTTTACCTGGAACATGAAGGAATATTATTATTCCATTTTATAGATGAGAGAACTAAAGCAAAGAGAAATTAGGTATCCAGCCCGGGTCATGCCCCTGGGATCTATCTAGTCTTGCCTAGCTGCTGCTTAGTCATAAAACTGTAGATGTGGATGAAAGGGGCCACAACTTTCTTCCCTCCTTTCCACTCTTTCTAAAAATCAATGGAAAAAAATATCCTCAGGTGAGGATTAACAACAACAACAACAAAAGTGGATTATATTAGCCAGCAGACCAGATGATGGTCCCTAGATTAGCATGGGATGGATAGAAATGATTAAAAAAAAAGTGACAACAGCCACACAATAGCCGTCCAGTATGAATGAATCAAAATCATACCTCTTTTTTTTGTCAGATTGGCAAAAAATATAAATTTTTTTTGGTGTGCCACAGAATTTTAGTAATCAGTGTACATGTACCATGAGGTGAAAAGGCTGAAAATCGCTGTTCTAGAGACTAACAAAATCACCCTGAGGACTTAGGTACCATTCTTGCCCCCAGCTCCACCTTCTCACAGACTCATGAAGATGAGCGTTGTAGGTTCAGAATTTGGGGCTTCATCCCCTGTGATGTAACAGAAAAGCAAAAGGACATTGCTCATCCTTAAAGAGGACAAGTGACTCACAAGTTTAAAAAAAAAAAAAAAAAGGGGGTGGGGGAGATGGAGGCATTTGTAGGTGAAAGGGCAAGAGTCTTATTGCAAAATAGGTCAGATTAGTGAGAAGTAAAAAAAAAAAAAATAACAACAACAAAAAACCAACCATCATTCAGTACATTCCTGTGTCATAGGGCAGAGGTAAAATCATGATAGGCACACCAAACATCTGCTTAGAGCACCAATAAAGCCAGAGCACCGGGAAGAAAAGAAGTGATAATTTTAATGCTTAAAGCTTTGAAGCTATCAATCACACGGGGGTAACAAGTTTTTTGGACTTCCTCACATTTATTTTATAGTTTAGTCTCGTATTTAATCTTGAGTTACATGGGGAGGGAGGAAGAGAAATACCATAATTGTTTTCCTTTGCTGAGGGCCTGCAGATGTAATCTGACGCATTTTTTTTTTATATATTTTATTGATTTTCCACAGAGAGTAATGGAGAGAGACAGAGAGCCAGAAACATCGATGAGAGAAACATCGATCAGCTGTCTCCCGCACATCTCCCACCGGGGACGTGCCCGCAACCCAAGCACACGCCCCTGACCGGAACCGAACCCGGGACCCCTCAGTCCGCAAGCCGACGCTCCATCCACCGAGCCAAACCGGTTCTGGCATCTGACGCATTTTTAATGGTCAGTTTGGAGCTTTAACTATGATAAACAGTATCTATGTGCATGCAACATTAGTTGAGTAATTGAGCTTTTCACAATTCGCTGCCTCCCCTGGCTCTCCATTCTGGAGGCGGAGGACCTGGCGGCCACCCCCGGTGTCAGAGAGACACCTGCGGCCAAGTCACCTGGAGATTCACTCTCTGGGGGAGAAGTCCCTGAACACCTGCCCCGCCCTGGGCCGGTTGCACAACCTGTTTGCTCGTATAATCAGGTTGAAGTCAGGAATTTTACACAAGAAAAATCCTGAGACTCAGATGTTGACTTAAGTTTCTTTTTAAAAATAAAATAATTCATAACCCACAACTTGAAAAAAAAAATTAGTCATCTTGCATAACAAACATAGGTAGCTGTTGGGAGTATCTTGCTGAGAAAAAACCAAAACAAAAACAAAACGGGGACCCACCTAAAGTATTCAAGGCCCCTTGTGGAAATTCCAATTCAACTTTAAAACAGAAACATATGCCCTAGCTGGTTTGCTCAGTGGCTAGAGCGCTGGCCTGAGGACTGAAGGGTCCCGGGCTAGATTCCAGTGGAGGGCACATGCCCAGGTTGCCGGCTCCATCCTAGTGGGGGTGGGGGGGGGTGTGCAAGAGGCAGCCGATTAGTGATTCTCTCTCATTTATTGAGGTTTCTGTCTCTCTCTTCCTCTCTGAAATCAATAAAAATATATTTTTAAAAAAATAAAATTAGAAACATGTATGAGGAATTAACTTCCAAGTCCAAAGAACAGTGAACCAAATCTCTGTAGGTCTGTCACAATTCGGGTTACAATTTGACAAACTTTACGTTTTTGTTTGCTAAAAATAAGTCTAGAATCATTGTTTCCATTTTGTTAAAAAACAAACTATTTTGAGGGCCAATGGTAATCAGGTTAATGTTCATTTGTTCGCGTGATTCCTCCGTAGCCTTTTGCAAAAAGCCCAGCGTCTGCTCGGGCTGAGCCACCCCACCCTGGCAGAGCACCCCTCACCCCCGCAGAGCACCCCTCACCCAGGCACCGCCCCCACCTCCGGCTGCGGGTCACGTGTCGCGGGGCGGGGCGGGGCCGGCGGGTATTTAATCGGGGCGTCCGCGCCCTGCTCTCCCAACGCCGTAGCTGTCGCTGGAGCTGAGTGTGCACGACTCGCCTGATCTTCGCCTCCTGCCTGCAGTCGGTCGGTGGGTTTGCGTCCCTCTGTGACCTGCGAGCTGGCCGGCCCCCCGCGGGCTCTGGGCTGGGCGGCGGGGTGGAGGCCGACGGGGTCTCCCCACGAGTGGGCGCTGGCTGGGGGCGAGGGGGGCAGGGGTCGGGCTCCTGGGCCTGCGCCTTCCACACTTGCCTTTGTTCCTTGAGTCTTCTTTTCTGCCAGCCACTCTAGTACCTTCTTGGCTTGGTTGCGGGGTAACATTTTCCATTTGTCCCGAAAGGACAGTATTTAAAAGGAATGCGTTGGAACTTGGTCTTAAAACAGAGTTTTATGGGGTGCGCCGTGGGTGCGGGGGCAGTCGATGCTGGCGCCTGCCTTCCGCCTTCGGCGCGGCTCTTAGTCCTTCCTCGTCGAATGGGGACCCTGGGCGGCAGAGGGTGAACTGATGGGCCCCGAGGTCGTGGGCAGCGGGCTGAGCAGCTTCTTGTAACTTCCCAGCCCTGTTGCTGAGCAGTGAGGCAATTTTGTGTGGGTGTGGGTCGTTGGCAGTGGTTCTCTTTAAATACAGTTCCTCATGTTGTGACCCAACCGTAAAATTATTTTCGTTGCTACTTCATAACTGTAATGTTGCTACTGTTATGAATCGTCATGTAAATATCTGACATGCAGGATGGTCTTAGGCGACCCCCGTGAAAGGGTCGTTCGACCGCCAAAGGGGTTTCGACCCACAGGTTGAGAACCGCTGGTCGTTGGGAACACGAAATTTTAAAGCTCCTGAAACGTTTCTCAATTCCAGGGAGCACCTCCTTCCTCCTCTGCTTAGTCACCACCGAACTAGTTCATTTTGGGGAAGGAATGGATCCCCGCCAAAGTGCTCCCACACAGTCCTGACTGTCCGAGATGCCTTCTGCTTGAAATCTCTCCTAGTTTTAACATGGATTTTTATTTATTTTATTTTTCAAGTGATTAGTATGCTCAAGTTTTTATTTTATTGTTTAAAATATTTTTTTATTAATGTCAGAGAGGAAGGAAGAGGGAGAGAGAGATAGAAACATCAACCATGAGAGAGAATCATTGATTGGCTTCCTCCTGCACAGCCTCCACTGGGGATCGAGCCCGAAACTCCATCATGTGCCCTTGATCGGAATCGAACCGGGGACCCTTCAGTCTGCAGGTCGATGCTCTATCCACTGAGCCAAACCAGCTAGGGCTTAACATGGATTAAAAAAATATATATATATGTGTGTGTGTGTGTGTGTGTGTGTGTATATATATACACACACACACACACACACACACACATATATATATATTTTGTTGCTGTTGTTGTTGTTGTTAATTTCACCATGGAAGAGAGAGAAACATCAATGATGCGAGATAATCATAGATCAGCTGCCTCCTGCACGCCCCCTCCCCGGGCATGTGCCCTGACCGCCCTGACCTCCTGGTTCATAGGTAGATGCTCAACCACTGAGGCACACCGGCTGGCCTTAACATGTATTTTAACTTGGTTAGCGTTTTTGTGAACAGATATTCCCCCCCTTCAAAAGGCACTTTTAGTTTCCTGGTGAAGAAACGAGACAAAAATATCAGCAACTTTTCCTTGCAGAGCCTGTTTTCTATTGAAAGTTTACACAGGACCTCTGAAACTTTGCCCAGGTGTTTGCCAGGGGAGAGCTCTCAGAGCTAGAGGGTGGGAAAAAGCACAGAAGACTACGCTTACCTCATCTTGAATTTTTCTCTGCTTGAAATTAGCATTTGCTTGAGTTGGGAAATTGATCTGGGAGAGTCTTATCCTAGTGATCTGAAATAAGTTTCTCTTCCACAGGTCTCTCCTTTCCCTGGGAAGAAAAATGGCTTCTGTTGCAGTTGACCCACAACCGGTATGAATTTTGAACAGGTATTTTTTGATTCCTTTCCCTCCCCTTGTGTTTTGGGAAGTTAATCCCCTTCCCCTTCTTGATTGCAGAGTGTGGTGACCAGGGTGGCCAACCTACCCTTGGTGAGCTCCACCTATGACCTCGTCTCCTCGGCTTACGTCACTACAAAGGATCAGTATCCTTACCTGAAGTCTGTGTGTGAGATGGCGGAGAAGGGCGTGAAGACCATCACGTCTGTGGCAGTGATGAGTGCTCAGCCCATCATCCAGAAGCTAGAGCCTCAAAGTGAGTTCTGATTCCCACTCCACATTTAGTCCAAGGGGCCTGTTAGGAGCGAGCCTGGAGCTGGTTTGAATATGGCGAATGCCAGCCTCGTGCCCAAGCACACAGGGAGTCTGCAGCCTTTCCTGAGGCACGTATTGCCTTTGTCCATAAGCTGCCAGGTGACCCTCATTGTTATAGAAAGCTTCTTCATAGCAATGGCAGATGTTCATGGTAACTTTATTTATTTATAAAATATATTTTTATTGCTTGCAGAGAGGAAGGGAGAGAGAGATAGAAACATCAATGATGAGAGAGAATCATTGATTGGCTGCTTCCTGCACGTCCCCACTGGGGATCTATCCCGAAACCCAGTCATGTGCCGTTGACCGGAATTGAACTGGGGACCCTTCAGTCTGCAGGCTGACTCTGTATCCACTGAGCCAAACTGTCCAGGGCTCATGATAATTTTTAAAAAATCCCCCACTGCCCTAGCTGGTTTGTCTCAGTGGATAGAGTGTTGGCCTGCGGACTGAAGGGTCTTGGGTTGCCAGCACCATCCCCAGTAGGGGGCGTGCAGGAGGCAGCCGATCAGTGGTTCTCTCTTATCATTGATGTTTCTATCTTTCTCTCCCTCTCCCTTCCTCTCTAAAATCAATAAAAATAAATATTAAAAAAAAATCCCCCACAGATGTTTCTGTGTTGGCAACAGGTCACAAGGGGCGCCAGTGTGTCAACTGAAATTAACTTCCTTAGGACCAGACAGTGTACATGAACTGTTTTAAAAATAAATAACATCTTTATTGAGGTATAGTTAACCACCATACAATTCACCCACTTAACATGTACTGTCAATGTTGGGTTTTTTATAAGTATATTTACAGAGTTATGTAAGCATCACCACCATAAATTTTAGAACATTTTTACCACCCCAAAAAGGAACCTTATACCAGTTTCTGTTTGGATGATGAAAAAGTTCTGGGAATGATAGGTATGATAGTTGTACAACATATTAGTGCTTCATTCCTTTTTATTGTGCACTAATATTCCATTGTGTGATTAGATCACATTTTTTATTCATCAGTCGATGGACATTTGGGTGCTTTTGCTTTTTGGCAATAAGAATAATGAATGCTACTGTGAACATTTGTGTCTAAGTTTTTGTGTGGGCACATGTTCTCAGTTCTCTTGGGCTCATCAATATACCTGGGAGTGGTATTGCTAGGTCATATAATAGCTATTTCAGCTTTTGAGGAACTGCCAGGCTGTTTTCCAAAGTGGCTTATATTATAATCTTACATTCCCACTAGTAGTATATCAAGACTTTCCACATGAACCCATTTTAATGAAGGGTTAAATCCTTCCCCCAAATGGTTAAGTCATGAACTTTCTGGAGTATAAGGAACCTTTAGAGACCAGTTTTCCATCTCTGTTACTTCCCAAATGAGTTTAGGACTAGTGCTTGGCTTGGTCATCATTAGGGCTTGGAAGGTTGGACTAAAACAGGGGTGGGCAAACTTTTTGACTCGAGGGCCACAATGGGTTCTTAAACTGGACCGGAGGGCCGGAACAAAAGCATGGATGGAGTGTTTGTGTGAACTAATATAAATTCAAAGTAAACATCATTACATAAAAGGGTATGGTCTTTTTTTTTTTTAGTTTTATTCATTTCGAACGGGCCATAGTTTGCCCACAGCTGGACTAAAATCTAGGCCTTATTAGGGAGGTCCAGAGTGCTGTTAGCATACCATTCCTCGTTGCCACATACTGAATTAAGTGTAGGTAGGGGTTAAACCAGCATGGAAATGCTAATTTTGAAAGTTCTCAGAATGAGGGTTCAGGTGAAGCCTGGCTCCTCTTGGCTTTAACCTCAGGAGCCAGGGGATGAGGAAGAAACTTCTTGGCCAGCTTCCTACCTGGCTTGCCTGCTGCTCTCCCACCCCCTTATTTCCCTGTCAGTAGAAGAACTTGCCAGCTGAGTCTCTTCCTGTCTGAGCTGGAGAAATTGGCAATGCATGGTGTGATAAATGAAGATCAGTGATTTTGCTGTTTTTATGGCTACATGTTTATGGTATAATAATATGTATGCATTCTATACATACACTATTAACATTTTCCCCATTTGTGATTTTTTTAGTTGCTGTTGCCAATAACTATGCCTGTATGGGGCTAGACAGGATTGAGGAGAAACTGCCTATTCTGAATCAGCCAACAAAGCAGGTGAGCTTGGGACAAAAGTGTTGAGGCTTTCCATCTCATATTTTCATGTTCTATTTGTTTAGCGTAACTGGTTCCCAGTGGTGTTCGGTAAATGCACAGGTGGTATATAGAAGCTTTCTCACTTGGTGCCTGAGCGCACATCCAGTAAGATGGAGAAACAGGCATGTCTACCTATAACATGCTGACAAATTTTTTTAAAACTTTGCTTTTAGTTTATTTTTTTAAATATATTTTTATTGATTTCAGAGAGGAAGGGAGGGGGGGAGAGAGAGAGAAACATCAATGATGAGAGAGAATCATTGATCGGCTGCCTCCTGCATGCCCCCTACTGGGGACTGAGCCTGAAACACAGGCATGTGCCCTTGACCAGAATCGAACCCATGACCCTTCAGTCTGCAGGCTGACGCTCTGTCCACTGAGCCAAACCGGCTAGGGCATATTGAAAAATTTTATATCTTTACCTCATTTGTTCCTCCAACAACCCTTGAGTGGTGTCCGGTAGGGCAAATATACCTGAAAGTTGAGGCTTATCTATTCTTAGTGACTTGCCCAAGTCATAAAGCTAGAGAGTGAAAGAGCCCTATTGTTTCTTCCTTTTTTTTAATTTTAGAGTTATTGTGAGAATTAGTTGATTTTATATATATATACTTCAGAGAGGAAGGGAGAGAGAGCGAGAAACATCAATGATGAGAGAGAATCATTAATCGGCTACCTCCTGCATACCCCTACCAGGAATTGAGCCTGCAACCAGGGCATGTTCCCTGACTGGGAATCAAACCGTGAACTCCTGGTTCATAGGTCAACATTCAACCACTGAGCCACACTGGCTGGTCCCCTAGTCCTTCTTTAACTCTTCAACTATGCTACCTTAGTTAAGACCTTAAATCTCTATTCATGCCCTTGTTTCTCACCAACCAAGTGCTCTCCTTTTCCGCTTGTAGGTGGTTGCCAATGCCAAAGGTGCGGTGACTGGGGCGAAAGATGCTGTGACGACGACCGTGACTGGAGCCAAGGATTCCGTGACCAGCACGATCACTGGGGTGGTGGACAAGACCAAAGAAGCCGTGACAGGCAGTGTGGAGAAGACCAAGTCTGTGGTCAATGATAGCATTAACACAGTCATGGGCAGCCGGATGATGCAGCTGATGAGCAGTGGAGTGGAAAATGCGCTCAGCACATCAGAGCTGCTGGTAGACCAGTACCTCCCTCTCACTGAGGAAGAACTAGGTAAGTGTTTTTTTTGTCTTGAAATAATGTTGCATATCTTACATCAGCTTCATTGAGGTATACTTTATACACCAAAAAATTCGCCTTTTTCATATTAAATTTACAGTTGCACAACCATCCCCTCAGTTTAGTTTTAGAACATTTCTATCATCCTAAAAGATCCGCATGCCTGAATCTCCATTATCTCCCTCAGACAACCACTACTCTTTCGGTCTTTATAGACATTCTTTCTTAAGACAATATTAAGTTTCACATTGAATTGTACATAGTAGTTTTGAAACTTTAAGAGAAATTAGCCTGGAGAAATATTTTCTACAAATGGATAGTCTTTAATGGGCTGCTTTACAGTACCATTAAACATTTAGTGGCTACTGTATGCCAGGTACTATGTTGCCCAAGAAGCTCACTCTAATGGGAAGAGACATCTGTAGATGAACCTTCAGATGCAGTGATATGCTCTGGGTAGTCAAGCCCAGCACTAGACATGAATTGTCTTGGGAAAATGAGTGCATAATTGCTGGTGGGTGGGTAGAAGCGCCAAATCAAGATCCAGGTTAGAGTGCAGTCCTTATCACTTAGAGCTGTGATCCCTTATGTTTGTTTGTTTTTTGTCCCTTCTTTCTAACTTCAGAAAAAGAAGCAAAAAAGGTGGAAGGATTTGAGACTGTTCAGAAGCCAAGTTATTATATTAGGCTGGGATCGCTGTCGACCAAGCTCCGCTCACGTGCCTACCAGCAGGCTCTTGGCAGGGTGAAAGAAGCTAAGCAAAAAAGCCAGGAGACCATTTCCCATCTCCATTCCACTGTGAACCTGGTGAGTAAAAGCTCATTTAAAGTTAGCTAAAGAGATATCAACCAAAGACTTGTATGCATGCATATAAGCCTAACCAGTAGACACAGACAACAGGGGGGTGAGGGCATAGGGGGGGAGAGGGGTAATGAGGGGATAAGGACACATATGTAATACTTTAATCAATAGAGAAACTTAAAAAATAAATAAATAAAGGTAGCTGAAGTGAGTTTATTTATCTCAAGGGATGAGAGTCAATGTAATCATGAAATCCAAGAATTTTAACTTTACCTTATGAACAACCCAATAGAAAAATGGGCAAAGAGTATACAGAAACTTAACAGAAAAGAAGTATAAATAGCTGAAATATCTGAAGCGATGCTAATCTCACTCCAAGGGGTCAAATTTCAGATGCCTATCTTTTCTGAACACACTGGCGAAGTGTGATGGTGTGGGCAGTGGTGTAGAGAAAGGGGTGTACTTGTGGATTTCTGGAGGATTTGGGGGGCAGTTCTCAGAAGGGTGTAAGCACACCTATTCCTTGGCAGTTTTACTTGTAGAAATTTACCCCACAGCTATGTATGTTTAGAGTTGCTGAAGGTTATAAACACTGCATGGCAACTAATAAGGAACTAATTAAATTGATATATCACAAAAGAGTATTGTGTAGCCATTGAAGATTGCCAAGTTACAGAACAGTATGTACTGTATTGCCATTCTTGGGAGGGGAAATGACGGCTGACAACAGGGAAGAGGAAGTTTCAATTTCTTTTTTGTAATTTTCTCTTATACTTTACACATAAATGTTGAATTTCAGTTGCCTTACCTATGCTAAACTGGAGGTAAATATGGAGACAGTGGCTTAATAGCTTAAGTAGAGGCAGCAAAGAAGTTCGATTACTTGATAACAAATAACGATGATGGCAGGGATTGCTGACATCTTAAACTCTTATGGATATTCCTGGTTTTTATGTTCTATGATTTACATCATAGATCCGAGAACAGACTGACACGAAGGTCTGACTAGTTCCTTTGTTTTATTTCAATGTGCTCTAGATTGAATTTGCCAGGGAGAATGTGCAGAGTGCCAACCAGAGAATTCAGGATGCTCAGGACAAGTTCTACCTCTCCTGGGTAGAGTGGAAGAGAAGCATTGGCTACGACGACACCGATGAATCCCACTGTGCTGAGGTGAGATGACTAGGACACAGTCATCCATGACCATTTAAGAAGTTCTACCAGACTTTTATTATTTACATTTTCCCGTTATTCCTCTTAGAACACTCTTCTCCAGCAAAAGTTTGAACAGAAAAGCAGAACTGCAGTAACTTGAATAACCTCCCACTATTGCCCCTGGTGGGATGCAGCTAAAGAAGAACATGGGCCTTACCCTCAGTACAGACTAACAGGGGGTGCAGGCATTTTTATGTGGTGGTGTTTTTGACAGCATAGAAACAGGAACTATGAGACTAAATAAGGAAAGTACCTAAGTTGGGCTTGGAGTGAGGATGGATGAGTCAGATGACTTTCTGGAGGAGGTGTGTGCTAAGCTGGGACTGAATGGGAGAATAAATTAGGTGAAAGGGCAGTGAGGGGACTACTGTTCCAGACAGAAGAAATAGCACATTGCAATACTTAAAAAGTGGTTCTTGAGGTTCCAAAAGCTAGTATGCATGTGTAGAAATGTGAATAAAAACACTGCTGCATTCAGGGTTGTTATAAGGATTTTAAAAAGTTGAGGAATACACACATGTGCGGTGACACGTAACCAACTGACTGTAAGTGAACGAATTCCTACATAGCACTGTTGGGCCCACTGCTAATTTTAAACCTGTTTTATTTTTAGCACATTGAGTCACGCACTCTTGCTATTGCGAAAAACCTGACTCAGCAGCTGCAGACCACGTGCTCCACCCTCCTGTCTAACATCCAAGGGTTACCACAGAACATTCAAGATCAGGCCAATCACGTGGGGGTGATGGCTGGCGACATCTGCGCAGTGTTCCGCAATGCTTCATCTTTTAAAGAAGTGTCCGACGGCTTCCTCACTTCTAGCAAGGGGCAGCTGCAGAAAATGAAGGAGTCTTTAGATAATGTGATGGATTATCTTGTTAACAACACACCCCTCAACTGGCTGGTAGGTCCCTTTCATCCTCAGATAATCGAGTCTCAGAATGCTCAGCACTGTGTTGCAGAGAAGGACACAACCAGCCTGCAGGCCCAGCAGCCTGAGCACAGAACACAGTAATCCTGTCCCTGTCACCAGTGCATGGTGCAGCCAGCCAGATGACATCTTCTGTTATGTTGCAATTAACCTGCTAGACAACTCTGACTTGGGGAAACAGCGAGCTAGGAAAAAAAGGGCCCCTTCATTGTAGTCATTTCCAACTGGATTAAGACCTTTCGAGTTTCTGGCCTTAGCAGATGAGTCATTTTGTTTACCTGGCTGGTAAGAAAAGAATGATAGACTGGTCAGAGCCTAGTCAGAGGTCACAAAAAGTTACACTGCATATATGGTCTCATTCTGTTGCCACTGTTGCTGCCTGTCTGTACTGAATAAAAACACCTTCGTGTGGGTTGTCCTGCGAACTGGCGTCTGCTCCCGTTTGATCTGCGCAGGCCTCATCATTGTTGTGTCTCACAATGCATGCTTGTACAACTTTAGTTTTTTTAAACGTTTTCATAAAGGAATGCCTCCTGTGAGTTCAATAAAATTCACTGCACAATAGATCAGTTTTATGCTGTGTGTTCCATGTGCTTTGTATGTTGCTTTCACAGAGCAGCTTGGCCTGCATGACAGGGTTATTAATACACATACATGAATTCCAGTTGGCCTGTTAGAGGGAATTTGGCAGTGTGATAACATTAGATGACTAATGTCAAAAATGGAATGTTCGATGACAGGTTTTAAAAAAGTAAAAAGCTAATGGGCATATAAGAATTTTACTGGGTGAGAGTTGCCTTCATTTGCCCATTTACTGGACTCTTGAGATTAACTAACTAGTCATTAATCTCTTAGCCTTAGTTTTCTCATCTGTTATAAAATTAGTGATGCCTCACCAGATGGAAGTGAAGTGTTTGAAGATGGGCTGTCTTTTTCTGTTTTTGCACTAAAGGCATGGGGACACCATCTATGGGACAGTGACATGTAATATCTTCAGCTTGCTAGTTCGGGTGTGAGAATATACTATGAGGTCATGATTAGTCAAATATTTCCACTTTGTTAAGTCATTATATTGAAAGACTAAAAAATGAAAAGGGGAAAGCTAAAGTTTGGTTTGCCCGAGATATCTCTTTGAGTTTCATTCAGCTCATGGAGATGGTAGTGAGGGAAGGGAGAAAGCAGGGTAGATACCTGTGCATATACCTATCAGGTGTGGGGGATGGCAAGGAGGGCCTCTTCTGGGCTCATGGACTTGGGCTTGGGTCAGCGGGGCCTTATCCAGTCTCAGGAGTGACCCAGCACTGAGGCCTGTATGGGTGATGGTCTTGTAAGATATCCCTGCTCTATCAACTAAAGTACTTGTTGCTTATGTCTCAGGGCAACACCCTCATGCTCTAGGTGTCCACCTTCCCAGCAGGTATCCTATGTTTCCACAGTAACCATATGGTGAGGAAAAGATACTGAATCATCCCACTGTTGAGTATCTAAGTTCCTAGTCTAAAAGGTAATAGCAACTGTTCATAGAGAAGAAGCCTCTTCAGGCATAAGGTCAGCTTAAGCCAAAGACATGTTTTATGGTGTATTCCCTGCTCTCCTTGCTTACCTTTTGAAATTCTGATGTCACTCTCCCATGTTTTAGAACAGGGGTCCTCAAACTACGGCCCGCGGGCCACATGCAAATACAAATATTGTATTTGTTCCTGTTTTGTTTTTTTACTTCAAAATAAGATATGTGCAGTGTGCATAGGAATTTGTTCATAGTTTTTTTTTAAACTATAGTCCGGCCCTCCAATGGTCTGAGGGACAGTGAACTGGCCCCCTGTTTAAAAAGTTTGAGGACCCCTGTTTTAGAAGTTACTGATTCCTGAAAGTAATGCTGTCAACTGGGATAGGCCCAGGTTATATTTTTATGGTTGGTGAGGGATGAAGCCTTCTTTTTTTTTTTTTAATCTTTTTCTTTCTTTCTTGGATGAGACCTTTTTTTTTAAACCTCACCCGAGGGCATGTTCTTTTTTTTTTTTTAATTTATCTTTATTGTTGAAAGTATTATAGATGCCCTCTTTCCCCGCCCCCCCCATTGACTCCCCCCCCCCGCTCCCCCCCACCTTGCCCCAGGCCTTCACCAAACTAGTGTCTGTGTTCATGAGTTACACATATATGCATATAAGTTCTTTGGTTAATCTTTCCTGTCCCTGCACCGCCCCCCCCCCCCCATTTTATTCATCAGTTTATTTTGCTCATTAGATTCCACATATAAGTGAGGTCATGTGACAATTGTCTTTCTCTGACTGGCTTATTTTGCTTGGCGTAATATTCTCCAGATCCCTCCATGCTGGGGAGGACATGTTCTTTATTGATTTTAGAGAGAGAAAGGGAAACATCAATGTGAGAGGGAAACATCAATCCATAGCTTCTCATGCATGCCCTGACCGGGGATTGAACCCGAAACCTTTTGGTGTATGGGATGAAGCTCCAACTGACTGAGCCACCTGGCCAGGGCTTGGATGAAGCCTTCTTGATCATCCAACTGGGGCTAAGCTGAGCTGGGAGGCAGAGACAGGGTACTCGGGTGGAAAAGGCTGAAAAGGAAAATCACATCCTCAATTGCTGCTGAGGTGGTGAGAAGCAGACAGCCTACTGAGTTTGATTGTAACGTTGCTAAATAATACAATGCATCCTTAGTTAAGATTGTTAGTAAAATGACTAAGTGAAATGATAGGAAGGCAGTGTGAAAGGCAAATGTTTGAAGGAGGAGGGACAGAGTTGCCTGGGATTCTTTCATGCTTAATTTGCTTAAACTGAGTTTACAGATAAATAAACAAACAAACAAACGAATAAAGTAGGCTTGCAGATTAGAGAGACATGGATTATAATATACTGAAAGGCTTGGAATCTCACAGGGGAGCCTAGTCTTGATGTAGAATGGACCTTTAGGTTATTTAGCTTGGTACTGGTTTTATGAAAGAACTATTTGAGAGAACCATATAAAAGATATTAAAGCCAAATCATAACATACATTTTGGGGTTAAAATTTTTTTTAAAATATATTTTATTGATTTTTTACAGAGAGGAAGGGAGAGAGGTAGAGAGTTAGAAACATCGATGAGAGAGAAACATCGATCAGCTGCCTCCTGCACATCTCCCACTGGGGATGTGCCTGCAAACCAGGTACATGCCCTTGACCGGAATCGAACCTGGGACCCTTCAGTCCGCAGGCCGACGCTCTATCCACTGAGCCAAACCGGTTTCGGCTGGGGTTAAAATTTTTTAAAAATTAATTTGTACATTCATTGGTTAGAGACAATGTGGATATGGAGGTGCTTACATTATTATATGTACCTCCATTAAAAAATTACTTGGTTCAATATTTGAGTTTCTAATAGTGTAAGGCATGAACTCTGCCCTGCTGAGAATGTAAACACCAGAAACTGTCCTCAAGAGACTTATAAAAGTCTTAGGGAAATTTGTTGATGAATATTCAAGAACTGTCCTGATACAGAACACTCTTTATCCTTCACCTTTAATGGCTCCAAGTTGCTAATTTTTAAATTCCCTACCTTTATTACAAAACTAACCTGCAAAATATGACATATTAGCATAAGGCTGTCCAGAGCAACAATTTGAGTTTTAAGTTTTATTCACCAAAGTGAAAGAGAACACTCACTTAAGTTATAGCTCCTCTGAGGGGCAAAGAGGTCTGATGTCTTCCAGAACGTAGGAAAGTAGAGAAGAGTGTTATTAGTTGACATTTTACAAAAGTAATGAGTAGATTAAATGGTTCTTTTGTGTATCAGTGATGAAAAATGGTTACCATTTAAATTTTCATTTATCTTGGGTATGTACCTAGGAGTGGAATTGCTCATGGGTCATACGGTCACTCTACGTTTACTTGAGGAACTGTCAGACTATTTTCCAAAGTGGCTGCAGCATTTGCATTCTCACCTGCAGGGTATGAGGGCTCTGATTTCGCCATATCTTCACCAACAGTTGTTATTTGACTTTTTGATTCTAGCTAACCATTTAAATTATAAGTGAATAAGAGTAGATGTTGAATAGTGTGAATCAAGCACTTTTCCTATTTCATTGTTTACACAGGTTAGAGCAAAAAAAACCAAACTCGGCTGCGGAGGTAGCTAGTGTAGCTATCAGATTGACTTCCTTATATAAAGTGGCCCAAGTGAGCTTTCAGCATAGATAGAACCACATCATCTTCCCCTACCTTCTCTGTCTATGCCAGGGATTATTAACCAGGAATTCTGATAAAATGCAGGTTCCTGGGTTCCACCACCAGAGAATCTGGTTAGTAGGTCTTCAGGTAGTACCAGGCATCTCCACTTTTAAAAAGCATCCACCCTTACCCGCCCCCCACCCCCCGTCCCACCCCATCATCCCTAGTGATTCTATTGCAGGTGATCCACTTTGGGAAGCAAAGGAAATAGGGAACAAATGATTTTAACCTGAAACAAAAATAGGGTTAGGGTTACCTATAGTACCCTCTCCTCAAACAAGACCCTCACTGTGGGCTCCATAAAATATTTTAAAAAGACCTGCTGTTGATGTATCTGCTTATAGTAAATGTTTCACATATACAGGTGCTAGCATTGACTAGTTCATTGCTATTCAATGGGTAGCAAGAATCGCTTGCATTGTGTTGTGGTAAGTGACAACCTTTTTCCTAGGCTGAGAGTTCTAACTACTTCCACGGACTCTTTTTAGCCAATGATAAAACACTGGTATAAGAGGGTGTTCCTACTGTAGGACAGGGGGTGTGCCTTCTCTCAAACTGTACCAAATTATTCAAGTAAAGGGTAAAGAGAGAGTAAAGCAGCACCAAGATGCTACTGACCCTCTAACTGCAGGCACATAATCAAGCTAAATATGCAAACTATTATGAAGGGGGAGAGGATTCTGTTAAAATCAAACCCTCAATAGGATTAGTCTTACCTATTTGGTGTTAGAGCTAATCATTACCTCTTGCATGATCCTTTTATGGCCCTATACATAGGAATTCCTTTTATTTTAAGTTTTTATTTATTGATGAGAGAGAGAAAGAATGGGGTGGAGAGGGAGAGAGGGAAACTTTTGTTGTTCTACTTATTTATGCATTCATTGGTTGCTTTTTGTATGTGCCCTGACCTGGGATTGAACCCACAATCTTGGTGTATGGGGATACACTCTAACCAACTGAGCTTCCCCAGCCAGGGCCATAGGAATTCTTTTTATACAAACAAACAAAATTTTATTTTTTCTTTATTTTTAAAAATATATTCTTATTGACTTCAGAGAGGAAGGGAGAGAGAGAGATAGAAACATCAATGATGAGAGAAAATAATTGATTTGCTGCCTCCTGCACACCCCCTATTGGAGATCAAGCCCACAACCTGGGCATGTGCCCTTGGCCAGAATCGAACCTGGGACCCTTCAATCTGCAAGCCGATGCTATCCACTGAACCAAACTGGCTAGGGCTTACTTTTTCTTTTCATTATTTCTTCTATAATTATTCTTTATTTCAAAATAAATCGTCATTCTGTGTCATGTTACCAGCATTGCATGCACATCACCTTAACTAGCAAGTTAAATTCCAAAAATGGTGTTTTTATTTCTGTAATAGCCTCACCAATCCAGGGCCCCAGGCCACCACTAGCTTAACTTCATGCAAATTAGAAGATGGTATCTTATCCTCATGCGTGTAGTGCCACCTTCTGGAAAGTCATAATAAATATGCGAATCAAAGAAGTTTATGACAGAAAAGGTGCCCACTGTGGTTGTCTGGTGAACAACCTGCATAATGTACACAGGGCCCAGGGAGTCCTAGCAAGGTCACTTGATTTTCTTGAAAAGAATATATTGCTGGTTTCCTGTCCTTTTCAGAGAGGGACTATGATTATCTCATTAGTTTCATAATAAGCATCTGGTTCTGAGTTTGGCCTCCATCGGTGATGGGTATTCACAGCAAGAGACTTCTACACTCCTTTGATATTGGTTCCGGTCAATGAAAAAGGGGTCCATTTTATAAATCTGTGAGAGGATTTCTGCCACATTTCTAAAATCCCCATGACGATTGTCAGGCACAGCCGCTACATTTTAAACTTACCATGGAAACTTGGTAGGCTGTGGCTACTTCTCAGCTGCTCCGCCCTCCCCTATTTTCTCCACTGGCTTTGAATTTAAGGGAAATGAGACACTTTGAATCATTCTGATCCTATGGAAGGCGAATTATTCATATGCCTCTCCTAAATCATTTCAGGGACTGGAGGTACATTTTTTTTGTGGTGGTGATGGAAACTTTTCTCCTAAAACTTTAAGTGTGGAATTTCCAACCTTTGCAATTGCAGAACTCTACTTTAGGCCAACAGTTACTTGGCCTATAGGTGACTGTGAAGGTTTGTATGTGTGGTGGTATTCAAGGAATTTATGAGAAAAGCTAGTGTTTATTGAACACCTTTTGTAAGCTAGGTTCATAGTACCTTTATTTACCTGCAACCCACTCAGGTATTTTCCTCACTTGAGAGGTGTGGAAAGAGGTAGAAAAGAGATACGGGGCAGGGAGGGGATTTAGCACAATGTCTTACTGATGTCAAAGTGTGTGTGTATTTTTTCTATCCTAGCCTCTAGGCCTTTGCTAGGAGAAAACCGCAGCTTGTTTTCTTGTCTGGAGCCCAGAAAATCCCTCGGGTCATAGCTTCTTGTGTTGTAGCTTCCTGTTGTATTTTGCATTTATTTAAAAACAAATAAAGTGATATTGGATGTTGAAACATACATTTACTAGAGAGCTTTTAACCTAAAAAGTCTAAAATTACAGTTGTTGACCTGCCTGGCTGGATGCTCTGCATGCATTTGTATAAATATTGCTGGCTTTGGTGGGTGTTGGCCTGGATATCATCTTTGCAAAGTGGACATTCACGAGTAGCTAGAATGCAGTTTGCTCTCTCCAAAGTACACGCCCCAGGAACGCATGGTGGACGTTTGTACCTCAGACCAGACGATCCTTTGAGCACCTGATTCTTAGGGAAAAGTGCAATGAAGGCCACAGCCAGATAAGGGGTCCCAATGACCAAAGCAAGATTCCTCGTGTGTGTGTGTGTGTGTGTGTGTACTATTTTAGGAATTGTAATTTTTTTCACTATTTTGATGCATAGCATCAAATTTACCATTTTTGCCCAGCCGGTGTTGCTCAGTGATTGAGCATCAATCTATGAATTAGAAGGTCACAGTTTGATTCCTGATCAGGGCACATGCCCAGGTTGCAGGCTTGATCCCCAGTAGGAAGTGTACAGGAGGCAGCCGATCAATGATTCTCTCTCATCACTAATGTTTCTATCTCTCTCTCTCCTTCTTCCTTCGTCTCTGAAATCAATAAAAAGATATATTTTTTAAAAGAATAATAGATTAATAGATGAATAACGAAAAAGGCTTTATATCTCATATTTTCAAAAAAGCTTTCACTTCATAAGTCCACTACTGGTCAATTTCCTTTAAAGAGAAGTTTCCTAAGTACTTTTATAATATGAATGAACTTGGGAAATAAGACTACAACACCTTGTCAGAAAGCACAACTATGGATTTACCCACATGCAGTAAGTAATGTCTCCATGAACTCACCTGAACCTAACAGTTTACTTCATTAGTGTTTGTTTTACTATCCAATATTCTTCTTTTACAGGTATTTGATTTCACGATCATAGACTTGACATCGGAGACTGATGAAATTCCAGATATTATAGCTTTGGAAGAAGAGGATGGATCAAACCATTCACACGCTAATAACCCTGAGTCCTCTCAGGGAGAAATGTTGAAAAACTAACAAGAAAATATTTCTTTGTCTGAAAACAAAATTTGTGTCATATTAAACTTCATGTTTGCTCGTGTGTTTATTCCTGTGGGTTTGGAGATTAATCTTTTGGGGGTTAGTCTATTTTTTTTAATTACAGGGCTTAATTGTAATGAAACTTGGATCTAAACTTTTATAAGAGATCCTAGTTCTGTATCATATATCATTTAATAGAGTCCTTTGAAGTTTAATCATTGAAATGCCTGTAATAAAAATTGGTCTGTATACTCGTGAATTGTTGTGTGTGTTTGTATTAATAGAGTGAAGATTTTTTTTTGTGTGTGTGTGTTTTGTTTTGCCTCCCAGGACTCATTTTTGCTTCTTGTGGTATCAGAGAACTTTTGTATCTTTTAAAAAAAAAAAATGTTCTTTATTGATTTTAGAGAGAAAGTGAGAAAAACGTTGATCGGCTGCTTCCTGCACGCCCCCCACTGGGGATCGAGCCTACAACCTAGGCATGTGCCCTGACTAGGAGTCAAACATATGACTCTAGGGTGCACAGGACGATGCCCAACCAACTGAGCCATTATGGCCAGGCCAGAATCTTTGTACCTTTTGGGTTGGGGGAGGGTGTCTCAGACAAGGGTTTTTGCTTTTCCCTAGCTTAGGTGTGGGCACATGACTGAAAACAGATCAACTGGGAGAAAGCATATCATGATTGGTAAAGATTTATGAGCTTTTAATTAGACTCTGGGCTCTAATCTTGGCTCTGCCACTTACTAGCTGTGTGACCTTAAACAAGTAACTTAATTTCTGTGTACCTCAATTTCCTCATCTGTAAAATGGGGATAATAGTAGGTTTGTCATAAATAATCAAAAATCAATTGAAATTTGTAAAAAGCTTAGGTCCTCAAACTTTTTAAACAGGGGGCCAGTTCACTGTCCCTGAGACATTCCACACATGCGCACTGCGGGCTGCTAAGCAGGACAGGCAGTGGCGGCAAAAACATCCGGCGGGCTGGATAAATGTTTTCGGCGGGCCGCATGTGGCCCGCAGGCCGTAGTTTGAGGACCCCTGGCTTAGAGTAATGGCTGACATAAAGCAGCATTATTTAAATATTAGTTAAGTAAATTGTAGAAACAATGGCCAACCAAGGAGCAATAAGCATCCCTAGTGTCCAGGTTATAGTTTTTAAAAAATATGTTTTTATTGATTTTTTAGAGAGGGAAAGAAGGAGAGGGATAGAGACATTGATCCACTACCCCTTGCATGGACCTTACTGGGGAACAAGCCCACAACCCAGGCATGTGCACTGACTGGGAATTGAACTGGTAACCTCTTGGTTCATAGCTCAATGCTCAACTACTGAGCCACATCAGCCAGGCCAGGTTGTAGTTTCAAAATACCTTTTTCCACTAAAAGAAATCAGGGCTTACTGGACAAATGGCTGATTCCAGGTCTGAAGAATCGTATAAAGTGAGCTTTGAGCTTTTTGTTTTTGCAGATAGCAAGGAAGCCAAGTTGAGATTCCCATTGACCAAAGATGGGCAATCTTGAACTTCAATAAGGATAATAATTTCAATATATTGAACCCCATCAAATGTGAACCCCACACAATCTTGAAATATACAATCTAATTGGTCACCTTCAGGGGATGATAGCAAACCAATTCTTTATCTTGAAACTGATAAAGGAAAAGAATTTAGCCTTCCTTATATATTTACCACTAGGTAAACAAATGGTAAATGAGGGAAAATTTCTCTCATAAAAGTATTCCTGCCCTAACCAGTTTGGCTCAGTGGATAGAGCGTTGGCCTGTGGACTCAAGGGTCCCAGGTTCGACTCCAGTCGGGGGCATGTGCCTTGGTTGCGGGCACATCCCCAGTGGGGAGTGTGCAGGAGGCGGCTGATCGATGTTTCTCTCTCATCGATGTTTCTGACTCTCTATCCCTCCCCCTTCCTCTCTGTAAAAAATCAATAAAATATATATTTTTTTAAAAAATGTATTCCCACTAACAAATGAAAAATAAATGATACCTTAGTCAGTTTGAGGTGCTACAACAAATTACCTTAGACTGAGGGGTTTAAACAAAAAACATTTATTACTCACAGTTCTGGAGGCTGGAAGCTTGAGATCAGGGTGCCAGGATGGTCGGGTTTTGGTAAGGGTCCCTTTCCAGGGTGCAGAAAGTCAACTTCTCTTTCTAGCCTCACAAGGTGGAAAGAGTAATGAAGGACACTCTTGTGACTCTTATGAGGGCAGTAATCCTATTAATGAGGGTTCCACCCTTGTGACTTCATCTAATCCTAATTACCTCCCAACTTTTAATACAATCACATTCGAGTTTTAACAAACAAATTTGGGATATGGGCACAAGTATGCAGTCCATGACAAATGATAAATTAGAATTGCATCATTTTGCAATTCCCAGTGAATTAAGGTATTTATTTATTTTAAAAATATACTTTTTATTGATTTCAGAGAGGAAGGGAGAGGGAGAGAGAGAAACATCAATGATGAGAGAGAATCATTGATCAGTTGCCTCTTGCACGCCCCCTACTGGGGATCAAGCCAGAAACCTGGGCATGTGCCCTGACGGGAATCTAACCCGGGACCCTTCAGTCTGCAGGCTGACGCTCTATCCACTGCGCCAAACCAGCTAAGGTGTCATTGGGATTTTGATGGGGATTGGACCATCACCCAATCTTGCCAAAGGGATCATACATGAGTTTAAGCAACCTCTGGATCCAGCTGCCAATTTGAAAATTTGGAGGACAGAGCGAGTGGAACATGTTGAACTGCACTGTGAGGATGCTCTCTGTATGTTAAATTATATTATTAAAACAAACCAACAAACCTTGGAAAGACCAAAAAAAAAAAAAAAAGCGCCAAGATGAATATAAAAAGGGCGAGACCAAATTATAGTGGGTAGGGAAGCACACTTGGACGGTAAAGCTACAAGACAAGGGAAGTAAGTGATTCCTACAAAACTGACAATGGTGGTTACTTTTTGGCAGAGAGACTGGCGGAGTTTTACTTTGTCAACATAAGAAATGTCCAAACCTGGAGAGACTTTTTATGAGTTTGAGATACACTGATGACATTGCTGGAAAGCAAGATCTCAGATACTGAGGAGAATGACAGTGTTGCAGTTACTTTTATCTTGAATTAAGGAGGGAACCTAAAGAAGATTACATGAAGGTGGGGAAAAGTAAGGCAGGGAAATCACTATGACTGGATTACTGGATACTTAAGATATGTGCTCTCTCCATGGTAGTTGCATTTCTTTTTTTTTTTTTTTTTTTTCAATACATATAATTGGCAAAGTTTATTATCAAGAACATTAGGTCTTTTAAAAGACTGTTTTGGTTTAAGAATACTGAAAGATGACAATCCACGATAAGACATATACAAACAAGGATAATTAAAATATTAAATACTATCTAAATTAAAAGGCCATAATTCAAATTGTTAACAATCTCTGTCTTGTTAGAAGCAGCTGTATAGTTCCCCTTCAAGAAATTCACCCACCAACTCATGACTACAAAGCCTCAATGCACTCAATTACATAATTTAGTTACCAATGCTGAATGTTTTGTGTTTACACATGCATTATCACAGAAAACACAAAATCCTATTTACAGAGTTTTTTTGTTTCTTTAAAACAGGTCTCAAGCATCTTTTAAAGTGTGAGATACAAATATGCTGTATCCTTAAAGAAAAAGGCTTCTAAAAGAAGTATAAGATAGCTGTCCAACACTGCCAAGAGTGGTTATATAACTAACCGAAGAAAAACCGGCAGTGCCCTGCTGTTTTAGTGTAGCAGCCTCTTCCTTTGTAGTTGGTTGAGTTCTTAGCTCTCACTATACTACCAGCCAAACATGTACTCCATTGCTTTGGATACAAGACTTTCATCTTTTTTTGGCATCTGTCTGTCAGAAATGACCTGATAGTCACTAGTAGAAGCTTTGTATGCTGTAGCAAGAGGTCTCATGGTAGAAATCCTAGGAGTACTCCCAGGCTGGGATGGTGTTCCTAAGGTTTTGATTGGTGGTGTAAAGGCTAGAGATGAAGATGATACAGCATACCTGTCACTGTTTTCCATAACACTTTTATCTATACATGGTTTTACACCAATCATGATGGACTCGCCAAAAATCTTCCCATCTTTGCTTAAGGCTTTCCGAGCCTACAGTTTAGATTGATAACGAATATGCATCCAATTTCCGGTATTAGACATCACATGTTTTAAGATATTCCCATATTGTGCAAATTGTAATAATATATAGGAAGCAGATGCCTGAGGAAACCCGAACACAGTTACCCATGTGTCATCGAGGTGATCTTCAGACGTCAGAGAATCTCCTTGAGTATAAAAAGGATCCAACTGCGCAGGAGATAACGTTGTCTTTCGTGGCTGACCAATGTTTGCTGGACTAAACATGCTTTGCCCTGTTCCAGGAGTAGTTGTCATAACTCCATCAAGAGGACTCTGCATTACTGATATGTTTGGCTGTCTTCTTGAGGTTAAAGGTGTTGAACCAAGTCCTGGGCTAGAAATGTCATCATATATACTTCTAACTGGTGGAGCTCCACTTTTATCTTTATGAGCTGGTACAACTGGTTGTGGTGGTGACCCCCCTGCAATTAAAGGTGATCTCATTTCCATTACTCCTACTGAAGGGCCACTAATTGATCGAGGTTGTGGAGTCACTGGTGCTGGTAAATCCCCCATTAAAAATCCAGGTAAGAACTGGGCATTAACCCCTGGTTTTGGAGATGTGGGCGAACCCAGCATCATTGGTTCAGATCCCAACGTGGTTGCCTGGGGTTCCACGGCAAAGGCTGCCATCGCGGCGGCGGCTACACTTCCGGTAGTTGCATTTCTGAGGGCGTCGGAAAAAGTGGCATTTTAAAGGTGTGCTAACCTCGCCTAGACCTAGACTCAGAGGTTAGGTGACTTGTTCAGGGTCGCACAGCCAGTGAGAATAGCTGAGGATGGAACCCAGCGCTTTTTCCACTACACAGAGCCACAGTCCAGCACCTACGGCTTTTATCTGAGGAACTAGGTCTATAGCAGCGATTCTCAACCTGTGGGTCCCGACCCCTTTGGGGTTCGAATGACCCTTTCACACGGGTCGCCTAAGACCATCGGAAAAACACATATTGAATATATAATTACATATTATTTTTGTGATTAATCACTATGCTTTAATTATGTTCAATTTGTAACAATGAAAATACATCCTGCATATCAGATATTTATGATTCGTAACAGTAGCAAAATTACAGTTATGAAGTAGCAACGAAAATAATTTTATGGTTGGGGGTCACCACAACATGAGGAACTGTATTCAAGGGTCTCGGCATTAGGAAGGTTGAGAACCACTGGTCTATAAGAACAAAAGGAGCCCCAATGCCTCACATTCAGAAAGCGGGAAGAGGGAAAGCCGCTTAAGCGACCTATAGCGATTGCGCAAGCGCAAAAAAATTAGCTGGCCACGCAATGCACTGTGGGTCTTGTAGTTTCTCCGCTGGGCCTCGCGGGAAGGGACCGAGGGAAGAGCGCATTGCATGGCGGGAGTTAGAGTCGGCGGCGGAATTCCCTCCTCCCCCGGAAGCCAGGCGGCGCGCGCGAACCGTTCTGCTGGAAGCGCGGGAGTCTTGGTTTGGGGCGGCTTCGGCAGCTGTGCTGAGCTACAGTTAGGGAGGCTCCGCTTCCCTGGGACTTCACGGCCCTGCGAGGCGAAATGGCCCCGGACTAGAGGGGCCCAGGCGGTGGCAATGCGGGGGCCGCCGCGACCCCAGGCTGCTTGCAGGGAAGGAGCCTGAGGGCGCTCGGAGTCGTGTGGGCCTTTCCTTTCTTCCTTGGTAGTGACAGTGCCGACTCCGAAGATGAGCTTCTCCCGTGGCCCCTCTTTCAAGAAGGAGCATCTTTGGATGTATCTGCAGACGCTCGGCTTCGAGCCAGGCCCAGCCGCCACGGCCTGCGGGAAGGTGGCATCACACGCGCACCTCGGAGTGTAAGGAGGCCGGCGGCGGGGCGGGGCGGGGCGGGACGGGCGGGGGGCCTGAGCCGGGCGGGCGGACGACCCGCCCTGGCGCGGACCCGCTGCCCTAAGAGTCTCTAGGCTGGTAGTGGTCCTGCCTTCAGGCACCGGCTACACAGCCTCTGCCCCCGGTGGCTGCCCGCCCAGTGGCTGAGACCATCTGTCAGGCAGCCGTGCCGGGAGCTTCGTAGGGGAATAGACTCTGCGAGGGGCACCTTCCTGCTGCTTGGGTGGTAAAGCTGCGCGGTCTGTGCGCTCGGAGGGCGGGGGGGCGGGGGTGCAAGCCGGCAGTGCAGGGACCGGAGAACAGTATAGCTAGCGCACGCCTGGAGCGCTCAAAGGAGCCTTTCGAGCGGGTTGCTGTGGAGTTTATAATTTTTACGTTTGAATTTGCAAACAGGCATGCCACACTTAGCAAAAAACAGAGAAGGGATTAAGATGAAAAGCAAAAGCCTCTTCCCTACTTTGCCACTAATGTTGTGGTTATGATTTACAAATCTAAATATTTTGTTTATATTTTTGTGTCTTAACTTACCAATTTTATTTTTTTAGATATGTTTTTATTAATTTCAGAGAGGAAGGGAGAGGGAAAGAGAGAGAGAGAGAAACATCAATGATGAGAGAATTATGGATTGGCTGCCTCCTGCACGCCCCCTCCCCCTCCCCCTCCCCCTCACCGGGATCGCTACCTGAGCATGTGCCCTTGACCAGAATCTAACAGGGACACTTTAGTCCACAGGTGGATGCTCTGTCTACTGAGCCAAACTGGCTAGGGCTTAATTTACCAATTTTAGACAATATCTGATTTTCCCACTATAGGCCAAGAGAAATTTGGGGTACATTGGCTACCCCCATTCTCAAATCTTCTTGATTTAATTATGTTATTTCAGTTATTCTAGTGGCAGTGTTTTAAGCATGTGTTTAGACCTCTATTTCTTTTTTTAAAAAATATTTATTCACATTATTACAGATGTTCCCCCCCCCCCCATAGTTCCCCTCCACCTGGTTCCCACCCCACCCCATGCCCTTACCTCCCGCCACTGTCCTCATGCATAGGTGTAAGATTTTTGTCCAATCTCTTCCCTCACCTCCCACACCCCCTTCCCCCTGAGAATTGTCAGTCCACTCCCTTTCTATGCCCCTGCTTCTATTATATTCACCAGTTTATTCTGACTTAATTTTTAGATTCACTTGTTGATACTTATTTGTTGTCACTTTGTTGTTCATAATTTTTATTTTTACCTTTTTCTTCTTCCTCTTCTTAAAGAATATCCTTCAGCATTTCATATAATCCTGGTTTGGTGGTGATGAACTCCTTTAGCTTTTCCTTATCTGTGAAGCTCTTTATCTGACCTTCAATTCTGAATGATAGCTTTGCTGGATAAAGTAATCTTGGTTGTAGGTTCTTGCTATTCATCACTTTGAATATTTCTTGTCACTCCTTTCTGGCCTGCAAAGTTCCTCTGCTCCTGTTGCCTCTGCATCTCCTACCCAGTCTCAATGCACTTTTTTCTTTTCTTCTAGTTGTAGAACTTCCACTCGGCCAGCTTTCCCGTGGTTCTGGATGATAGGTGTTTTGTCTTTTAGTTGTAGTTTTAATGTGGTTGTGGGGGGCAGCACATACAGGTTTATACCTTATGCCGCCATCTTGGTTCTCTAGACCTCTATTTCTTGATGTATCAATCTAAAAAATGTCTCTTGATTCTCCACTGTGTAATTTCACCAGGAAGGAAGCTATTATCCATAAGATAATTAGCTCACCTACCTTTCCCTGCCCCCCTCTGCCTTCTCCCTTAAGGCTTAGAGATGTGATTAAGTTTTGTTTGGTGATTATTTGTTTAGAAGTTACTGCTATCCATGTAGAAGTGTTTTGTTTAGGAGTCTATTCTAAAAATTGATAGCAGTGGATAGCATTTATCAGGTTATGATTATGTATTAGTAAGTACTTCATTTATTTTGCATGATTTGATGCCCCACGGCACAGTCTCATTTTCTCTGTTCTGTCAAAGAAGCTTAGAGCTTCTCCAGGCCTCCACTGAGAATGGTTCTCGTTGCCACTACATCCTTCTCTCCAGTGTTTTAGCAATCTTAGTTTTCTCTGCTCTGGTTTGTTCCATTGTAATCTGCTTTTGCCTTTGAAATTTAGTAAAATCTGTCAAGTCTGGTCCAGTGACTGCAGTTTTTCTTTCTTTTTCCACCACTGTCATTGATTCCCCCCCTCCCCTGAGTCTTTAGAGTAATTTCAGTGGGTTATTTGGAAACAGATGTCCCCTTTGAAATGCTTTAAGCATGAATGTGGCATCAAATTATTTTGAAACATATTTTTATCTTTATATATAAAAGGCTAATATGCTAAATATCTGTTTGACCGATAGCTATGATGCGCACTGACCACCAGGGGGCAGACGCTCAACACAGGAGCTGCTGAGCTGCAGTAACTTGGCAGTGGTGGTTCTCAGGTGGTGCACCCCAAAACCAGAGAGGAGGGAGCCCAATTTTTCGTGGGACCAGAGGATTCCACCTTCGGCTGTGGGTTATGTTGTTGCTGGGGCGCTGTGGGCCTGAATCTGGTTTACTGCACACTCGTGTTTGCGTTCCACACCCTGTACAACAGCAACTTTACAGAGGGCCCTCTCGCACTCTGGGACCCCTTGGGGGATGTCTGAGAGCCGGTTTGGCCCCATCCCTGCAGGCCAGGCTGAGAGACCCCACCTGCCGGAGGGACCCCCGCTCACTCTGCAGACACCCTTCGAGCCACAGTGCCACCCAGGTGGGCTCCAGGGCCTGTCTTGCCCAGTCCCGCCCCACCAGCCACCTTCTAATTAATTTCCATTTCAATGTGCCCAAATCTGTGCACTGGGTCACTAGTTCATTTATATTTGTATATGGTAAAATACATTTTTTTGGTGTGCAGTTTTGTCAGTTTCTAGTTTCTGTGAGTATGTAGTTGTGTAGCCACTTAAAAAGTTAAAAATATGCTTAATATATAATACAGCCATTTCATTGCTATGTATTTGCCCAAAAGATTTGCATTTTGAAAAAATCATTCTGGTTGCATTACAGAGAATGGATTAAAGTGGGACTCAGGGCATTGGAGTTAGGTAGGCCTAAACCAAGGTAGCAGTGGGAATGGAAAGAAAAGGTGATTTATTCATTTGTTAATTCAACAAATACTAGTTGAACACAGTATTGGAACTGGGTGAACAGAATACAGTAGTGAACAGAATAAACAAACTTACCTTATAGAGTTTTAGTCTAGTGGGTGAACAAATATCTTCAACAGATATTATTAAAAATTAAAATAACTGTCAAAGAGAAGAAGCAGGATACTTTGTAAATAAAAATAAGTGAGATAATAAGGAGGTAAGATTTGTGTTGAGGAGTACAAACATTTCAAGGACAAAGAGTTGTTTGACATGTAAGTATGGAAACTTGAAAAAATGTTTTCTCATGGTTTAAAAAATTAATTTACTTATAATTATAGTTGACGTAGTATTATGTTAGTTTTAGGTGTACAACATAGTGATTCAATAGTAACATACCTTACAAAGAGATCAACACAATAAATCTAGTAACCATTTGTCACTGTACATGGTTATAGCATGGGAACTTTAACATTAACTCTATTTTTTAAAATCTCAAGATAATAGTTTTATGTATTCATAGAAGGAATACTCACATCTATTTGTCATTTATTCTAGTAACTCACAGCCCATTTTTAATTGCCTAACTCCTAATCCTGTTTATTTTTAGAGTCTGAAAACAAGGAATTACCCAAGTGAGATATTCCTTTAGGTCATTGTTGAAAATGTATTAAACATGAAAATATCTCGGGTTTCTATTCCAAATGTTAAAACTATTTTATAATAGCACATAGAATTCCCTTACGTATATTTTATTATGTTCTAATGAGTTTCCTTCTTTATTATAATGGCTTCAGTTTCTTCTGAGACCTTTCCTTTATAGTTATTTGATTTTATTGCTTTTAACTTCTCTTGATACTCGAGTTGTATCCATGTAAATTACTTTTTGGCGGGGGGGGGGGGGGCGGGGGAGCAAATGACCTTTTCATAATAGGTTAATGGGGGAGCACTTATAATTTTTTATCTGTAACTTCCACAGGTTCTTTCCTTCTTCAGTATAAGCATTAACTTTTATTAGGATATATGTTCCTTTTTTATCCCTTGCTTATCCAGAGATCTTAAATTGCTTTTGTTAATTTTCCATACTACTACCCACACTTCACTGGCAAGACTTTGAAAAATGGTGGCTCTCCCTCCATGCCAATTTTGAGTTGTTTTGCCTTGGGAATTGTCAAAGTCAAGCTTAAAATCCTCCAGGCGGGCTATGCAGCAGAGCATGGTTTCCGGGCTGGATCTTCTCTGCCCTAGAAGAAGTTCAGAAAACTTCCTCCTAGCCTGGGCAGTCCCCAAAGCCTGAATTTCCCACTCCCACCAGCCACCTCCACAACCCTGGGATCCCCAGAGGGGTGTGAGGAGGGGACATGGACCATAGAGCAGTAGCTGACCTAGAGGTTGCCAGTACCTGTGTGACATTTCTTACAAGGCTTAGATTTTGTTTTGTTTTTTACATACTGTATTTTTTTTTTTAAGTTTTTGTCTTGATTAGTGAGGGAAATCAGGACAATAAAGACTCTTAAGGGGATTGCTAGAATTACATTATAAGGATGGTTCTAGGAATAAAATGTAATAGTAAAGACCCTAGACTCTGGGGTCAGATAACATACTGCAAATCACTGCTTTTCCATTCCTGGTTATGTAATTTTGGGCAAATTATCTATTTTCTCTAAAGTTTACATTTCTTCATCTGTTTATGGGCCCAGCACCCTTCCGCTGCGCGACTCTGCTCTCTGTACATTTCTTCATCTGTTTAATGGGGATAATCCAACTACTTTCTACTATCATTAAGATTAAATAAAATAATCCATGTTAAAGCAATTGGCACAGTACTTAATTAACCTCATATGATTGTGTTAAAAATTAGATGAGTTACTACCTATAAAAGGCTTAAGGTAATACTTGGAAATAATAAATTCAATAAATATTAGCTGTTTTTTATTGTTATTCAGTAAATGTTGGTTGGTATCATTAGCTTCCTTGTATCATGGTCCATGCATGGTATTCTCCTAATTAGCCTTTCCTTTTTTTTTTTTTTTTAGAATGTTCTCACTGTAAGTTTTCTTTTATTTGATCTGTTCTTTCAGAATCAGAAATAAAACTTGTATGTTTTTCTTAATTGTAAAAATGTACATGAATGAGAAAAGTTAATTTGCCTTGATCTCTTGAAGAGAATTAAAAATATTAATTTGTGTCCAACTCTTATAAAGCTTTCGATGATATTTAGTTTTATTAACCATTTTTCTTTTTGTCCCCTGCTTTTACTTCTTTTTAAACAATTAGGAACATGTTCGACAAACCAAACCGTGATGCCTTTCAAATAGTGTCTTATTTCTTGTTTCAAACGCTGGACCAGTCTCTCACCAAAGAAGTTTTCAAGTGAGTAAAACTTTTTCTTTTTAAAAAAACTTCTTTTTTTTTGGTAACTAGTCATTCTCAAACTTGAAAAGGGACTATGTCTTGATAAAAGCTAGGATTTCAACTTTGGCCTTTCAGTATTATTTTGAATTGATAAATCAGGTTTGAGTCTTACAAATTTGGTGCTTAACCTTTATAAACCTGAGTAATCTTTGTTTGGTACTAATCTTAAAAATCATATACTTCATAGGTAAGTTAGATTTTGTTTTATAAAATTGGTTCCTAACATTCTTTATAATATATATATATATTTAACATATTTTATTGATTTTTTACAGAGAGGAAGTGAGTGGGATAGAGAGTTAGAAACATCAATGAGAGAGAAACATCGATCAGCTGCCTCCTGCACACTCCCCACTGGGCATGTGCGCGCAACCAAGGCACATGCCCTTGGCCGGAATTGAACCCGAGACCCTAGAGCCTGCAGGCCGACGCTCTATCCACTTAGCCAAACCGGTTAGGGCTTTAATATATTTTTATTGACTTCAGAGAGGAAGAAAAAGGGAGAGAGAGAATCATGGATCAGCTGCCTCCCACAAGTCCCCCACTGGGGATTGAGCCCACAACTCAGGCATGTGCCCTTGACTGGAATTGAACCTTGGACCTTTCAGTTTGCAGGCTGATGCTCTATCCACTGAATCAAACCGGCTAGGACTTCATAGTCTTAATTATTAGGCAAAACAATGAACTGGTACCAATTTATATACTCAGTTTTGCTTACTTTTTTTTTTTTTTTTAAATATATTTTATTGATTTTTTACAGAGAGGAAGGGAGAGGGATAGAGAGTTAGAAACATCCATGAGAGAGAAACATCGACCAGCCGCCTCCTGGACACCTCCTGCTGGGGATGTGCGTGCAACCAAGGTACATGCCCTTGACCGGAATCGAACCTGGGACCCTTCAGTCTGCAGGCTGACGCTCTATCCACTGAGCCAAACCGGTCTGGCAACTTTTTTCTTTTTGTTAATTACCCCCTGCCTTATTCCTTTTATTGTAGGCACTGTTATTTGTTTTGTCTATTTTTACTTTCCAGGTTTCTGTAAATCCTTATTATTTTTGTTACTGATATATATATATTAAAGTGTCAAGTGCTATAAGCAAAAATAATTTCTATTAAGTTTAGCCTATCTCTCTATATAAAAGGCTAATATGCTAGGTGTTTGACCATTCAACTGGTAGCTATGATGCCCACTGACCACTGGGGGCAGACGCTCAATGCACAGGCATGGAAACATGGAACATAGTGATGAATCTGAGAAGGAAGGGTCTGGGGGGAGGACGGGAAGAGATTAATTCAAGATCTTATACGCAGCCGAGGCCGGTTTGGCTCAGTGGATGGAGCGTCGGCCTGTGGACTGAGGGGTCCCAGGTTCGATTCCGGTCGGGGGCATGTGCCTGGGTTGCGGGCACATCCCTGGTGGGGGGTGTGCAGGCGGTGGCTGTCGATGTTTCTCTCTCATCGATGTTTCTGACTCTCTATCTCTCTCCCTTCCTCTCTGTAAAAAGTCAATAAAATATATTTAAAAAAAAAAAAAAAAAAAGAAGATCTTATATGCATACTAGAGGCCCCTTGGCCTGGCCTGTGCCCTCTTGCAATCCGGGACCCCTCAGGGAAACCACTGGTGCACAAATCCATGCACTGGGCCTCTAGTTGTTATATAGTGTTGAATATTAAGTAGTTTAGGAAGGAGATAAAAATGTAATACCCACTAGCCTTGGTTCCAAGTTATTTTGCATGTGATTTAGGTTTCTTTTGTCAGAAAAAGTGTTCACATTTGTTTCAGTGTTTATATTCTGTCATCATCCTCAACATAAAAAAGCAATAAGTAAGTACATTGTTTAGGGCATTGTTTCATTTTTGATAATTTTTTCTTAATATTTCGCCTTCAGTTAAGGTTATGAATGATCAGGAGGACAGATATATTTGAAACATTTTTTTGGAAATTTTTATCATTACGATATAGGGCTTCCTCTGTTCAAAACAGACTTTCTGATTCCTCCCTCCAATTATAAACAAAATAAAGCTCATTTTAAACAATTCAGAAAATACAAAAAAATGTAATTAAGGATGTAGAAATTATTCCTAAACCCACCAACCAGAGAATACTTGTTGACATTCCAGCCTTTCATTATTTTTTCTATGCATACTAATTTTTTCTATTAATATATAACATATGCTATAGAAATTAAAAAAACAAACAAACATAGGGTCCTAAAATACCTCAGAATAAAAATTTAGATAAAATTGATTGTTAGGGGAAAGCAGTAGGTAAATTTAAATCTGTTAGTTTTTAACTAAAACACTGGCAAAGTTTTTCTTTTTTTTAATAATTTTATATCTTTTTTATCCACAAAACAGTAGTACCCACTGACTGTAATATAGATTCAGAAGAGTCAGAAGCTGTTATGGCTTTTCTTCTCATGTGGCCTTCATGTGTAACCATTGATATTTCTCTTTTGTTTCTAGGCTTAACATACTAACTTACTTATACCTTCTTTATGTGTTAGTCCAGTAATCCATTGAGAGTATTCTCATCTTTAGCTGATTTTTAGTAATAATAAGAATGATTAATTCCTTCATTTAATATATACATTTATTGGTTACTCACACGAAACTGAACTCAACCCCATAGATATTTATAAAGAAAAAGACCCACTTTCTCACAGGTTGGTGTCTCTCATTAGTTGAAGTCTATGAATGCTAGCCTTGCTTCATTTAGCATTATTGTTTTTAGTATGGGAGAGAAATTTTTGTTGAGTTGTCTTTTTGTTCGTAATTCTAATGATTTTATTTTTGTTTTTAAGAGTTTGTTGGCCTCCATTTGACCAAAAAAGTGATACTGAATTCCGGAAACTTTGCTGTGAATGGTTAAAAAAAATTTCTGTAAGTATTCTCTTTCTGGAAAATGAAAACTTTAAGAGGTTAAAAAATAGATTAGTTTTTTTTTCTGGCTTTCTTGAGGTATAATTGTATCTTTTTTAGAGGTGAAAAAAATATATTGTGTTTTCTTTTTTTAAAAATTGATTTCAGAGAGAGGAAGGGAGAGGGAGATAGAGATAGAAATTTCAATGATGAAAAAAAAATCAATTGGCTGCCTCCAATTGGGATGGAGCTGGCAACCTAGGCATGTGCCCTGACTGGGAATCCAAACATGACCTCCTGGTTCATGGGTCGATGCTCAACCACTGAGCTACATCAGGGCCTAGAGGTGAAATATTTTTAATGCTTTTATGCTAACAGTATAAGCAAGATTAATTACAATAATACTTTTTATGGTTTTTGAATGGGATTTCTGTATATTTCTAAAAAATTAGTTTTGCTGGCTAGGTGCATTGGAAATAGGTTTTTGATTCCTTGGAGTCAGTTTTTATTTAAAGAAAACCTTTTTGATTATAGATTATTTTAACTTGTGTCCCCAAATAGTGTCAATAATTATAGGGTTATATTGTAATTACCTTTTTGTGACAAGTCCACCAAAATTTTAGAATGATTCCAATATTAAACTTTGGATTCAAATGGAATAATCCTCATCAATCCTATTATGCTTCAAAAGTTTGATGTGAATATAAAGGTTATTGTTGATAAGTACTTCAAATTATTTATTTTTTCCTAGGTGGAATGTGGAAATAACTTTCCTCAAGTTGTTGCTTCACTATTTCTTTCTCCTGGTGGTCCTAAGTTTATTCACCTGATGTATCATTTCGCAAGATTTGTTGCAATAAAATATATAAAAACACATTCCAAAAGTAAGCTAAACTTATAGTAGGAATTCTTTTTGTTTTGTTTCTTAAGTATTTATTCTTTGCAGTTTGCAAATCATCAATGATAAGATAAAAATATTAAGTAACCTCAGAAGGCTAATGGTTAGTGTTCTATTAGAATTATAGTTTGAAATAATGGATATAAGTAATAATTCAAATTATTTTAGTATGTTCTAATACAGAGGTTGGGAAACATTTTCTATATAAGGCCAGATAGTAAATATTTTTGACTTTGTAGACCATACAGGGTCTCTGTCATATATACCTCTCTGTGTTTTATTTTTTAATTTTAATTTAATTTAAAAAATAGTTTTATTGATTTCAGAGAGGAAGGGAGAGGGAGACAGATAGAAACATCAGTGATGAGAGAGAATCATTGATTGGTTGCCTTCTGCACACCCCACACTGGGGATCTAGCCTGCAACCTGGACATGTGCCCCGACCGGGAATTGAGCTGTGACCTTCTGGTTCATAGGTCAGCGCTTAGTCACTGATCCACCGGGCCTACTTTTTAAAAAATTTTAATACAACCCTTTAAAAATGTGGAAAGTATTCCTTGCTTGTTGCTGACCTCAGAAAAACAGCCAGTGGACCAAATAAGACCTGCAAATTATAGCTTGCCTCTAATACACTGTATTAAATGTTGTGTTGAATGTGTGGGAGATTTATTTTGGCTACTGGTAATGTGTGGGAATTTTTTGTTACAAGTTGCAGTTTTAAAAGGATTTGATCTATTTGCAAATTCTTAGAAACAAAATACATATTGGATTTTTAATCTGAGACTTAGAATGCTACTTGTAGCGTATTAAATATACTGTTTATTTGGTTTATGCTAATAAAACATGGACAGGAAAATACAGAAAAGTTGATTCAGTAAACCGTACCCATCTTCAAATATCTAGAGATTACCATTGCTGACATTTTGGTTTATTTTCTTTTAGTTTTTTTATTTTTATTTTTAGTATACATATATATTTCTGGGTTTTAATTATTTTGAATAGGTAATATTTGTGTATGTGGTATGCCAGCTTTTAAGGAGTTGTTATATGAGGCTGTTAATCTCTTTAAAAATAAAAAGTAAATAATAATTAATAAAAGCCAGCAGTTTTAATATTTATTAGCTTATAAGTCTAAGTTTTCTATGATCTTGTGTTCCATATAGATTCATTCAAGCATGTTGCAGAGACATTTAATTTAAAGCCACAAGATTTGCACATGTGCATTGCCAGGTCCCATGTAGCACGTAACAGATTTTTACAGATTTTACAAAGACAAGATTTTGTTTTCCAGAAGTATCAAGAAAATGCACAGTAAGTAATACTTTGATAGTTAGAAATGGAAAATTCTTTTCTTTTTGTATAAATGTCATTAGCATGCCTTCAGTGGTAGTAATCCATGTTTACTTCAAAACTCTGTGCTGTTATCTTTCCATTTTAAAGCCAGATAACTTCTGAATAAAATGTTTTAAACTTTAGGTAAACTGTAAATGAAAATTTAGAGAAAAGGAAAAGGTCACTTTAGTTTAAAATTTTAATTTCTTAGGAGTTTTTTTTTTTTTTAACTTGGAGATATGTTTTTAAGATGTATACTGTTCATTCTATTTTGTATCCTTTTTTATCTTAATATTTCATTCTGTAAATTTTTCCATATTTCCATAGTTATTACTTTTAGTGACCATTTAATAGTTTGCTGAGTATCTATTAAGTAGATATTCCTTTAAGTAGGTATTCCATAGTTTCTTTAACCATTTTATACTATTTTATGTTTAGGGTCATCTCTTCAGCAGATTTGTTTTTAGGTTACAGTGTTAAACAAGATAGGCAAGGTTCTTAGTCTCAAAATAGTTTGCGTCTAATTTTTACAATTATTAACAACTTCAGTAAGATACTTTTTTTCTTCTTCTGATAAGATACCTTTTTAAATGCTGTGTTATTTATCATTAAAGCTACAAAATTATTTTTTTTAAAATACATTTTTATTGACTTTCAGCGAGTAAGGGAAAGGGGGAGAGAGAGAGAAACATCAATCATGAGAGAATCATTGATTGGCGGCCTCCTGCACACCTCCTACTGGGGATCGAGCTTGCAACCTGGGCATGTGCCCTTGACCGGAATCAAATCTGGGACCCTTCAATCCGCAGGCAGACGCTCTCCACTGAGCCAAATCAGTATACAAAATCTTTTGATACTGTCTTAAAGATGCAATATTGCTTGACTGTCTTAGATAACATTAAAATTTATCCCCTAGGAATGTGAGACAAGGATAAGAGGGCAGAGTAATTTTATTGACCTCCAACATTTTTACGTGAAGTCAGAGAGTACAGGAGTCAAAAAGTCCTTGGTCCATCTCAGTAGCGGCCTGTATGTTAAATCCTGGGACTCTAGAAGGGAGTGTAGAGTCCTTTAGCTGGCTGCTGGGTGTATTTGGAAGAATAGTCCTCAGAAGCCTTGAGCAAACATATGGAAGGTGGAAAATAGTAAAGTATCTATACTGTTTAATTGTAATGGAATTATAGATGGACCCTGACTTACAGTGGTTAGACTTAAGATATATTGACTTTATGATGGTGTGAAAGTGATATGCATTCACTAGAAACTGTACTTCGAATTTTGATTGTTCCTGGGCTGATGGTATGTGGTATGATACTCTGTTGCGAGGGCAGTGGCAGCGAGCCACAGTTCTTACACAGGCACACGATCACAGGGTAAATAACTGATACTCTGCACTTAACTCTGTTGCCAGTGTTTTTTGGATATTGTGTTTTAAGTTTTCACATCCCATCATGTCAACAAAATGCCCATTTGTGCCTCTTGTTTCTGGTAAGCAGAAGGGCAAGGCAATTACTTTTAAGATAAAACTCAAGAGAATTACCCAAGTGTAGGCTAAAGTAAGTGTTCTGAGCACATTTAAGGTAGACTATGCTAAGCTATAATGTTCAGTAGGTTAGGTGTATGAAATAGATTTTCGACTTAATGATATTTTCAACTTGTGATGGGCTTATCGGGATGTAACCCCATCATAAGTTGAGAAGCATATGTAGAGTTGTCATTTTATACGTTTTCTTACAGATTATTAGATGAAGAAGTACGAAATTTAAGATCAGAATATATAGGACTGCAAAACCAAATGAAAAAGTAAGTGACTTGTAGAGCTGGAAGTTGCTTTATATATTAGTTTAGCTATTGCATTTTACAGGTGAGAAACCGAGAGTCTCAGAAACATAAATAATAGCGATAGTTAGATGATGATAGGTATAGAATATAATTCTGATTCCTAGTCCAGTTCTTCTAATAAATTATTGCTTTGAGCTAGAATTTTATTTTTGCTTTAAATGGAATGGTTGTTAGTGGGTGGTTTTGCTGATCAGTTAGCTCTTTGGATGGTAAATTAACGTGATTTTTTTTTTAATCTTCATCTGAGGATATTTTTCATTGATTTTTAGAGAGAGTGGAAGGGAAGGGGAGAGAGAGACAGAGAGAGAAAAATCGATATGAGAGAGATATATCAATTGGTTGCCTCCCGCATGTACCCTGACGAGGTCTGGAGACAGCCTGCAACTGAAGTACGTGCCCTTGACTGGTATTGAACCCAGGACCTGTTAATCTGCAGGCTGATGCTCTATCCACTCAGCCAAACCAGCTAGGGCTACCATGTGATTTTTAAAATGACTAATGGGCCTGGAGATTGTTATACTGAGTGAAATAAGCCAGTCAGAGAGGCAAATACTGTATGATCTGACTTATATGTGGAATTTACTGAACAAAATAGAAACAGAAGCATGGATACTGGAACAGACTGACAGCTGTCAGGGAAGCGGGGAGGGGAGGACAGGATGAAAGAAGCCAAAGAACATATATGCATAACCCATAGACACAGACAACAGTGTGATGATGACCAGAGGGAAGGGGAAGCAGGGGAAAAATTACGGGGGAAATGGGGACATCTGTAATAGTGTCAACAATAAAAATAAAGTTTAAAAATATGACTAATGAGATTAATTTTTAACTAGCATGGAACCTTATGATGACCAAAGTGATATACAAGAAAAAATTCAAAAGGTGAGACAGCTTTTGAAGAGAGAAATGTAATCTTTCTTACTTTTGTGATAGTATTTTTTGTGATAGTATTTATTCTTATTATAAGTGTTATATATGTAAAGGTATCAACAAGGGTGCCTCTAAAAGGTTTGAATATGATGGGGAAAAAACAGCTTATAATTTATAAGACTAAATATATACAGAAGTAGCTTTAAATATGGTTAAAGTCATGCCAGCAAAAAAAGTTCGGTTTGATTGTAACTTAATCAGTAGTATTTATCAAAATAAAATATATTAACTGAAAGGAGATGTTAAGTATGGAAGAAAAATGAGAAGCAAAATTGAAGCTGGTTGGTAATAGAGAGTAATCTGGCAGACATAAATGGTCTAAGGCTTTAGAGCAAGCATGTCAAGCTCATGGCCCGCGGGTTGCATGCGGCCCACAACTTCGGCCCACAATGAATATTTTTGCGGCCCAGCCAATATAACGGTATGTAAGAAACATTTTAATAAAAATTTTGTAACTTAATTCTTACAATATCCTGTTATACATAATTATTAACGAATTACAATGTTTGCTGATGACTGATTACTATAATCGTGTTGCATTCCTTTCCCTTATGTGCCTTACATTCTGGCGCACCATTTCTCTCCACTAATACTAGCAGCAAATATTGTAGCAGCCGATTGCCTCGTCATTACTCTTAAAAAAATATATATATATATATATATATATATATATATATATATATATAAAATATACATATATTTTTTTTCTTTAAAAATATATTTTATTGATTTTTTTACAGAGAGGAAGGGAGAGAGATAGAGAGTTAGAAGCATTGATGAGAGAGAAACATTGATCAGCTGCCTCCTGCACACTCCCCACTGGGTATGTGCCCACAACCAAGGTACATGCCCTTGACCGGAATCGAACCTAGGACCCTTGAGTCCGCAGGCCGACGCTCTATCCCAGCCGTGGGCAAACTACGGCCCGTTTGAAATGAATAAAACTAAAAAAAAAAAAAAGACCGTACCCTTTTATGTAATGATGTTTACTTTGAATTTATATTAGTTCACACAAACACTCCATCCATGCTTTTGTTCCGGCCCTCCGGTCCAGTTTAAGAACCCATTGTGGCCCTCGAGTCAAAAAGTTTGCCAACCCCTGCATCCACTGAGCCAAACCGGTCAGGGCTCATCATTACTCTTGTACTGACTTGTTTGGTGTACGCAACAGGAAATATTTTGCTTTCGGAGAACAAGAAAAATAGGTTTATTTGCATTATGCTTATTAATTTGTGCAGTTGTTCAGTGTCTGGTAAGTTAATGCTCAAGAAAAAATATTAATTTTTATTAAAATCTTCTATTTTATGTTAACGATGACTCATTTATTTCAGCCCTTTGTATTCAGCATGTCTCTATTGAAATAAACCTACGTTTTTATGAAAATTGGAGCTTTTGTTTTTTTGCGGCCCACATAAACTTAAACCTTGTTTGTTTGGCCCGCGTTAGCCTTTGAGCTTGACGTGCTTGCTTTAGAGGTTGACTTTGATGTGGGGTAGGAGTGTTTTCCTAGGCTTCTGTGTTCAGATGACATCTCTCTTCAAGATCGTTGTTCTGATTCTGTGGCCATCATGCTCCTTTGGGTATTAATTTGGCTGCTCAGGCACTTTGTCCCTGGAAAAGGTGAGTGCCATCCTTAGGAAATAATTGTTCATTCACTCAGTGAATAATTGATCATCTGCCATTTGCCAGGGGTTCTTCTAGATATTACAGCTGCTATAGGAATGACAAAAACAGGCAAAGTCACTTTTCTCATGGAGCTTCCAGTTTAGTGCATGTGAATATTCTTATTATTGAACGCAGCATCTTTTAAAAAAATATGCATATATATTTTTTATTGATTTCAGAGAGGAAAGGGGAGGGAGAGAAATAGAAACATCAATGATGAGAGAGAGTCATTGATTGGCTGCCTCCTACATGCCCCCTACTGGGGATCAAGCCAGCAACCTGGGCATGTGCCCTTAACTGGAATCAAACCCAGGACCCTTCAGTCCGTAGGTTGAGGCTCTATCCACTGCGCCAAACCAGCTAGGGCTTAACTGCAGTTTTTGATGCCTTTAAAGAAGCATGGTTGCCCTAGCCGAGTTGGCTCAGTGGATAGAGCGTCTGCCTGTGGACTGAAGGGTCCCAGGTTCGATTTTGGTCAAGGGCACATGCTTGGTTTGCGGGTTTGATCCCCAGTGGGAGGCATGCAGGAGGCAGCCGATCAATGATTCTCTCATTATTGATGTTTCTACCTGTCTTTCCCTCTCCCTTCCTCTCTGAAAATCAATAAAAATGTACTTTTAAAATAGCATGGTTTTTCAAACCTTTTAACTTTTTGAAACTTGAATGACTTATGATTACTGTGTAGTATTCTTGTTTTTGTTTTCTCATGAAAATATTTTATTATTTCTTCCTGAAAAAAATCTTCCTTAGATTGCTAGCATGTCAGAATACAGGAAATACTACTCGCATCCTGGTAGTATAAGGCTTCTTAGATTTGTTTTGAAAATCATAGTGGGCTAGATTCTACTGAGAAATTTTTTAGTTTTAAAGCCCTGCTGGAGCTAATTGTTATTATTAAACTTTATTAGTTTGCCAAAATACTTGAATTTACCTCAAGAAAAGATACCAGCTACATGCTGTATTGCATGCATGTTGGGATTTTAGGATTATAATAATTACAAGTAAATCATTAAAACAGCTTCAGAGATAGAGTGTTTATTGACAACCCTTTGAGAATGTTAAAAAGAATAAATAGAAGAAACTAATTTAATTAGGGGATCAGATTTTTAAATTATTTTATTAATTTTACTTTGTTGAATTTTTTTGGCATTTTGCCTGAAATATGCCCATGTTGAATTCCCTCTTCCTCTTCTTTGAGATGCTTGGCGATAATGGTTAGTAAACATTTTCTGGTTTACAATTTACAAGCGCCTTAAACCTCTAGTTCTTGAAAAAGGATCACAATTTAAGGGTCAGCATAAAAAAATACAACTCCAAGATATCTAAATATATATTCATTACAAAATGCTATCTTTTCTAAAAGCTGTGTGCACATAACTTATTAAAGTTCAATAAATATTTTCCTATGTAAAAAAAAAAAATCCCCATTGGAAATACTACCAGTGATTTTTAGACTATTAAAAATACAGTTAAAAAAAAAAAAAAGTAAAATATAGTTAGCTAATTTCCTCACCAGAAGCCATTCCAGGAATACATTTGTTCTTGGGAATGAACGTATAGTTGTGTTTTACATTTCTTTCATGTATGTACAGGTTACATGTAGACTTTATGTTTTGTTTGTCTGTTTTCAAAGGTTCGGTCTTTGTGGGCTTCAGTGAATGAAACTCTCTTGTTTTTGGAAGAAGAGAGAGAAATTGTTAGTTCAGTCCTCAGTCTCGCTGACCAGTATACTTTAGATGGAACTAACGTTGCTATTGATGTTCCAAGGCTCTTACTTGACAAAATTGAGAAACAAATGTGTCAGGTAAGCATTTGATATTAAAGAAGCTTTTGAGATGACTCCCTTCATGCAGTTATTTTATATATTACATGTTTTCCAAATTTATTTTTGAGTATATCTAGTAAAAGTTTTATACACAGGGGTTCTGATAAAGCTGTGTATCTTTTTATTGATTATTTTTTATTTTATTATTTTTTTTGTTAATCCTCACCTGAGTGTTATTTTGGGGTAGACATTTAACTTTTTTTTTTTTTATTCTTTAAGGTAACCTTTTATTATAATAGTAAAACATATAAGTATGTTTATATAGTAGTTTATTATGTTAAGAACTTATAGTTTACTACTTTTTCCCCCCTTTGAACCCTTAGTTGCACATAGGAAATGTTTATGAGGCTGGGAAATTGAACCTGTTGACAGTTATTCAGTTATTAAATGAAGTCTTGAAAATAATGAAATATGAATGTTGTCAGGCTGACCAAGCAAAACTGACAATAGACCTTCGCTTCCTTGAAAAAGAGGCCAAATTACAGAGAGAAAGATTATTGGATCTGCAGCATATGAGGTACACTAGTAAGATTCTCTGTTGTTTTATTGGGTGAGGAGTAGAATGGTTTTAATAAATTCTCAGCACAACTCATGTAGTTTAACAACTCTGTAGCTTTGGCAAACAAGTGTGAACATTTTACTAGTACTCAAAAACCTGTCATTAGCTTTCAGAGAGACACACAAAGTAGAAAGGAAAATTAATGTAATTTTCTTTATGTCTGGAATATATTATTTGCTGTGAGTGATCATTCTTTATGAAATAATTTTAACTTGTCTATTGCTTTTCTTTTGTGGGATCTACTAATAAAACTAGGGCTCAGGCCCTAGCTGGTTTGGCCCAGTGGATAGGCCTGCGGACTGTAGTGTCCCAGGTTCGATTCCAGTCTAGGGCACATGCCCAGGTTGCTGGCTTGATCCCCAGTAAGGTGTGTGTAGGAGGCAGCCAGTCGGTGATTCTCTCTCATCATTGATGTTTCTATCTCTCTGAATCCCTTTCTGAAATCAATTAAAAAAAAGGGATCTAGAGAAATTAAAAAACAAAACTAGGGCTCAGAAAAGTTTTTTATTTGAGCAGAGTGACTGAGAGGTATGGGCTGTCTTTAGGCATGGACAGGACAGATAAAGGGAGTAGAATTTTGATTCGCGTTCAGAACCAGGAAATAAATTATATTTTATTTTTTTATTGATATGTTTTTTGCCTGGCCATTGTGGCTCAGTGGTTGAGTGCCGACCTATGAACCAGGAGGTCACCTTTCAATTCCCAGTCAGGGCACATGCCCAGATTGCAGGTTCAATCCCCAGTAGGTGGTGTGTAGGAGACACCTGATCAATGATTCTCTCTCTTCATTGATGTTTCTCCTCTCTTTCTCTCTCTCTGAAATGAAGGGAGAAGGAGAGGGAGAGAGAGAGAGAAACATGAGTGTGAGAGAGAAACATCTATCAGTTGCCTTCTGTACACACCCAGACTGGGGATTGATCCCACAACCCCTGCATGTGTCCTGACCAGGAATGGAACCAGTGACCTTTTGGTGCATGGGACTATGCTCAACCAACTGAGCCATACCACCCAAGGCTGAAAAAAATTCTATTTTAAAGATAAATGGAGTAATAGGTGTATTATTGCTTTCTTTTTTATTTGCTTTCAGCCTGCTCCTGCCCTCCTCCCATCCCAGGCCCTCAGCACCCTATTGTCTGTGTCCATATTTATTTTTAGATACAGAGGAAGGGAGAGGAAGAAAGAGATAGAAACATTGATGAGAGAAACACATCGATCGGCTGCCCCTAACAGTTACTCAGTTATTTAATGGAGTCTTGAATGGATCCTATAACCCAGGCATGTGCCCTAACTGGAAATCGAACTCAAAACCTCTTCGTCCATGGGATGATGCTCTATCCACTGAGCAACTCCAGTTGGGCTATTGTTGTTTTCTAGTCTTAAAAGGAATAAAGGTATTTTAGGTTCTGAGAGTTTATTGTGAGAGTTTATTCAACTTATATGTGCTGTATTGACTTTATTTCTTTCCTTTTTCTCAGACTTCTTAAATTTTACTCAATACTTTTATTATATATTTGTGTTTTGAATAATTATTTTTGTGCTATTATAGGCATAAATTAGAAGAAGATCTTACAACTATAACACATTCTATTGTTGAAAAACAAGAAAAATGGCATAAAAAGTGGAAAGAATTTCTTGGTTTGTCTCCTTTTAATCTAATAAAAGGTTGGACTCCAGTAAGTAATATTGGCTTGCCTTTTGCCTTTTTCAGTTTTTGTTTGTTTTCTTTATTGATTAAGGTATCACATATGTGTCCTATCCCCTCATTGCCCCTCCACCCAACCCACTCATGCCCTCACCCCCCTGGTGTCTGTGTCCATTGGTTAGGCTTATATGCATGCATACAAGTCCTTTGGTTGATCTCTCCCTCTTACCCCCACCCTCCCCTACCTTCTATCTGAGGCTTGATGGTCTGATGCTTCTCTGTCTCTGGATCTGTTTTTGTTCATCAGTTTATGTTGTTCATTATATTCCACAAATGAGTGAGATCATGTGATATTTATCTTTCTCTGGCTGGCTTATTTTGCTTAGCATAATGTTATCCATTTCCATCCATGCTGTTGTAAATGGTAAGAATTCCTTCTTTTTTACAGCGGCGTAGTACTCCATTGTATAGATGTACCACAGTTTTCTAATCCACTCATCTGCTGATGGGCACTTCGGCTGTTTCCAGATCTTAGCTATGGTGAATTGTGCTGCTATGAACATAGGGGTGCATATATCCTTTCTGATTGGTGATTCTAGTTTCTTGGGATATATTCCTAGAAATGGGATCACTGGGTCAAATGGGAGTTCCATTTTTAGTTTTTTGAGAAAACTCCATACTGTTCTCCACAGTGGCTGCACCAGTCTGCATTCCCACCAGCAGTGCACCAGGGTTCCTTTTTCTCTGCATCCTTGCCAGCACTTGTCATTTGTTGATTTGTTGACGATAGTCATTCTGACAGGTGTGAGATGGTACCGCATTGTTGTTTTGATTTGCATCTCTTGGATGGTTAGTGACTTTGAGCATGTTTTCATATGTCTCTTGGCCTTCCTTATGTCCTCTTTTGAAAAGTATCTAAATCCGTTGCCCATTTTTTGATTGGGTTATTTATCTTCCTTTTGTTAAGTTGTATGAGTTCCCTGTAAACGTTGGAGATTAAACCCTTATTGGTGATAACATTGGCAAGTATGTTCTCCCCTGCAGTGGGCTTTCTTTGTTTTGTTGATGATTTCTTTTGCTGTGTTTTGTTTTTAATTTTTCTGTTATAGTTGGCATACAGTATATTAGTTTCAGGTGTACACATAGTGTTTATACATTTATATGACCTACGAGGTGATCACTTTGATAAATCTCGTACCTATCTGACACTGCACATAGTTATTATATTATTGACTGTATTCTCTATGCTATCTTTTATATCCCCATGACTATTTTGTAACTACCAATTTGTAATTCTTAATTTCTTCCCTTTTTTCACCCATCCCTCCAACCCCCACTCCCATCTGGTTACCATCCAAATGTTCTCTATATCTATGAGTTTGTTTCTGTTTTGTTTGTTTGTTTGGTTTTTCAGATACCACATATAAGTGAAATCATACGGCATTTATCTTTTTCTATCTGACTTCACTTAGCACAGTACCCTTTAGGTCCATCCATGTTGTTACAGATGTCAAGATTTCATTCTTTTTTATGGTGTGTCATATATGCACTATTTTTTTAAATTGATTTCAGAGAGGAAGGGAGAGGGAGAGAGAGATAGAAACATCAATGATGAGAATCATTGATCAGGATCATCCTGTACGCCCCCTATTGGGGATTGAGCCCACAACCGGGGCATGTGCCCTTGACCAGAATCGAACCTGGGACCTTTCAGTCTGCAGTTTGGCTCTATCCACTAAGGCAAACTGGCTAGGGCTGCACTATTTTCCATTCACCTATTGATGGACACTTAAGTTGCTCCTGTATCTTGGCTATTGTAAGTAATGCTGCAGTGAACATATGGATACATATGTCTTTTTGAATTAGTGTTTCGGACTTCTTCGGACAAATACCCAGATGTGTCTTGTTATAGACTTACTTTTATTTTTTATTTATTTTTAAAATATATTTTTATTGATTTCAGAGAGGAAGGAAGAGGGAGAGAGAGATAGAAACATCAAGGATGAGAGAGTCTTTGATTGGCTGCCTCCTGCACGCCCCCTACTGGGGATCAAGCCCGCAACCTGGGCATGTGCCCTTGAGCAGAATCGAATCTGGGACCCTTTAGTCCACAGGTCGATGCTCTATCCACTGAGCCAAACCGGCTAGGGCTATAGCCTTTGTTTTAAAGTCTATTTTGTCTTGCATAAGTATTGATACCTCAGCTGTTTTGTTTTTGTTTTTATTTTCATGAAGTATCTTTTCCATCCCTTTACTTTCAGTCTGTGTCTTTTTATCTGAAGTGAGTCTCTTGTAGGCAGCATAGGTAAGGGTCTTTTTTTTCTTATCCATTCAACTGCCCTATGTCTTTTGATTGGAGTATTTAACCCATTACGTTAAAGTGATTATTGATAGATATGTAGTTATTCTCATTTTTTTATTCATAGTCTTTTTTTTTCCTTTAAAAGAATCCCTTAAACATTTCTTGTAATACTGGTTTGGTGGTGATGAACTCCTTTAGCCTTTTCTTGTCTGGGATTGACTTGCCTTTTGGAGAGTAATTTAATATAAAGCAATCTCTTGATTTATCATGTTACAGAATGACTTAGAAATGCTGTGTGTGTTTATGTTTGTCATTTTGCATTTGATCCTAAAGATCAAATGTTTGGTTTCTATAATTCTTCTAAATACATATTAGAGTATTAATAAAGTGGCTGTTGTGATTTATAGTTACTATTTTTAGAATCAGAGAATTGTATTAAAAAATGAGATGTTCCTCTTGATGTTAGAAGTACTATTACATTTGAGATATAGATGAAGGCAAAGTAGTCTCCTTGTTCCTAATATAGTACTCCTTGTTTTACTTGTTATTTTTTTAGTATTCCTTGTTTTAAAAATAATTATAGAATAATTTATATGCATAGTAATTCTGTCTTTGTTGGAATCAACCAGTCATAGATTAACTTAATATTGTTGTGTGGTAGTGAGTAAAATGTGTATATTTCAAATTATGAATTCTCTGTTTTAAGGCTGTGGATCTTTTACCACCTATGTCTCCTCTTTCATTTGATCCTGCCTCAGAAGAAGTATATGCAAGAAGTATTCTTTTGCAGTATCCTGCTTCGCTTCCAGGTTGGTTATTTTTTCTCTTTTAAATTTCCCTCTCAATATTTCTCACTATGATAGCTGTTCCTTTACATTCTTTTCCCCCAGTTATTTTTCATTTTGCTGAAATGCACAGTATTTCACTATAGTAGTGTGTATCTCAGTGGCATATTATAAATTCACAAAGTTGTGCCATCACCACTATCTAGTTCCAGAGTAGTTTTATTACTTGAAAAGAAAATCTTTTATCTATGAAAAGTCACTTTCCATTTCCACCTCCCCCAGTTCCTAACAACCACTAATGTACTTCATGTCTCTATGCATTTGTCTATTCTGGAAATATTGTATAAGTAGAGTCTGGCTTTTCTCATTTGTATAGTTTTCCACTTTGCACAGTGTTTTTAAGTTGTAGTATGTATCAGTACTTTATTACTTTTTTTTTTTTAATCCTCACCTGGGGATATTTTTTTCATTGATTTTTAGAGAGAGTGGAAGAGAGAGGGAGAGACAGAGAGAAACACTGATGTGAGAGAGACACATCGATTGGTTGTTTTCTGCATGCCCCCGATCAGGGCTAGTAGCCTGCAACTGAGGTACATGCCCTTAACTTACAAGGATCTTTCAGTCCACAGGCCGATGCTCTATCCACTGAGGCAAACTGACTAGGGCAGTGGTTGGCAAACTCATTAGTCAACAGAGCCAAATATCAACAGTGCAACGATTGAAATTTCTTTTGAGAGCCAAATTTTTTAAACTTAAACTTTATAGGTAGGTACATTATTATTTACTTAATTAGGGTACTCCTAAGCTGGCCTTTGCTAAAAACGTCCTCAATCTGATTGAGGTACGTTCGCTGAGGTCGACCCCTTCCAATTCTCCCATCCACACTCGTCTTGTATACCTGTTTCGTCTATCTCCTTTTGTTCATCCTCTATATGTCCAAACCATCTCAACATACCTTTCTCAATCCTCGACACTACATCTTCTTTTACTCCACAACGTTCCCTAAAATTAACTTAATAAACTTTACTTAAAAGTTTTTAAGTCAACTTCGCACTGTACGTGCGCGCCTGCACATGGTATTTTGTGGAAGAGTCATACTCAAGGGGCCAAAGAGCCGCATGTGGCTCGCGAGCCGCGGTTTGCCGATCACTGGACTAGGGGATACTTAATTATTTTTTATGAATACATTCTATTGTATGATTAAGCCATATTTTGCTTTATTTGTCTGTTGATGGAAATTTGGATTGTTCCACCATTTAGCTATCCTATATAATAAAGGCTAATATGCAAATTGACTGAATGGTGGAACGACTGGTCGCTATGATGTACACTGACTACCAGGGGGCAGACACTCAATGCAGGAGCTGCCCCCTGGTGGTCAGTGTGCTCCCACAGGGGGAGTGCCACTGAGCCAGAAGCAGGGCTCATCGTTGGCAGTGCTAAGGATGTCCGACTGCCGGCTTAGGCCTGCTCCCCACAGCCGTTAGTCAGACATCCCCTGAGGGCTCCAGGACTGCAAATTTTGTGCACTGGACCTCTAGTAATGAATAATACTGCTGTAAACATTCTTTTACAAGTTTTTGTGTGGAATCCCACAATTTTTTAACATGAAAGAATGGTATAGTGATTACCTCAATACTTAAACTTACAATCTGTTTCAAAAATTAACATTTGTCATATTTGCTTTAAATGTATATATTTGTGTTTTTGCTAAACCAAGTAAATTCTAGACATCGAAATACTGTCAGTGTTTCAGCTTGCTTTCCCATAGAATGACATTCCTCTATATAACTACCATAATAATATCACACCTAAAAATGATAGATATCACACCTATCTAATAAAAGAGAAACATGGTAATTAGCGTAGGACTGCTACCCTTCCCATTGGCTAATCAGGGCAATATGGAAATTAACTGCCAGCCAAGATGGCGGCCGGCAGCCAGGCAGCTTAAAGCGAACATGAGGCTTGCTTGCTTCAGTGACGGAGGAATCCAGTGTTCCCCGCCTGCCGCTGCAGGCCTCTGAGCTGCAACTCTAAGCAACTATGTTACAAATATAGAAGCTAAACAAAACCCCAGAAACCTGCTTTAGTCGCTGGGCTTCAGCCAGCAGGATCGCAACATTGTTTCAAATACAGAAGGTAAACAAAGGCCAGAAACCTGTTTCAGCAGCGGAGGCCCTAGAGCTGGAGCCAAGCCTCAAAGCTAAAGCTGGCCCAGAATAAAAAAAAAAAAGAAAGAAAGAAAAAAAGGAGCGGTTGGGAGCTTCAGTCACCCGCCAGCCTGAAAACAGCCCTCAGCCCCTCACCCAGGCTGGCCAGGCACCCCAGTGGGGACCCCCACCCTGATCCAGGACACCCTTCAGGGCAAACCAGCTGGCCCCAACCCGTGCACCAGGCCTCTATCCTATATAGTAAAAGGGTAATATGCCTCCCAGCACCGGGATCAGTGGAGCCAAGAGGCCTCCTGGCACCGGGATCAGTGTGACGGGGCAGCGCCCAAACCCCCTGATCACCCTGCGACTCTGTGTGACAGGGGGCGGGGCCACAACCTCCCTATCGACCCTGCCCTGTTTGTGACAGGGGAAGGCGTCCCAACCCCCTGATCAGCCCTGCTCTGTGCCTGATAGGGGGGAGCTCCCCAACCCCCTGATCGCCCTGCGGCTCTGTGTGTGACGGTGCGGCGCCCCAACTCCCTGATCGGCCCTGCTCTGTGCGTGACAGGGTATGGAGCCCCAACCCCCCTGATGGGCCCTGCTCTGTGCATGACAGGGGGCAGCGCCCCAACCCCCTGATTGGCCCTGCTCTGTGCGTGACGGGGTGGTGCCGTAACCTCCCCATTGACCCTGCCTTGAGTGTGACAGGGGGCGGTGCCCCAACCCCCTAATCGGCCCTACCCTGAGTGCGAAGGTTGGCATCACAACCTCCCAATTTGCCCTGCTCTGTGCATGACAGGGGGCGGTGCCCAAACTCCCCAATTGGCCCTGCTCTAAGCTCGACCAGGGGCTGCACCTAGGGATTGGGCCTGCCCTCTGCCACCCGGGAGCAGGCCTAAGCCAGCAGGTCATTTTCTCCAGAGGGGTCCCAGACTGCGAGAGGGCATAGGCCGGCCTGAGGGACCCCCTCTTCCCCCCCGAGTGCACAAATTTTTGTGCACCGGGCCTCTAGTCTATATATATAAAAGGCTAAGTGACCAACTGTATGTCCATCTGACTGACTGACCAGCCGGTACATATGACGTGAATTTCTTAATAGTATTACTCGTTTGGGAATGTCATGTCATAAATTAAAATTGAAAGAGAAATCTTAATAGTAAATGGGGCCTTAGTAATGGTACTAGATTTATTATTAAAAGATTGCGACCTAACATAAGCAAAGCTGAAGTATTAACAGGATCTGTGGAAGGAGAGGTTGTTTTGATTCCAAGAATTGATTTGTCCCCGTCTTACACTGGCCTCCCATTTAAATTAATTCGTAGACAGTTTCCTGTGATACCAGCATTTGCAACAACTATTAATAAACCACAAGGACAAACTCTAGACCAGGGGTCCTCCCAACTTTTTAAACATGGGGCCAGTTCACTGTCCCACAGACTGTTGGAGGGCTGAACTATAGTTTAAAAAAAAACTATGAACAAATTCCTATGCACACTGCACATATCTTATTTTGAAGTAAGAAAAACAAAACGGGAACAAATACAATATTTGTATTTGCATGTGGCCTATGGGCCGTAGTTTGAGGACCCCTGCTCTAGACAGACTAGGAATATTCCTACCTGAACCGTTTTTTGGACATGGTCAGTTATGTGTTGCTTTCTCTTGAGTTCAAAGACATTAAAGTTAAAGTTGTAAATACTTCATCACAAGGGAAATTAGTCAAGCACTCTGAAAGTGTTTTTACTCTTAATGTGGTATACAGGGAGATATTAGAATAAGTTTAATCAATTTATCATTGTTTTTATCAGTGTTGTTTTTATATCATGTTTTTGTTGCTTTTATATCATTTTTTGTTTTTATATGTCTTTGTTGTTATATCATGTTGATATTGTTTATTAATCAATTAATATAGTATTTTCATATACATTTTACTAACTTTCTTTCATCTCTGACACTTCTATTATAGAGAAAGGGTGAATGGCAATATTAAAATATTCCTTCTAATTAAATTCCTTTCAATGTGCATGAATTTGTGCACTGGGCCACTAGTAAATCTATAATGCCTTATTAAGTTTCCTTAGCTATCATACCAATGTCACACCTAAAAATTACTTGCTTTACAATATCCAATATATATTCAGTTTCACCAGTTGCCCAGTACTGTGTTAAATTGTTATTGGGTCAGTAAATATAATATGGATAGGTGGAGGAATACATGAATAAAAAATATATGAATTATATAGCCAAATGGAAGGTAATAGGTGTAGGTCATAGTTGAATTCAGGCAGGCTAGAGGTCATGGCAGGACTTATTAAGAAATGGGTGAACACAAGTGGAATAGGTGATTGGATTGGGAGTCAGGTGTATATAGGGATGGCACTGGTTAGGAAGGATAGCAGACCAGAGAGCAAGTCTCAGAATAGGTGCTGGGAGAAGAGTAGAACATTTGGACTGCATGGTTTGATGAATGAAAAGGATCTTCAGTAGAGCATTGCTTTTGATGATAGAATTAGTTTGAAAGTTTTTGGCGTATTTGGTTGGCATTGTGTTGTCACTTCAGCTTGGAAAGGGCCTTTCTACGTTTCTCAGACTTAGTTTAGGCTCTGTGAAACCATGGAATTGTCCTCTTGTCCATTCAGAGATCTCTGTGTCTCTATCTTGAAAGTGAGGGCATATTTGTGTCTGCTTAAGATGTCCAGTTGGAAGTCCACATTAGAGGTGTTGGATAAGTGCTTTGGTGGTAGCCCTCTCCTCCCGCACAGCACAGTTTGAACTCTTATTTTATACTTTTTGAGTATAACAACTTCTGTCCAACCCCTCCACCTTATATAATACATCTTATTTGAAGTAATTTTCTCTTGTTATTTTTTAAGATGGTATTTCAGCATACTAAAAAGCACAGGGGATAATATCTGCTTATGAACACTCTTTTGACAAATCTTTGCAATATTTGCTTTAGATTTTTTTTTTTTAAAAGTGCAAACATAGTTAACTTTTGGGTATCTGCCTTTCATTGGCCCCATTCTTCCTGAATTTGCAGAGGTAACCACTACCCTGAATCTTAATGTCTGTTCTGGTGTATGTTTATAAAAATAGTTTTACTCATGTAGGGATCTAACAATACACAGTATTGTCCTGCCATTCTAAATTTATGAATAAGATTTCTCGTATCCCCAGAACTATCCTTAGTAAATGTTTATTTTTGAACCAGGATTTAAGAAGAGTTCACTCATTACATTTTGTTGTTCTGTCTACCTAACTTTTATTCTAGAATAATGACCCTACCCCTTTTTTAAAAAATGACATTGGTGGAAATTGTTTTCAACAATTATTTTGTGTTTAGATTTACCAACACTTTACTGATTTTTTTTAAAATCAGTATTACTTCTTTTGTTCTACTTTTTCCTTTTGAGAAATATATCTAGAAGTATATCCATTACTTTTATTGTTGGACCCTTATTAGTAAAATCTCTAGTCTTTCTAGGATAATGCCTTTATTTTCACTTAAATCCTAAATGATAGTTTGACTGGATATATGATTCTAGATCAGTGATGGCGAACCTTTTGAGCTTGGCATGTCAGCATTTTGAAAAACCCTAACTTAACTCTGGTGCCGTGTCACATATAGAAATTTTTTGATATTTGCAACCATAGTAAAACAAAGACTTATATTTTTGATATTTATTTTACATATTTAAATGCCATTTAACAAAGAAAAATTTTAAAAAAGAGTGCGTAGGAACTCATTTTTGGGACTCATTTTTTTGGTTGATTTTTCTTTGTTAAATCATAGGTTCATAGGTTCATAGGTTCACCATCACTGTTCTAGATAGACACTTATTTTTCCTTATGAATTTGATGATATGCTCTCGTTGCTTTCTGCCTTCTGTTGTTTCTGAGACATTTGATGCCACGTTGCTCTTAAGACTTTCATTTATTTATTTTTGTATTATACAGGTTCATTGAGATGTTTCTGAATGTAGATTTGTTTTATTTAGTCTGTTTGGGACTCGTGTGTACTTTTTTATATGAAGGCTCATGTCTTTCTTTAGTTCTGAAAACTTTCTAGTATGTTTATGGTAGGAGACAGTGTCTGCTTCACCTTGGTTTGCTTTGTACTGGTGAGTTCAGGTTTGTTTCTATGCCATAAATGCTCTATTATGTCTGTCCCCTACTTTGCCTCATATCTTAAGTGCTGTAGCTTAGGTTTTTTTTTTTATAATTTCTTGCCTGTAATTGTGTTCTAACTACTCAGCCTCCAGTGCTCTATCTATTCCATATTACAAATGGCTCTCAGTGGTCTTTCTGTGGTGTAAATATGATCCTTTTCATCTCCTGGTGTAATACACATTAGTGGCTTCCTATCATCCATCACCTTTAGGAAAAAATAAAGAACAAAGTTCCAGATGCTTTAAAAAAAAATTTTTTTTAAATTGATTTCAGAGAGGAAGGGAGAGGGGGAGAGAGATAGAAACATCAATGATGAGAGAGAATCAGTGATCGCTGCCTCCTGTATTCCCCCTACTGGGAATTGAGCCTGCAACCAGGGCATGTGCCCTTGACCGGAGATGAACCTGGGACCCTTCAGTCTGCAGGCCAATGCTCTATCCACTGGGCCAAACCAGCTAGGGTAAGCATGTCAAACTCAAAGGCTAACACAGGCCAAATAAATGAGGCATGTGGTCCATGGGCCACAAGTTTGACATGCTTGGGCTAGGGCTCTAGATGCTTTTTTACTTAGCAACTTTTACCTTACAAACTTTGCTATATACCACAACAAATGTATTTCAACAGTGCCTACCTCCATCAGATGGTGTTTATAGTTGTGCATAATCATTTTAGTTTATGGTTGTCTGGTAAGTTTGTGGTATATTTGTATTTGTGCTCATTTTTGGAATAATATATAATCTCAGTAATTTCATTATAATTAGTAGCTGCAAAAGCATAGAGATTGAAAATGTTATAAGTTGGTATACTATTATGATGAATTAAAAGGAAAGCTTTACATAGTGTACATTGGCTTCTTATATAGTAACTAGAAGCCTGGTGCACGAAATTTGTGCGCGGGGGTGGGGAGCGGGGGGCGCAGCCCTCAGCCCAGCCTGCACCCTGTCCAATCTGGAACCCCTCGAGGGATTGGGCCTAAATGGGCAGTCAGACATCCCTCTCACAATCCAGGACGGCTGGCTCCCAACTGCTCGCATGGCTGATTGCCCCTAACTGCTTCTGCTGCCAGCCTGATCACCCCCTAACCACTCCCCTGCCGTCCCAATTACCCCCAATTCTTCCCCTACTGGCCTGGTTGCCCCCAACTGCCCTTCTCTGCAGGCCTGGTTGTCCCCAACTGCCCTCCGCTGTTGGCCTGGTCGTCCCTAACTGCCCTCCCTTGCTGGCCTGGTCACCCCTAACTGCCCTCCCCTGCAGGCCTGGTTGCCCCCAACTGCCCTCCCCTGCAGGTGTAGTTACCCCCAACTGCCCTCCTCTGCTGGCCTGGTCACCCCCAACTGCCCTCCCCTGCAGGCCATCTTGTGGCCACATGGGGGCGGCCATCTTGTGTGTTGGAGTGATGGTCAATTTGCATATTACCACTTTATTATATACTAGAAGCCCGTTGCACGAAGATTCACGCAATAGACCTTCCTTCCCCTGGCTGCTGGCACCAGTTTTCCTCCGGCACCCCGGACCCAGGCCTTTGGTCTGGCCGCAGCAAGGCTTAGCTTCTCCACTGCGGCCGCAGCGAGGCTTGGCTTCTCCACTGCGGCTGCAGGGGAGAAGCCAAGCCTCTTCAGTCTTTGGTCTTCACTCCGGCCGAAGCCTTCAGTCTCCTCTCTGCGCCTGTGTGTGCAAAGTAACCACCATCTTTGTTGGGTTAATTTGCATAGTCACTCTGATTGGCTGGCGGGCGTAGTGGAGTGACACCAAATTGCATATTTCTCTTTTATTAGTGTAGATGATACTTTGGACACGTGTATAATAGTCTTTCAGAATCTAACGTGTTGAAAGAAGAGGAGCCCCTGGAATATCATCCTCTGTAATCTAGCAATGGCTTTCCTTAAAATTTAAAAACATATTAGAATGGAAAAACATACAGAGTAATTAATTTTTCTGTTCTTTTAGATATACCTAAACAGCATAACCAGGAAAATGATTGTAGAAGAGCCAGTGATGTACTGGGAACTGTATATGATCTAACAAACAGGTAAAACAAAATTGATTTTCATATTGATTTTCTTCCCCCTTTGTTAATAATAGTCCCATCTTTAGCCAGTTTCCAAGCTTTTTTAATGTGGGAGAGTCGATAATTTTCTTCTCTTAGACAGTATTTTTCCACGGCGAGTCTATATTTTCAGGAAAGATTCAACATTTCTGATACATGGGCATATTTTTTTCTTCTTTATAAAAATGTTGGGATTCATGGGAATCGTCTCATTTTTTATGAAAAACACATATATGAAGATTATCTAATGTAAGTTTGGGAATTTGAATTCTTGTCTTTTTTGTCTGTGAATTTCTTTGAAACCACTTGTAGCTTTTGACTAAATCCAAGGTTTAGAACCTTTGAGATCATCCACTTCGTAATTTTCAGCCTGTATTCTGCAGCACCCTCTGGTTCTATGGGTTGAATCTAATTCAGCCTGTTGGCAGTCCCACCTTTCCCACTTCAACCTGAGCAGTTCGCTCTTTTATCTCTATTAATGTTGGGATTTTTATATACCATTTGATAAAAAGTTCATTCTTTTAAACAAAGAAAGGCTTCTGGTTCATTTAAATCCCATAATTTAACATATGAAAAACTGAACCTACTTAATTTGTTGTAACTTAAGGCGTATTCTTATATTTTTATTGCCTGTTTTTTTCTGTTACCCCTTTTTGGCCCATAAAACTGATGCCAGATTATATAAGAACAAAAATTTTTTTTTAAAATCCTCACCTGAGGATATATTTCCATTATTTTTAGAGAGAGTGAAAGGGAGAGGGCGAGACAGAGAGCGATATGTTGATTGGTTGCCTGATTGGTTGCCCCCTGCACGTGTCCCAACCAGGGCCAGGGATTGAGCCTGCAACTGAGGTACGTGCCCTTGACCTGAATTGAACCCAGAACCCTTCAATCCGCAGGCCAACTCTCTATCTACTGAGCCAAACCAGCTAGGGCTATAAGCAAAAATCTTTAAACTAAATGTATGTAATATACTTGGGGAATATATTTGTTTTTTTATTGAAATTAAGCATTATTAAGTAGCAATCAAATACTCCCTTGGGAATAGCCTTTGGCAAGAAATAGTCTTTTTCTTCAAGGAGCTCACCATCTTGTGATGGCATCTTAGTGCCCTTGGTGCATAGATTATTGGCTCTCCATCACAGCTTTTGGTCATTTTAATGTTGAGTTTTTGGAATAATTAAGATAAAATTGCAGTAGATAGTTAATTTTTTGCCTTTGATATGTAGATTATATTCGGTTTAGGAGAAGCTGAAATGAATAATTTCAGTGATTTTGAATTGTTTGGAAGGAGCATATTTGCTATTTTATAAAATATTTGCAAAGTGTTAATTTTATATTTCTGGCTATGAACAGAAAGTAAAGCACTGACATTTAAAATATATATATGTGTGTGTATTGATTTCAGAGAGGAAGGGAGAGGGGGAGAGAGCGATAGAAACATCAAGGATAGAGAATCATTGTTTGGCTACCTCCTGCATGCCCCACACTGGGGATCGAGCCTGCAACCTGAGCATATGCCCTGACTGGGAATTGAACCCCGACCTCCTGGTTTATAGGTCGATGCTCAACCACTGAGCCACGCCAGCCGGGTGCACTGACATGGTTGATGTTGAAAAGTGGTCTCTGGTAATCCTCCCTTTCATATAGCCTAGAATAGAAAAGCTTTTGGCTACAAGAAGACACAGTCCATGATTGAATTTGAAAGTTCTTTCAAGATGAAGATAAAGTTGTCAGTGCTTAATTAAAGGCTTTAGACATTTAATAATTTATTTTATAATTATAATGAAAATGTACATAAGGTTTTTTAAAAAAAATGTTTATTGATTTTTTTTTTTTTTAAGAGAGAGGAAGGGAAAGAGATAGAGAGATGGAAACATCAACAAGAGAGCAACATCATCTATCAGCTCCCTCCTATGCCCCCTACCAGGGATTGAGCCTGCAACCTGGGGTTATGCCCTGACTGGGAATTGAACCAGAGACCTTTTCATGGGTCAACATTCAATCACTGAGCCACACTGGCTGGGCAGGATACATAAGGTTTTTATGTTTATTCAAAGGAGCAAGGGAATGTAAGAGATTAAGGAATACTACGTGTAGAATGCAACAAAGTGAATAACCTTAGGACTATTGTTAGTATAACATATTTGCTATAGAGCAAAATTCAGCATAAGAGATTGATTTTGGTCATGAAATATCAAAAGAATCTGAAAGTCTCTTACAATGAAATTCTGTGATCTAAAGATTGAGGATGTTGTAATAATGCCAGTCTAATTAATTGAATTTGTTCTTACCCTTTATTCAAGCTTTTGAGTGTTCATCAAATCATTTAACCCTTGTAAAAAATGCTGATGACTTAAAATATATAGCAGGTAAGGCAAATATTTATAATTTGGGAGGCAGATACACAAATTGAGCTGCAGTGCTGCTCTAATTGTCACCATACCTCCGTAGAATAAACTGCCTTTTGATGACCGGGACGAATTGAGAGAAATCGTAACGGACAGATACGGGGCAGACAGTTTTTTAAGAATATTCAGATATATAAAGTGTATGGGATTCTTTCCTCCTCATAACTTGGATTTGTTTTGTTTTATTTTTCCATTTAGCCCTGCTTCTTCCCTGTTTCAGCCAGTTTCATCATCAGATGGAAATAGTGTTACAATATTTGAAAAGGTACATTTTAAAACAATTTTTAATTCTGATTACATTTAGTATCAAATATTATTTTTGTTGATACCCCAATTAAATTAAATTAAAATTTTATTTTCACATTTCCCAGTATTTGCACATAATGTACCATTCCGATTTACAATTCCCTGTTGCTTCTACAGGGGAATATTGGAATTATTTAATTGTGCCAGTGAACATACAATTTTACAGTAATGTTAGTAAACTTTTATAGGTTCATGATAACTCAAGAACCTCTAATGAAAATCAGGCACAATTATTAAGGTTTTTAACATATGTCTGTCATCTTCAGGACATGAAGATTGGAACATCTAGAGAAAAAACTGAAACAATTTCTAAGAAAACACCAGAGTGTGAAGGGGAAGACTTTCCATCATCATATATGGCAAAGAATACAGAGAGCAGTGCATTAGGAGGACCTCTGCCAGTTAAAAAAATTGATCCATTCCAGAAAGAGCAAGATCACCTGGCAGAAGAGGTTAGAAAAAGATTGTAAAAAGTATACTGAAATAGCTGTTATTTTCTCTATAGTGTTGTGATTGAAAATGAAGCACAGTTAATTATTGATTTACTGGGGGAAATTTGGGGAAGGAGGTCACAGATAATATATAAAAGTCATGGTTAAAGCAAAATTGCTCCTCCCCAAAGTAGAAATAGATTTCATATAAACTTACTTAGTTAAGATTATTCCCATGGTTTAGAACTCATGTCCCATCCTATAAATATCCAAAAGTATAAAAATAATAACATGTATGCTATTTTTGGAGTTAACCATTACATATCAGTTGTTGGGTAAATATACCCAATGGTTATGCTCTATTAAAATACTTCATGAATGATGTCTGTTGCTTAGCTGAGCTTCCTCTCTTTTTGAATATTAGAACAAGATATTATCACTGAGCAAAGTTTTTGTCCTGCTTTCTAAGTATTTCAAAAGAATTAAGTGCATCATTGTTCATGATCTAGGTTTTCCTAACTTAATGCTGTTCTACTTTTTATTGACAAGTGTCTACAATATTACTATTGCTCAGTAGTATTACAGAACTCAGTTTACACAAATGCTCAAGCATTTCTAATGTTTTTTTTATTTCAGTTTCCCACAACATCCCTTAGCATTGTTTGAATTGAGATAAGCATTCAGAGAATAAATCAGCTCCTGAGAGACTAAAAGAAAAATTTGGCTTAGTACTCTTTAAAAAAAAAAAAAATTATGTATGTGTGTGTGTGTGTATATATATATATATATATATATATATATATATATATATATACACACATATATAGTTTATTTTTAATAAACTATATATATATATAATTTATTTTTCCATTGATTTTTAGAGAGAGTGGAAGGGGAGAGACAGAGAGAAACATCGATGTGAGAGAGACACATCAATTGGTTCAGCCTCCTGCATCTCCCCCCCCCCCCCCCCCCCCACCAGGGCTAGGGGACCTGCAGCCCAGGTACATGCCTTTGACCAGAATTGAACCCGGGACCCTTCAGTCCGTGGCCAGTGCTCCATCCACTGAGCCAAACCAGCTAGGGCTAGTTTAGTACATATTAATTCAGGTATTGGAGTTCTCTCTTTTATCTCAATTTTGATCAAAGTAAATGAATATTGTCCAAATAGAGCTGGATGTCACATTTTTCTTGTTTGTAACATGAGGAGGTTGGGCCAGTTTTATGGTCTCTAAATATTTTTCTTAAAAATATTTTTATTGATTTTTAGAGAGAGAGGAAGGGAAAGGGAGAGAGAAAAGCATCGATGTGAGAATGAAACATGGTTTGGCTGCTTCCTGCATGCACCCTACTGGGTTATCCAGCTGAAACCTGGGTTTGTGCCCCAAACTGGGAATCGAACTGTGGCCACATGTTGGTGCACCGGACAATGCCCACCCACCTGACCCAAAGCGGCTAGGGCTCTAAGTATTTTTAAATTTCTAAAGTCCTATTGTTTTCTTTGTTAGGTGATTACACTAAAGAAAAGATGGTCAGTCTTTTTTCTTTCCCGATGGAAGGAAAGGCACATTCTCTGGTTAAAAGTATTTATAGTAGCAGTGGAATGGATGTGATGGTAAAGGAGAGCCCTAAAAACCTCAAAAAGCTCTGAAAATAAAGTGAAATGAATCTTATTTAATAGTGTTGGTGACAGGAATATTTAGTATTTGAATTCTAAAAAGCCCTGTTTTCACAAGGGAGGGCCAATTTGATTATGGTTGTTGGAAATTTATTCTTTATGGATTTCAAGGGGCAGATATTTTAATTTGCATATTTTTTGGATTTATTCACTTTTAATTAATACAGAGTGCTATTTTCATTTTGTATACTTTTTTTAAAAAATATATTTTATTGATTTTTTACAGAGAGGAAGGGAGAGAGAGGAAGGGAGAGAGATAGAGAGTTAGAAACATCGATGAGAGAGAAACATCGATCAGCCGCCTCCTGCACATCTCCTACTGGGGATGTGCCTGCAACCCAGGTACATGCCCTTGACCGGAATCGAACCTGGGACCTTTCAGTCCGCAGGCCGACGCTCTATCCACTGAGCCAAACCGGTTTTGGCTTGTATACTTTTTTTTATTTTAGAAAGTATCTATGCCTTGTTCACTAATTTATATTTGATAATGAGATTTCTGGCAAAGAAATATGTTGTCAGAATGTATTCTATTTATTAATAGAAGTGTTACTGTGCAAATGGTTTATAATTAAGAATCTGCTTGCTTTAAAACTATCATTTTAGCAGCTATAGAGTTGTCAAGCTCAGTGATGTAGCAGATGGTAGTTTAGTTTTAGGTCACTGTGTAGTCAGAACTACCTCCAAATCTTCCTAAGTATAAAGAGTCTTACATGTTCTCTCCTTTATAATGGGGATATCCATTTAAAATAAGGGAGGAAACTGTTTTGTGTTACCTTATAGCAGCAATTTTCAACTGGTGCCACAAGGATTTTTAAAACGTGCAATACCTGACTATTTAGTCAGGGCCACTGACCTCTTTTCTCTTAGATTGTCAATTAAAAAATGACAACAGCTAGTACAACAATAGCCATCTGATGTGAATTAATAAAAATTATATTTATTATTTTTGTCATATCGGCATCAAACATATTTTTTGATGTGCCGCAGAATTTTAGTAATTAGTTTATGTGTGCTTTTAAATGAAAACGATTGAAAATGGCTGCCTTGTAGGATTGTGCCTAGATAGTCTGTAGGGAGTATCTGGGAGCTACACTGTTGAGTGTACTTTTATGCCCTCTGCAGTGGGAAGGGCTGCTGACTAAAGTGCTTTCTGTTACTATCAGGGCTTTTGTTGCATTCTACCAGTGGGCTTAATTTGAGGGTAATTTTTGCTTTACCTTTTCTGTTTTAGGTTGTGAGGACAGTATTATCTGATTCACCACAGCTCTCTACGGGAAAAGAAGTAAAATTAGAGGAACTGATTGACTCTTTAGTTTCTAACCCATTCTTAACTAGGAAACAAATTCCCCGAACTCCAGAAAACTTGAGTAAGTTAATAATGTTTTCTATCATTTATTTTCTTTTTTATACATTACCATTATTAGAACTATGGTCTGACAAATCTTTTGGAAGCTCACTTTAAAACTCTTTTACTGCCCTAGCTGGTTTGGCTCAGTGGATAGAGCGTTGGCCTTCGGACTGAAGGGTCCCACGTTCAGTTCTGGTCAAGGGCACATGCCCAGGTTGTGGACTCAATCCCAGTAGGGGGTATGCAGGAGGCAGCCGATTAATGATTCTCTCTCATCATTGATGTTTCTGTCTCCTTTTCCCTTCCTCTCTGAAATCAACAAAAATATATTAAAAAACAAAAACTCTTTTACTTAAGTTTAGTGGCAATGGGTTTTTGTTTTGACGTAAGGGATTTTTATCGAAGTATTACATGTGGGCACTGTCACTTATATGGCAGTCCTCTTCAGTAAAATTATTTTGCCCTGATACTGTACAATTTTGTTTTTTGTTTTACTTGACTTTTTCCTGGAAAATATTTTAGTTGATCACTTAAAAAATCCTCTGCCTTCACATCTGATCTGTGATCAATATTTATAGAGTATAGAGGTTTGATCTCCCAGGCAGTAACCAGCAGCATCAGCCAAAAACTGTGTGCTCAGAGATCTTCCCTACCTCTCCTAAGCCGGCCAGAATGCCCAATACATTTTTAAAAAATATGTTTTTATTTATTTCAGAGAGGGAGGGAGAGAGAGATAGAAACATCAATGATGAGAGAGAATCATTGATCGGCTGCCTCCTGCACATCCTCCAGTGGGGATTGAGCCCACAACCCAGGCATGTACCCTTGACTGGAATCGAACCTGGGACCCTTCAGTCCATAGGCCAACACTCTATCCACTGAGCCAAACTGGCTAGGGGCCAATAAATTTTTTTTAATAACTTAGAATTTGTGTAGATAAAGTTCTGATACTGTCCTTATGTAGGCACATCACCCTGGTTGAGTGGTTAAATATAATTTCCATTTTGCTGCTAGAAATAATATATTCAAATTTAAATTGATCACTTCAGGTTGAATTGAATCACAAAGCCTAACACACTGTTTTGCAAAGCTATATTGAACACAACCTTGCTCATTTGTCAACATATTGTTTATGGATGCTTTCATGCTACAGTGGCAGAGTTAAATAGTTGATGTAGACCACATGGCCTGCAAAGCCTAAAATATTACTTACTCTCTGGCCTTTTACAGAAAAGGTTTGCTGAACTCTGTCCAAAATATCTTTTTGATACATACAATTTGTATGTGCTGTGTGAAAGTATATGTACATTTCAGGAATAGGTTTTGTTATTTGTGTGTGATTAGTTGGAGATAAGTTCTTTGATCTTGTTGGGCTTTGGTATGTTGTGGAGCCTTATCATTCAACTAGCATATCTGTGGAACATATACTCAGTAGCTTTATCTTTTTTTTTTTTTTAAATATATTTTATTGATTTTTTACAGAGAGGAAGGGAGAGAGATAGAGAGTTAGAAACATCGATGAGAGAGAAACATCGATCAGCTGCCTCCTGCACATCTCCTACTGGGGATGTGCCCGCAACCCAGGTACATGCCCTTGACCGGAATCGAGCCTGGGACCTTTCAGTCCGCAAGCCGACGCTCTATCCACTGAGCCAAACCGGTTTCGGCCAGTAGCTTTATCTTGAGCACTAGAAATGAAATGTTTATTTGCATGCTGTGTTTGGGAATATTGGTAACTTATGGTTTTTTTTCTCCCCCTTTAATTAGTCAGTGATATTAGGAGCTCATGGAGAAAAGCTATTAAAATAGAAGATAACAGAAGTACAGAATCAATTCAAGTGGATACTGAACATAGAGAAGGTTTTAAGGATATTGATTTTGGCATATTACATGAAACTCTTCCAGAAGATGTTGGTCATTTAAGTCTTAATAGCTCCAATAGTACAGAGGCCAATTTCAAACTGGAACCAAATAGTCCTATGAACAGTAGCGTTTTCTCAGAAGATGTTGTGGGAGAAAGACAGACTACTCCAAAATCAGACTCCCATGTACAGGCTATTTACAGTAGATATGAGGCTCTGAAAAAATCTCTTATCAAGAAAAAGGAAGAAACTTACCTCTTTAATTCTGAAATACCTGAAAGACACAAACAAGAACTGAGCCCTGCTCCTCAAACCATGCAAACAGATGATATGCTTAACCTGCTGGACACTCAAGATTTGCATACTGACTATACAAAACCATCTTTACGAATGTCCCCTGGTGAAAGAAAACGGTCTCTTTCACCACTAATTAAGTTTTCTCCAGTGGAACAAAGATTGGGGACCACGAGGCCATATAGTCTTGGAGAACTTTCACCTTATTTAAAAGGTAAGATTAAATAAACCTGTGCGTGTTAACTTACTAAAGTTTCTCTCAACTTCTTATAAAAATAGTAAACAATGAATGCTATATGATCTTTGTTAATGTGACAAAATATGCTCATTCTTTTGGCTAGGATGAGATAAGTGTACCCATCACTATTATGGGTACTTTCAGAATCTCTAGTGATGTGTATGTAGTTTACAATTAGTCTGGGATGGTTTAAAAACAAACCAAAAACTTGAAACCTATTGCTTTTGTAATACAAACTAATAAAGGTAAATTTCATCAAAATCTTCTTGGTTACTGGAAGATGGTTCTAAAAAAGTTGAGAAACCCTGTTAAATATCATTTTTGTAATATAATATCTGTGATTTGCTTTAAAATAAATTTGGTGTGGGTGGGATGATAAAACAAGGTCAATGTATTAGTTTTCTAGGTCTACCAAAGCAAACTGAGTGGCTTAAATTGAAATTTATTGTCTCTGCAGACAATAAGTTTTGGAGGCTAGAAACCAGCCTCAAAGTGTTGGCAAGAACCATGCTCTCTGAAGCCACTAGACTAGAGGAAGATCCTTCTTGCCTCTTCTGGTAGCCTCAGGTGTTCTTTGGCTTGTGGCAGCAAAACTCTATACTTGCTCTGCCTTCCTCTTCACATGGCGTTCTCCCTCGTGTGTCTCTGCACTTTCTTATAAGGGTCCGTCCTACTCTACAATGACCTCATCTTAACTGATCATATCTGCAGTGACCTTATTGGAAACTTCAACATATCTGTGTGGGGGACACAATTTAACTCATTAATAGTTAGTATTAAATAATTATTGAATTATTGAAGCAAACTACATTAGGTTAACCATAATTCTCTTTTATATATGTTTGAAAATTTTCAACGTAAAGAGTTAAAAAAACTGCTCTTAAAGCATGTTAGAACAGATACGGGTCTGGTGATAATTCATTATATGTCACTCTGATTTGCCCATGATAATTAAAAACTGGTATATTGAAAAGTATTCTAAGAGGGTAAAAAAAAAAGGATTCTAGGAGGGATATATTGATATTCTCTGGAGAATACCTCAGTGAGAATGATGGTAATTTTATCATAGTTAAATATATATATGTGAACTTTATCCTTAAGAAGACTGAAATTTGCTACTACTTGGAGTCTGTGCTATTTGATTTTTTTGGTAATGTTTGCGTATCCTTTTCTCTTTTTTAAAATCAATTTTGCAGAAGCAGAAATCTTGAATAAGAGCCTTGATGCAAAAGAATCGCCGTCTGAGTTGAAGAGATAATTTACTTACGTTGCACACTTCAGTTGAAGCAAGTTGATTTAAAAATAGACTTATAGCCCTAGCTGATGTGGCTCAGTAGGTTGAGCATCCTCCCATGAAATGAGAAGTCACCAGTTCGATTCCTGGTCAGGGCACATGCCCCGGTTGCTGGCTTGTAGGAATTGTGCAGGAGGTAGCTGGTTGATGTTTCTCTCACACATTGGTGTTTCTCTCCCTCTCCTTTTCTCTCGCTAAAATAAATAAAAACAACACAAAAACACCTCAGACTTATAGGGGTGAGTGGAGGTGGAGGAGTTATAGGGGGGATAAATGGTGATGAAAAAAAAACAAAGCCAAAAAAGTTTAAAAGACCCCCAAAACTGACATTTTTCAAGGTCTAAAAAGTCTTAAATAATTCCCTTTAGCCTCTTCTAATGTTTTTAGGTAAGTGGAGTTGAAATGTGAAGTATTTGGAAAGCAAACATCAAGTTATGTGAAGCCATTTTGATTTCTTGAATAATCTTATAAGCATTAAGAAAATGGCAAAGTAGTAGTTAAATTTACTATAATTTCAGTGAACTAACATAAGGATGAGTAGTTTTTGATGTACATTTATTACATGGTTAAGATAATAGCCATTGAATACACTGATCTTTCATTTTAGGGAAATATAGAACTTTTATTATTTCTTAATGAAACATTCTGGTACTAACAAAAAAAATAAAGAGAAAAATAGTCCTTTGAGCTGTGTAGTCTAAAGGACAAAGTTTGGAAAGCTCTAAATAGGTTTCATGATTGATTATTCAAGTAGGTTGATGCTGAAAAATGATATTTTATGGAATAAAGTGCATGTGGTATGTGAAGACTGGAGCAGAATGAATTTAATAAGGGAAAAAGATGGAAGATGACTAGACACTTAAGGAATACTATCAAACTGAATCCATTCATTGGGTTGTATAGCAGATTTATATTTAGTCTAATTTAGACTATGAGAATTTAACTTAACCCTACTTTTATATTTTAACAGAAAAGAATGCAAATTAAAAAATGTCTGTGTGTTTTCTTTTATTGGGGGGGGGGGAGGCGGTGAGGGCACTGTTTTGTGGGAAAGGAGCTAATTTTGATTATATTGCTTTCTTCCTCAGTTCCCCAAAGCCTACAGAACAGTCTCAAAATAACTTGAGAAAACTGAATTTGGGGTTAAATTACTTGTTCAGTGTCACACAGCTAAGTCAGTGGTAAAGCTAGGATTTGACCCTATTTTCTTTCCTTAATAAACCACAAGTAACTAAAAGGCCAGGACAGTAGGATATGGCTCAGAAATGGGAGTCAGATGTAAGGCCTCTTGTACAAAACCCTGCCTCACTCAGTCATGGTGTCTGGCCGAGAAAAGGGCTTGTCTCTAGAATCAAGTGAGTACATCCCATAGCTCTCCATGAATCAGGAGGAATGAGTACACACTGGAAGACATAGCACCAACAGTACCCCTCTATCTTGTCCCAACTCTTAACCATTAAAATCATGTCCACCTGCCAAGAAACTGACAGGGAGAGGAGAAAAGGGGAGGGGAGAGTTCTGGAAGTAGGTGGGCTTAATTATCTTTCACTCATTTTGGGCTTCTCCAAGTTGTTCAATCCCAGTTTGAAGGCCAGTCTGTGAGAAAAGACAGAAAAAAGCACATATTTTGCAGTGGGAAAAAAAAAAGCTCCTAAGGTGCTATATTCCTTTATTAGTTAATAGAACAAATAAGGGACTTTATAGGTATACTGGGAAACTAAGTTCTCTAGTCTAACTTAAGAAAACTCAGTATCTGGCCGAAACCGGTTTGGCTCAGTGGATAGAGCGTCGGCCTGCGGACTGAAAGGTCCCGGGTTCGATTCCGGTCAAGGGCATGTACCTGGGTTGCGGGCACATCCCCAGTAGGAGATGTGCAAGAGGCAGCTAATCGATGTTTCTCTCTCATCGATGTTTCTAACTCTCTCTCTCCCTTCCTCTCTGTAAAAAATCAATAAAATATAAAAAAAAAAAAAAAAAAAAAAGAAAACTCAGTATCTGTAAATCCAAAATTAATGTTAGGAAGGATAGGGCATCAGCTAAGTACCAGAGCCATTACTAGTCACTTAATATATATGATTTCATCTAATTCTTACCCTGTTAAGATAGTGATTATTATACCTGTTTTGTAGATGGGCTGAAGCCAGGGAGCTTACATGACTTGTCTTAACCTCTAGAGTGCCGGTTCCTCTTTCCCCAAAAGTGCCAGGAGTGGGAGTGCTATCGCGCTCCTCCTGCAGTGTCACTGTTAGATGCTAGTTTTTCACTCTTTATGGACAGATGGCACCTAAGTGCAGATTACTTATGATGCCGAATGTTTGTAGTTCTAAAATTGACCACTGGCATTTAGCTACCTAATTTTCATAATTTTTTTCCTAAACTGCTATAAAAGCAGCAAAAATGCCTTGGTAATTTTGGCATAGTTCCTAGGATATTGGTTGGCACTCAAAGGGTTAAATGGACTCAGGGAATCACCTGCAATACATAGATTCTATAGGTCTAAAATGGGGATTAGGAATCTGCATTTTAAATATACTTCCTTGGTAATTATCAGACTAAAAAGCTTAAGAGCTAACCCTAGCCAAGTTAGCTCAGTTGGTTAGAGCATCATCCTGATATGCTAAAGTTGAGGGCTCAATCCCCAGTCTAACCAACAGAGCCGCCCCACCAGGGCAGTCAATTTTATCTAAAGGAAAAACAGGAATTCTTGAGACCTGTATAAAAGGAAACCCTATTTTTTCCTACTCTGAATAAACTAAAATATGTTTAAGGACATTTTCCTCAATGTAAGGAAAGTGTATGCTAAAGTAAAATTCTCTTTTACATAATGTTACATATGCATAGTTCTCCCTAGTGAATGTCAAGTCTACATCCTAAATTTAAAATATTTGTGGGTCCCCTATGAGACTATTTGTAAATATGTTCTATATGCTCTAGTATTGAATAAACATTCAATATTATATCACTTGGCTATGGAACTTGCTAGATATAAAAAAGAACCATGCCCTTCAAACCACAAAATGATCACATAACCAGTAACTTGATCAACAAAAATTTGTGATTCAGATACAAGCATTTTGTTACTGCCATTTTAATTATTAGAGTCACTAATGTGGTACTTTAAAAAGTACATTTTTACCTTCAGAGTTTTTTTCATCTGGAACCTTTATAGTAACTTATTGCCAAAGGCTCCAAGTAGATGAGTTTAATTACTTGCATCTGGTTAGCTTCTTGCTCTTCACAGGTAGGGGACCTTGTCATCCACATACAGCTGTAAAGTTGTATTGCTTATATTTAATCTGTATACAGAGTATACAGAGCTAATGTCTCATTTGTAAAGAGAGGTGAGAGGAGTTGATCAGAGGTTTCTTGGCTCTAAAATATGTAGATTGCTTTAATCTTTAAGGCAACTGGAAAGGGACATTTTAGATGTTTTCTGATTTCACCATACCACATTGCCAGTCCAAATTAGGAATCTTATCTGTCCCTCAAAGTAGTTAATCTAAGAATCTGATTCAGTATTATCCAATTTCCAGACAAATGCAGATGGGAAAGTGATCTTGCCCAAACGTGACCTAACCACTACTGAGAGAAATTATTTAACTTACTGGGCTTCAGTTTCCTCCTTCTATAAAGGGAATTATATAAAGTAATGTACATACACTTCAAAAGCTAGGATTTTTATGATTAACACTTATCAGTGGGATAGTAGTGGGATGTAATAGGAAAGGGGGAGGATCTGTAATCATATTGCCTAGGTTCAGCTCTATTAGGCCCATACCAATTTTCTCATTTATTAAAGTAGAGATAAAAGTAATTTACTTCATAGGTTGTGAGGATTAATAAGAAAATGCACATCAAGTGTTTAAGAATACCTGGCATTTAGTAAGGGTTCAATATGTTGCTAGGCTCCATGTCCAGTAATTTTGGAGTATGCGTGTGGGGTTGGGGCAAAAAGAATGGCTTAGTAGGTGGTATTGCTAGCTGACACAGTACTGAGTATGTGCCAGGCACCATTCTAAATGCTTTCTATGTTTTAATTGAATCCTTTTAACAATCCTATTTTGTAGTGCTATTCTTATCCACATTTTATAAATGAGAAAACAAAACCCAACAGCAAAATTAAATACCTTGCCCGGGTTACAGAGCTAGTTAAGTGAAGGCACTAGAAAGAATACCAACTCAGCTCAGGTGGTCTAGCTCCGGATTCAATGTTCAATCACTGTTACAGTTGCTATCAAACATCCCTCAGGTGATGGGGGGCGGCTAAGATCACAAAAACAAATTTACCAGTAAACCAATACTTGTGGGCAGGCAGAATCTTTAGATTTACATATTAACCCCTTCAAATTATTTCAAATAAGACCATATTTTAAATAGCTAACAGCAAATGTTTATTTATGACTGAAGCCAAGAAGAATTTATAAATGCATTTTAATATCTTGCTGATAAAATAGTAACATTCCACCTTTGCAATCTTGCAAGGAATACAGGAAGATATTGTAAAGGCTTTGATGTGTATATCTATTACAACCAGGTAATCGGAACACACACGCACACCACACACCACACACACCACCTACTTTAGTGTTACACCATACCAACTTTTCAGAAAGGCCATCTTAAAGCTCTACTGGATAGCTGAGGAAAGAGCGCCCGAGATTTAAAGAAGGGGGAGCAGGGAAGAGATGGAAGTAGTAAGCAGCACACAATTGAAAGCCCACTTTGAAGCACACGACATTATGAATACTAAAAGGATGCGGGGAGGGAGGGGGGAGGGAAGGCATTTCAGCATCTTCAGAGAGAGCATTTGGCAACATTCAACGCATGAGGAGGCTGTGCTTGGGACCATCCACCCGCTCCAGCTTCTCAAAGTGTTTCCTGGCATTGCGAATGTTGATCAGCGTGGCTGCGGACGGGATCGACGGATCCGACATCACCACCATCACGTACGTGTTTGAGGTGAAGATGTCGATGAAAGCGGCGAAGTTGGAATTTCTAACTTCCATGCTCTGGAAAGAAGCGGCCAATTTACTGCAGCTCAGCTTGAACTGCTTGATGATGTTGCTGATCTTCTCAAATCGGTGCACGTCGCGCTGCTCTTTGCACTGGTAATGGGAAATGACCAGGAACGTCGCTCTCTCGAACAGCAGCACTTCGTCGGCCTCAATAATTTGGGCAAAATTCCTCAGGTTCATCTCCAGCTGCTGGACGTTGGGAATCAGCTGGTAGACAATGCTGGACCAGGCTTTGTAGAGCGTCTCGTCCCAGATGGAGGTTCGGAAACAAGCGCACTCCAGGGGGCGAGACAAGCGCCTGAGGTCTTCCTCTCGCTCCTTGAAAATCAGGTCACGCTGATCCTCCTGAACCAGATCCATTTTGTGCACCAGGCAGAAGATTTTGGCATCAGGCGAGTTCTGGAGGATGGCCTCCAGACACGACTGGTAGTAATGCATGTCCTTCTCCAGTTCGCGGCTCTCCACGTCGAACACGTAAATCAGCACCTCGACGTTACGGAAGATGTTGTCTCGCTGGCTGGTGAAGTAGTTTTCCATGAAGGTGTCCTGCCCGCCACAGTCCCACAGGTTCAGCACCAGGTTGCCCAGAAACCGGACGTGGGAGTGCTCCACATCGATGGTGGCGCCCAGGCGCCGGGTGTCGCGAGCGATGTAATTTGCAAAGATAATCGACCTCATGCTGGTCTTTCCCGACCCGCTCTTCCCCATCAACAGCACCTTTTTCTTCATGGCTGTATTGGGCATCACCCGCCGGGAGCCGCCGCGGACTGGGCCTCAAGGCGCGGCCTAACTGCAGCGCGGAGGGAAGGAGGGAGCGGCCGGGCGTCGCGGGGGCTCCGCAGGCTGGGCCGCGCGGCGGGGCAGGCGGGGAGGCCGGGAGAGCGAGCTGGGGGCGGCGAGGCCCGGCGGGGTGAGCTCTGCGCGGGAGAGAGGAGCAAACGGCTGCAGCAGCTCGGGCGACCGCTCGCCTTCCGGTGAGGAAAGCCGCTGCGTCTCCGCGGCCGCCCACTTCCGGCGGCGATCTCGCGAGAACTGCCGCGCTGGGCCGTCCCAGCCTCAGGGGCTTTGATCAACTGCTCTTTTAATGAAACCGAGCAGAGGCCCCGGAGCGAGGAAATGGAAGGGGAGCCCGGGATTCTAGTGTTCGGTTCCTCTATTTCAGCTGGGTTCAGGGTCGCAAAGGTGTGCGCGGGCGGTCGTTTGGGAGAGTGCTGCCACCTCGCGGCCAGCCCACCCTGCGCCGTGACGCGGGGCTGGAAGAGGGCGGTGTGTCTGTCGGGTGGTCTGGCCGGGCGGGAGGCCGGTGACGCCGCGCGGGGAGGAGCTCCCGGCCGGGTCAGGCCTCCCCGGAGTCCCGGGTTTACTGAGGACCAGGGCGGGGCCAGCGACTACCGCACCGATGAAGAAAGTGAGCCTGCGAGAAGTGAAGTGACGGCCCAGGGCTCCCACGCCGCACCGGGCGACCTCCCGACTCCCACTGGGTGCCTTTTCCACTCGGGAGTTCCTTCCTCACACCTGCCTATCCGGTCAGCTCAGACTTTAGCGGTTTCCTCAGACTCTGGCTCGAGGAAACATACGGAACCTGAGCATTAGCTCAGCCCTCACAATGACCCTGTGAATAAATAACCCGATTTCCAGTGAGTAAATCAAGCTTAGAGGGGGTTAAGTAACATTGGCAAGTTACACACCTGTTAAGTGATGAAATGCAATTTTACTTAAAAAATACAAATAATATCTTTAAGGTGCACAACATGATTTGATAATATACAGCGAAATGATTACTACAGTCAAGCTAATGAACATAATACCTTTGTGGTGAGAGTATCTGAAATCCACTCGTAGGAAATTTCCAGTATGCGATACAGTATTAGCTACAGTCATCATGCTTTAGGTGAGCTCTCCATCCTACATCGTGCAACCCCCATTTTCCCCACCTCCCTTCCCCCGTTAACCAGCCTGCTCTCTGCTACTATATATATAAGATTCTGCCCTTAAGCGAGGCCATGCAAGCTTTTTTTCCTTGCTGTGTCTGGTTTATTTCACTGAGCATAATGGCCTCCAGTTTCATCCATATTGTTGCAAATGGCAGGATCTCCTTTTTTTATTTAATTTTTTTATTGATTAAGGTATTACATGTGTGTCCTTATCCCCCCATTCCTTCCTCCCCCCCCCCCCATGCCCTCACCCCCTTGGTGTCTGTGTCCATTGGTTGGGCTTATGTGCATGCATACAAGTCCTTTGGTTGATCTCTCCTCCTTACCCCCACCCTCCCCTACCTTCCCTTAAAGGCTGAATAATACTAATATTACATTTATTCATATAAAGCATCATTTCTCTTTTAATGTAAAAAGCTTACTTTCTGTTTAAAAGTTAATACACTTGCAGTCTAAGTCACCTAGAATATTCTTTAACACCATATTCTAAAAATAGATCAGATATTAACATAGATTTTAGCTAAAATGTATCAATAGCAGAATTCCTGCTGTCCCATGGATAGGTTGAACATTTTTTATTTTTAGCATTTGAGCTATTTAAATTCTTCTAGTATTTATGTTGGATTATAGTGATGTTTCCCCCCCAGTTTTATTGAGATACAGTTGACATTTAACATTGCATTTATTTTGGGTGTACAACTTAATGATTTTATATATAGCCCAATAACTACTACAATAAGTTTAGTTAACACCCCTGACCTCAACATATTTAAAATTTTTCTTATGATGAGAATTTTTTAGGTCTACTCTTAGCAAATTTGAAATGTACAATGCAGTATTGTTAAATATGACCACCAAGTAGTACATTACATTCTTAGAACTTATCTTTAAGTGGAAGTTCATACCTTTTCTTTTAATATTATTATTATTTTTTAATTCTCACCCAAGGATATTTTTCCATTGATTTTTAGAGAGAGTGGAAGAGAGAGGGAAAGACAGAAACACTAATATGAGAGAAACACATGGATTGGTTGCCTCCTGCACACGGCCTGGCAGGGCCCAGGCTGTGGAGGAGCCTGCAACCGAGGTACGTGCCCTTGACCGGAATTGAATTCAAGACCCTTTGGTCCGCAGGCTGACACTTTACCCACTGAGTCAAACTGGCCGGGGTGGAAGTTTGTACCTTTTGATCATCTCCACTCATTTTACTCACTCCCCAACCTCTACCTCTGGCAATCACCAATCTTTTTTCTGTGTTAATGAGTTTTTTATTTTATTTTTCAGGTTCCACTTTTAATGAGATCATACAGTATTTGTCTTTCTCTGTCTGACTTATTTCCTTAGCATAATGCCTTCTAGATTCATCCCTGTTGTTGCAAATGGCAGGATTTCTTTCCTTTTTATGACTGAAAAATTATCTGTCACATTTTCTTCTCCATTCATCTATGAACATTTGCATTGTTTCCATATCTTGACTATCTCTCTATAAAAGCCTAATATGCAAAGTGTCTCCTCGGGAGTTCAACCAGCCAGGAGCTCGATCGCTTGCTATGATGTATGCTGACCACCAGGGAAGGGAGGCCCAGGCCAGCAGTCAGCAGCTGCTAGGGACCCTACCCATGCATGAATTTCATGCACTGGGCCTCTAGTTATAAATAATCCTGCATTGATCATGGGGGGTGGGGGGAGGGTGTTACACATATCTTTTTAAGATAGTGATTTTATTTTCTTTGAATATATGCCCAGAAGTGGGATTGCTGAGTCATATGGTAGTTCTATTTAATTTTTTTAAAAAGTTGTTTTTATTGTCAAAAGTATTTCAGATGTCCCGTTTTATTCCCCGTTGACTCTTTTCACCCCACACCAGACCCTTTACCCCCAGACCTTCACTGCACTATATTTTTAATTTTTTAAGGAAACACCATATTGTTTGTCACAGAGGCTGCACCGGCTTTTATTTTTCAGTTTGTTAATGTGGTAAATCACATTTATTTGAATACATTAAAACACCATTGCACTCTAGGGATAAATTGCTGTTGGTCGTGGTGTATAATCTTTTTGATGTGTTGTTAAATTTGGTTTGCTACTATTTTATTATGGACTTTTGTATCTGTTAATTTCCTTTTTTCTTTTCTTTTTGTGGTACCTATCTGGCTTTGCTATCAAGGTGATGCTGGCCTCATAAAATCAGTTTGAAACAATCCTTCAAACAATCTTTATGCCTCTGATGTTGCCAATTCATAAATATTCAGGAGGTTCTGTGGCAAAAATAATGCTTCTTTCTGGCTTTCCTACTGCTGGCTCAGGATTCAGCTTTCTTATGTCAGCTAAGTGAATAGCATTCTTCCTTGTGCTTTTCTGCTTCCCCAAATTTGATGTTATAATCTCATATCCTGACTTTGTCCTTACACTCTCATCCCATTACTCTCATTTTAATGGAATTTTGGAGAAAGATAAATTCATGTGTTCAATCTACCACCTTTTTTTGGAAATGAGAGAAATCTTGACTTAAATTATTCAAAACTAAATGATATTTTTTTTAAATTTCTTTTTCACTTATTAAATGAGTATTACCTTAAGTACTCTACTGGAAACAGAAATACAGTTTCTGAACTCAAACACTTGAAGATCACATTTGAGGACAGGCACAAACTATAATATAGCTCATAATTGGTAACAACAGCAGTTAAAAATAACATGACAAGAGGTGGGAGACATTTTCTCTGGTGTAGGACTGATGACAAGATCAGCATATATACTTTTTTTTGCATATGCATTTTGGGGAATGAAGGACAAGATAGTAAAGTCTGTGGACATTTATTTTTGCTGTCTTTCAAAGATGTCGTCTATAAGAACCCATCAACTAAATTAATAGTATTAGATTGAACACATCCAAATAATATTAGGTTGAACCAAATGAAATCATTATTTCTGTAGATCAAAAAAGTGAATGTTGACAGGTCAATCAATCAATGAAAAATAGTTTTCTATTGCTGTGTAACAAATTACCACAGATTGGGCAGCTTAAAATAAAACACTAATTCACAGTTGGGTAGATCAGAAATCTGGGTTGGCTCCACTGGATTCTCTGATTAGGATCTCACAAGCCAAAAAACAGGGTGGGGCAGGATCTTATCTGGAGGCTCTGTAGAAGAATCCGCTTCATAAGTTCACTAAGATTGTTGGTAGAATTCAGTTCCTTACAGTTGTTGTCAGGGGTTGGTCTCAGAGCCACATACAGTGACTCTTCAGTCCTTGCATGTGGACCCCTCCATCTTCAATGCAGCAATGGTGTATTGAATCTTTCCTCGTGCCTTAAATCTCTCTGACTTCTGCCACAAGCCTGAGAAAGCTCTTTCTTTTAAAGGATTCATCTGATTTATTAGGCCCATCCAGATAATTTCTTTATTAACTCAAGTCAATTGATTATTATTCTTAATTACATCTGCAAAATTCCTTTCCAAATATAACTAATCAAGGCTTGAGCTGTTCATATGAGAATGGGAAATCATGGGGTGGGGGGGACATTTTAGAATTTTGTCTACAACATATATTAAATGTCTTGGTTGTAAAATCCTTAATTACCATAATTATATTATTCCTGACCTAGAACCCTTTTCCAGCTATGAGATGTCCATGAGAGGATGTGGTGTATTTTCAAAACTGACAAACCTTGAAGGATTTTTCTAATGTATTCAGTGTAGTCAGTGTTCTCCTAATACAGGGGTCCTCAAACTACAGCCCACGGGCCACATGCGGCCCGCTGGGTGTTTTTGCTGCTGCTGCCTGTTGCTTAGCAGCCGACTCATCCTGGGCCCACAGTGCGCCGCACTCTCTGACTCCCCTCCTTCTCTCTGTCTCTCAACTCCTCCTCTCAGTCTCGGAGTCACGAGCTTGCCTGTGCAGAGCCTGCTGCCGCCTGGGTGGCGGTTTGATTATCCCTCTCCCGACAGTGAGTGCTGGATGTTTCTCTCTCACATCAATGTTTCTCTCTCTTCTTCTCTCAGGAACTGAACTTACAAGGCCCTGCTTCCTTTGAACTCCAGCAGCAGGGTGAGGCTTTGGGGGACACAGACACATAAGAGGAGGAACTGGATTGTCTGGCCTGGGGCAGGAACTCGGGGGCAGCTTTCTCCCAGAGGAAGGTGCAGGGATTATTGTTCCTATGCTGGGCCCTCCCTGGTCGCAGGGCTGACTGGCAACCAATTCTGTTTGCTCCACCCTGGTGATAAAAAACTAAATGATATTTTGATAATGATACCGAGGGGTACTATTTGCAAGGAATTTTAACTTAAAAATGTTTTATTGAGGCATAATTTGCACACTATAAAATCCATCTATGTATATAAGTGTATATTCCATTACTACAGCTCAGTTTTAGACTATTTCTGCCACCCTCAAAAGTTCCTGCCCTAGCTGGTTTGGCTCAGTGGAGAGAGTGTTGGCCTGCGAACTGAAGGGTCCCAGCTTCAATGCTGGTCAGGGGCACATACCTGGGTTGCCTGCTGGATTCCCAGTAGGGGAGTGTAGGCAGCCGATCACTGATTCTCTCTCATCATTGATGTTTCTCTCTATCCCTCTTCCTTCCCGTCTGAAATCAATAAAAATATATGAAAAAATAAAAAAAGTTCCCTTGTCTTTGCCACCAGTCTCTGCTCCCACCCCGAGACCTAGGCAGTCACTTCTACTTTCTGTCTCTATCAATTTGCCTTATTTAGAAATTTCATATAAATGGAATCATACAATATATAGTTAAAAAAATTTTGCTTCTTTCTCTTAGCATAAAGTTTTTGAGGTTCATCCATATTGTAGCATGTATTAAAATTCCAATTTTTTTTGCTGAATAGTATTCCATACACTACTGTATTTTGTTTGTTCATTCACCAGCTAATGGAAATTGGGATTATTTCCAGTTTTTATGTTATTAGGAATAATGCTTCTATGAATGTTCATGTTAAAGTTTTTGTGTGGACATATGTTTCATATCTTTTGGGTAAATACCTATGAGTGGAATTGCTGGGTCATCTGGTAAGTATATGTTTAACTTTTTAAGAAATTGTCAAACTATTTTCTAAAGCAGCTGTACCATTTTACACTCTTATCAGGAATGTATGAGAGTTCACTTTATTCACATCCTTGGCAACAATGTTGACTGATAGCATTCTAATGAATATGAAGGGGAGTCTCATTATGGTTGTGATTTACAGATCCTTAATGATTATTAATGTCATGCATTTTGTTGGGGGTCCTGTAGACCACCCCCAGGCTCAATGATTTGTTAGGAGGATTCAGAGGACTCAGTATGTTGTCATACTAATGGCTTTGATTTATTACAGTGAAAGGATCATAGCAAAGGGAAAAGGCGAATGGGGTGAAGTCTGGAGGAAATCAGGCACAGGTTTCCAAAAGTTCTTTCCCAGTGAAATCACACAGGAAGTGCTTAATTCTTCCAAGCAATGAGTTGTGACAACACATGTGAAATGTCTACAAGGAAATCTCATTAGGGACTCATGGCCCAGGGTTTTTATTGGGGGCTGGCCTAACCAGCACCATTTACCTAGCATGCACCAGAATTCCAGGTTCCCAGAAGGAAAGTAGGTGGTCAGTATAAACCACATTGCTTGTGAACAGTTTAGGCACAGTGAGCCATTATTATCAGGGAATGGCGAGAACTCTCCCCAAATCCAAGTTCTTAGCCAAGGGCAATTCTTGCAAGGACTTTCCAAGGATAGCAGTTTCAGGCTTGCTTTGTTAACTCTTTTCTGCACAAGCATCTTTTCATGTGCTTATTGGCATTCATGTATTTTCTTTGGTGAAATCTCTCAAAACCTCTTGCTCTTTTTTAATTGAGTTGTGTTATTACGAGCTGTAAGAGTTCTTTGTATATTCTGTATACAAGTTCTTTATCAGGTAAGTGATTTGCAAGTATTTCTCCCAGTCTGTACTTATCTTTTCATTCTCTTAACAGGGTCTTTTGAAGAGTAAATTATTATTAGTTTTATGGATTATGTCTAACTGAAGGTCACAAAGATTTAGTTATTTGCTTTCATCTAAATATTTTATAATTTTAGGTTTTACATTTAAGTATGTGAAACATTTAACAAATGTTTTTGTTTCTTTCAGGGAGAGAGAGATAGAAACATCAATGATGAGAATCATTGATCATCTGCCTCCTGCACATCCCCTTCTGGGGATTGAACCCTCAACCTGGGCACATGCCCTGACTAGGAATGGAACTGTGATCTCCTGGCTCATAGGTTGATGCTCAACCACTGAGCCACACCAACTGGGCAGTGTGTGATGAATTATTTAGTTAATTTTTGTCTGAAGTGATGTCATGGTATAAGTTTTCTCTTTTCCTTGTATTGGATGTCCAATCATCTCAGCATCATCGAAAGAACATCCTTTCCTCATTGAATGGCTTTGCTACCTTTTTTTGAAATCAATAGACCATAACTGTAAGAATTTAATTATGAACTCTCCATTCTTTTCCTTGATTTATATGTATTTCTTTAGTCAATATCATACCATCTTGATTAACTTAGTTATAATTTTGATAATGTGTAGAAATTGAGTGGTTTAAGTCCCCTTTATTGTTCTTTTTCAGAATTATCTGGCTATTCTAGGTCTTTTGACTTTCTATATAAAATTTTAGAATAAGCATGCCAATTTCTATTTAAAACATTTGCTGGGATTTTGATAGGTATCGCATTGAATCTATTAATTTGGGGAGAATTGCCTTTTTAACAATATTGCATATTTTGATCTATGCACATGATATCTCTCTCAATTCACTTAGATCTGAATTTATCTCAACAATGGTTTGTAGCTTTCACAATAACAGTTTTGTACTTATAGGGTTAAATTTCACATGTTTTAATCATTTTGATGCTATTATGAATCAAATTGTTTTATTAATTTAACTTTTGGATTGTTTATTGCTAGTATATAGAAATTCAATTGATCTTTTGTAATTGATCTTATCTCCTGCAGCCTTGCTTAACTTGTTTCTTAACAGTTTTTTTTTTAAAAAAAGAATTTTTAGGATTTTCTACATATAAGATCATGTCATCTGCAAATACAGTTTAGTATTTTCTACATAGAGGGTTATGTTATCTGTAAATGCTGTTTTATTTTTTCCTTTTCAATCTGGATGACTTTAAGTTTGGTTTTTTTTTTATTCCACTGGTGATAATCTCCAGTAGGGTGCTGAATAGAAGTGGTGAGAACAGACATCTGGTCTAGTTCATTACATCAGGGGAGAAGCCTTCAGTCTTATTACTAGGCATGATGGCAATTGTAGTTTTTTTGTAAATGCCTTTTTCAGGTTGAGGAAATTCCCTTCTTTTATTAATTTCTTGAGGATTTTTATCAAGAATGAGCACTGGATTGTGTCAAATGCCTTTTCTATATCTATTGAGAAGATGAAATATCTGTTGTCCTTTATTCTATTGGTGTGGTGTATTACATTAATTGATTTTCCAGTGTCAAAACAACCTTGTATTCCTGGGATAAACTTCTCTTGGTCATGGCATATAATCCTTCTAATATGTTGCTGGTTTCAGTTTGCTAGTATTTAAAAAGGATTTTTATATTTATATTCACGAGAGATATTGATCTGTAGTTTTTGTGTGACAATTTTGTCTGGTTTTGGAATTCATTCTGGCCTCATGGGATGAATTGAGAAGTTTCCCTTCTCTATTTTCTAAAAGAGTATGCATAGGATTGGTGTTATTTATTCCTCAAATATTTGATAGGATTCACTTATTCCTTATTTTTCCCTCTTGATACTTACAATAGTTTATACTGATACACTTTGGCAATATTTTGGTCATCTGCTTCTCTCTCTAAGTTGCATGAGGGTACTGTCCTTGTCTCCAGCCTTCAGTACCCTGGCTCATCTGAGGGTGTTTGTGGAATAAATGAATGGTCGAATGGGAGAGGTCCAGTTTGTGTATTATGAGGGGCTAGTCTTCGGTTGGTGCCAATGAAGGGTGGCAATCTAAAACAGTTAAGGATGCTAAAAAGACGGTGTTTTGCTAAAGTGCTTTATGCTGAGAGGAGTAACTATAGATTTTCAACCATTTTCTACAAAGAGTAGATTTTCAGATAGTATATAGCAATGAGTTTGGGGTTGGGTAGGTTATAAGGCAGCCGTGGGCAAACTACGGCCCACGGGCCGGATCCGGCCTGTTTGAAATGAATAAAACTAAAAAAAAAAAAAAAAAGACCGTACCCTTTTATGTAATGATGTTTACTTTGAATTTATATTAGTTCACACAAACACTCCATCCATGCTTTTGTTCCGGCCCTCCGGTCCAGTTTAAGAACCCAGTGTGGCCCTCGAGTCAAAAAGTCTGCCCACCCCTGTTATAAGGCCACAGGATAAAATTTGTGTAGTTTCACAGAGTATAAATTTTATGAAAAGATTTTGGGGAAAATATTAAATAATATAGAGAAGTAAATGTAAAATTTTAAGATCAAATACCATTTGTAGTGGTCTCTAAGATCTCCAGCTTACCTTATTCATTCTTTCTCTTTTTCTTGGGTGGGTCAGTTTAAAAAGAAAGACCTGGAAAAGTCTGAATCCCAGTTCTCATACTTAATAGCTGTATCATCTTTTTTCTGTTTTGCTTTTTTTGTTAATTCTCATCCACAAATTTTTTTTCCCATTGATTTTTTTAGAGACAGTGGAAAGGAGTGTGTGTGTGTGTGTGTGGGGAGGGCAGAAAGAGAGAGAAAGAAACATCGATGTGAGAGAGACACATCAATTGGTTGCCTCCTGCATAAGCCCCAACTGGGGTTGGGGATCGAACCTGAAACTCAGGTATGTCCCCTTGACTGGGAATTGAACCCAAGACCCTTCGGTGCATGGGCCAACACTCTAACCATTGAGAACACTAACCAGGGCTAGCTGTGTCATCTTGAGTGAGTTTACCTCCTAGGTTCAGTGTTCTTACTTGTAATATGGGTCTGATAGATTTATGTTAATTTTAAGAGAAAGTAGCTTATGGGAAAGTAGCGGAGTATATAATGCATAGCAAGAGACAGTAAATTTTTTATAGGGAAGGATATTTTGGAACAGAGAGAGGTGTTTAAATGAGTTAGAGTTGGCTGGAACTAAAAAAAACATGGGCAGTAAGTGTAACAAGGGTGGCAGGGGAAGTTGTCCTGCCTAGCACCAGCTCTCCAGGAATGCCCATGGTGAATTAGTGTTGAGGCTTATTTGTCCGCACCACCTTTGTCTTTCAAAATCTCCACCCTCTGTTGGGGGCAGGGATGGGAGAAGTTGGGAGTGCCATGGGTTGTTGACAAGGCTGCTATCCACAAGAGCAGTTTGCTTGGGGGTGGTTCTCATCACAGTCCAGGGGCATGAAGAGGACATCCTTCTGGAAGATTCATGGACAATGTTTAGTCAGCTGCCAAGAGAAGGCTGGTGTTCAGTACTGTAGTTCCTCTGTAAGGGCCATGTGATTGATGTTCCCTGTCAGTGGGTAGGGATTGCATTCATGCTTTGCCTTGCCTTCCACTACCTCCCACCTCACCATCTTGTCCACCAGGTTTCCATCCTCCCCTTTAGGACCCTGACCTCCTACCAGGAAGGCAAGGAGCAGCTTCACTCTCCACTGTTCTTCTTTTCTTTTTTTTAAAATCCTCATCCGAGGATATTTTTCCATTGATTTTTAGAGAGAGTGGAAGAGGGAAGACAGAGAAAAATAAAGATGTGAGAGAAACACATTGATTGGTTGCCTCCTGTGCACGCCCCAACCAGGGTCGGCAGGGGAGGATCCTGCAACCGAGGTACGTGCCCTTGACCGGAATCGAACCTGGAACCTTTCAGTCCGCAGGCTGACGCTCTTATCCACTGAGCCAAACCGGCCAGGGCCCCTCCACTGTTCTTAAGAACAATCATTAAGCTTGCTCCCCCTCTAATCCACCTTTTTTACTTTCTACAGTTGGGGTTGGCAAACACTCTCTGTAAAAAGTCATATAGTAAACATTTTAACTTTTGAGGGCCAGGAAGCAAATTCAGGAATATTTTCACAAATTCTTGACAAAATTCTATTTATGGGTACTGAAATTTGAATTTTATTATTTCATTTGTCATGTCATATTCCTTTAATGCTTTTCAACCACTAAAAAACATAAAAACCATTATTAGCTTGCTGGCCAAACAAAAAACAGGTGGCCGGCTGAATTTGGCCGGCAGGCAGTAGTTTGCTGACCTCTGTTCTGCAGCCCACCATGGCAGAAACCCCCCCAAATAACCTCTGAATATTAAGCATCCTCAAGTCTAATAATCCTCTGACTGACTGACACACTTCTTCACTAAACGAAGGGGGAGAGTTAGGAAGTGTGGGAAAGAAAAATAAGCATGCGGATGATCAATACTTTAAGCTCCCATTTCCTATAACCAGGAAGTCATAATGTTTAATTCCACACAACCTACCAGAGCGGTGTAAACTAGGGTCCCAGGCTAGAGATCTGGGCAGGATCTGTGGTGGTTCTCAGGACCAGGTAAGCTGAAATACTATGCCAGGGGAAGGCTCCTTAGAGAAGGCCAAAGAATCTTGAAAGCGGTGCTTCTAAAAGTGTGGTTTTCCACCGGCAGCATCAATAGCCCTTGTTAGCTTGTTAGACACAAAATTCTCCTCCCACCCCAGACCTACTGAATCCGAGGCTCTGGGGTGAGCCCTGGTAATCGTATTTGCACCAAGCCAGCTGATTCTAATGCACAAAACTTAACCCGGGTCCCGCTGCCCCAGCATTGTTAGCACCTGGGAAGTGATTGAACACCCTACCAACGAGCAGTGAGCAGCGGCCAGGTGCCCTGAGACGCTTTGTTCTCAGGCGTGCGGGGTCTATGGGTGGAGCCAAAGGGATTGATTTCCGCAAGAAAGACCTGGAAACGGTATTTAAGGCCAGCCTTCCGGAAGTCAAAGGATCCCTTTCTATCAGAAAGGGCGCTATGGTCCTTAGAGCCAGAAAATGCCACCCAATGTGGTGACAGCCCTTTTGCACAAGTGACCACGGCATTTGCTGACCTGCTCACCCACGAGCTTTCCAAAGTCGGCTCGCCTTTCACTTCAAGTTTCTCCAAGTTCCGATGAGCCCTTGTCCTGGGCCTGCCAGGTGAGGCGCCAGGAGCTTTCTGACCTCACAGACGGCCCCTGTGACATCATGGCCGCCAGAGGTGAGCCTCCTGGCCCCGGAGACGTCACAGAGGCCCCGCGGGTCCGTGCTGCGGCTTCCAGGGCCGGGCCAGCTGCTCCGGGCGCAGTTGGGCCTGCAGAGGCCGGCGGCTAGGTGCATGACCGGGAGCTCGCGGGGCTGGCGCTGCCCAGGCTCCGTGCTTCTCTCGCGTAAGGCCAGCAGGAAGGGGAACAGACAACAGGATTTTGCAAAAGGCCATTTAAGTTGTCTTTGGCGTGAATATTCAGAACAGTTGCCAAGGCCCTTGAGACCTTGAGCACCCCCGTTGAGGCGGTTGGGGTCTCCGAGGCGGCGACGGGCGGGGCATGCCTTCCGATGGCCCCGATGAAGAGGAAGTGCATCTGCGACCTGTGCTCCTGCGGGTAAGGTGACCGCGTCCGCCCGGGCCAAGGACCCTGGAGCCTGGGTTTCCTGACACCGAAGCCAGGCTGAGCTCTAACCCTGTGCCGCTGCATCGGGCAGCACCGCGGTGGATTCATCCACTTGTCAACCTTTTCTAGGCGGCGGTGCTGTCAGCCAGCGTTCTGCACCGCGTTCAGCAGGCTGGTGAAGGTGCGGTCAGGCCTTGCCCACTCTTCCTCTCTCCAGAGCTGTGCGCAGGTTGCAAATGGTCCCAGCCCCTATCCGCAGCCCAGGAAGTAGCGGCCGAGGCTAGGAACCCCCTGGCCAGCTGGGGATGAGTCTTGTTACTTTTGTTGGGCGTTTGGAAGGGGATGGGCTGGGGAAGAGGAGTCCTTTACTGTAACAGAGTTTCTTACTCAGAAATGATTGCTCAACTATCTCAATTCCTTGAGGTTCTGCTTCCTGGCATATGTCGACAGTTTGGCTCAAATAAACTCACAAAAATTCTAAAAAAATAAAATAAAAAGAAAAAAAGAAAAAAAGAGAAATGATTGCTCAGAGAGGTGTAAGGTGTTTGTAAAACTTGTTACCACGGTGGCGTAGCATGGAATGAGAGCAAGGAAAAGAAATTATTTTTGCACTTTGTTGTCCTGGCCCTGCTAGGTGTGTTTCCTGGTCAGCTGTCCTTGAGGACCAAGTCTGGCTGAAGCTGGGCAAAGGCAGGTGGTCCCAGGGACAAGGCCTCGGTTTTGTCACTGTTCTGTAGCTGTCTCCCTGCCTGTATCTGTGTCTGAGATGCCCCCACCCCACTTGATTTTCAGGACAAATGGGAGCTGCTGGTCTGGGAACAGATCAGAAGTGGGCACTGGGGTCAGCTCCTTGGGCTGTTACCAACTGTGGGGTCTTGCGCAGGCAACTGAACTTCTCCAGGATTCTCTAGGCATTAAATGAGTTAATGTATGTGGGACTCCTGCTAGTGGATTGTGTGTAGTATATGCCAGCATCTTGAAATCTGCAAACATTGCTTGTTAACTGTAGTGTGTTACATGAATATAAAAAATCGCACCAGTCATTAGGACAGTGGTTCTCAACCTTCTGGCCCTTTAAATACAGTTCCTCATGTTGTGACCCAACCATAAAATTATTTTCGTTGCTACTTCATAACTGTAATGTTGCTACTGTTATGAATCGTAATGTAAATATCTGCTATGCAGGATGGTCTTAGGTGACCCCTGTGAAAGGGTTGTTCCACTGCTAAAGGGGTCACGGCCCACAGGTTGAGAACTGCTGCATTAGGAGAACAAAAGGGCACTCAATACTGGGCTAGAAACCCCGCCCATTTCTGGAAGGTTCTCAACCCTGGCTGCTCATGAGAGTCACCTGGGGCTTTAAACTGCCCCCTGTTGCCCAGGTGGTTTAAATCATCCTCTCTGAGGGTGGGGCCAAGCACCAGTCTTTAGCTGACTCTGACCACTTCCCAGGACTGGGACCCACTGAACTAGCTCACATTACAAACATGGGTCTTGCTTTTAAGTTTTGTGAGATGGGACCAGCACAGTGTTTTAGTCTAGGACTAATTGTCCAAATTAGCAAAACCTCGAAGGCTCACCCTCCTCTGGGGCCCCTTGCATCATCTCCTGCCTTCTCGAGGTATTCAGACTGGGTTTACCTTGCACTGTTGTAGGCACTGAGATGGAAGTACATGGCATCGTCTCCATTTCTGCACAGCTGACAATCTAGTGAGGAAGGCAGCGACGCGTGTTTAAGGGGTGCAGGCATATGCAGCGAGGCGACGCCCTCCCGCCCCTGTAGGAAGGTGTACTTCTCTGGATGTTCTCCCCAACTCTGCCCCTCTTTCCTCCCTGGAAAGGGGCTGTTTGCCATCAGAGGCAGAGCCTGTCCTCAGGCCTCTTCTCCTTTCCTACCTCCTCCTGCGTCTGCCCCTCTGCTCCGTGGTTTCAGTCAACAGTTGGGTTTGACTCTCCCATCCACCAGCCTCTCTTTTTATTTTTCACTCTCATTTCACTTCTGAAAGTGCTTGTTGACTCATCTGACTCTCTCATCAACCTCAACATCAACAGCCTTCATTCACCTGTCCCACTCCCCCAGTTATCTGCCTCTTCTTTGGTGCCAACAATCTTCCACTTATCCAGGGTTTAAAGATTCGAGTCATCTCTTATCTTTCCCCATCTCCAGCATTTACTCTTTTCCAAAGTCTGGTGCCCTCCTCCTTTGAAATCTTTCAATTGGTCCTTCCCCCACTCTCCATCTCCATTGGTCCCTTCTTGGGTCTCTCAGTTTTATGTTTGGAAACTGGTTCTAACGTGCCTTTCTGACTTTCCCGTGAGTCCCTTACATACAACTGCCCCTCAAGTCAGACTGGGCTTCCCGGGATCCCTGAGCAAACCTTATGACCTCCCAGCTCTGTTCCTTGTCCTGGCTGCCCCCTCTCTCTAAAATGCCTGTGTCCCCTCCTTCTGCTGCATGTCCTTTTGAGGCCCCGTTTCAGTCACAAGTCTCCCATTGACCCTGCCCTGTAGCTCCCCATCAGAGGGCTCCCCACTCCCTGTGTTCTTGGCTCTAGTTCCATGTCTACATGCTCTCTCGCCCCATTTGATTGTACACTCCTGGAGAGCAGAGGCTGCATTTTCTGCTTTTGTGTGTGTGCTGCAGAATACACACCGGTCTTCATATAGTAGTCAAAATGCATCTTTTTGAATGAATAGGTTTTTGTTTGTGAAGGTGATAATATCAGAATGGATTAGGGAGGCAAGATCTGTAACTGTTCTGTCCCGTAGGGTAGCCACTAGTCACATGTGGTAAATTTATCTAAATTCATTAAAATTAGAAAAATTGAAATGCTACTTGGTCACACTGGCCACGTTTCAAGTGTTCAGTGTGTGTGGTGGTTACTCTACTGGACAGTACAGACAGGGAACGTTTCCATCATGGCACAAAGTCACACTCATGGAGAGTCTCATTATTTGGAAGTCTTCGTTGTCCTCACCCCCCAATCAGATCTGCTCTGAGGTGGGTTGGGATGGAATGAAAGGAATTTTATTGGTGTTTTCTAAGTTCCAGAAGTCGATGATTTTTGACTTTTTCAGCCTGAGGTAAATCATGTGGAAGAAGTCTGCTTGTCAGAAGAGAGAGCCCAGCAGTGGGAGAGGGGAGACTTGGGGTTTCTGAGTGAGTCTGTTGATCTCTGGGCTTCAGTTCCTGCAATGAACTGAAAACTAATGGAGGCTCCTGGGCTGCCAGGGAAGGAGAGAAACCCACATCTCTTCCTCTTATTACCCGCTTCATCGTTCTCCTAAAGCAGGAGTGGGCAACCCCCTGGCACGCGTGCCAAACATGGCCCGCCAGTAACTTTTGCTGGCATGTGAAACCCTCTCTTATAATCTTCCATTTACATTTTTTTCTTAATATCGACTTTCTTATTTTTCAGATAAATTCAGTGTAGGTGCATCTTAGATAAATAATTTTACATAACAAGTTATCTTAAAGACCATAGACATGGATTGACGAGAGAGGGGAAGAGCAATTTCTATGCCTCTGCCTTACCTCTCCCTGCCTTCCTAGATCCGACCAGTGTTTTGGTTTCATCCACATATGCTTGTGAATCTTTGTTCTCAGTGATGAATTTTGTTAAGTCTCGTAATAGGAGTAGCCTGACGGATGAAAGTAGTAGCTCGTGCATATCTCTGAAGGTCACGAAATATAAACCTGATGTAAAATCTCTGTCATCAGTGATGCAGCAGCAAAAGTCCCACTGACAATATCAAATGGAGTCATAAAGTTTCTGTCAGACTATCACTGTACATGTATACATTAAAAAGTAAATGTATTTTCCATCATCATATACTGTGTTTTTGTCGCTCGAATGAATTTTATTATTTCTTCAAGGTTCTTCACATACATTCACCTTAAGAGATATCAAGTAGGCATAACATGTTCTCAAAAAATTAGGGTTGGCTCGCAGAAGAATTTTGAGTCAGAGATTTTGCTGGTTTTGGCACGCACTCACATAAAGGTTGCCCACCCCTGTCCTAAAGCTTTGTTTGAGCAAAGAGTTCTTTAATGTCTTTTCAACTTTAATTTTGAAGACTTTGTTGTTAGTGGGGATGCTGGGGATGCACAGAAAGCTTGGAGAGGAAGGCTTCCTTCTTTCTGTAGGAGCAGTTGTCACTCTGGGAACCCTTAGTGCTCCTGGAGCAAGTTTTTTCTTTTGGCCACAAGATGGCAGCCTTTCCCCAACCAACTCTCTTAAACCCGACCAGCCTAAAATGGAAAAAACAACAACACAAAACACCCTTGGAGTTCTGTATTTTCCTTTAGTTTAATCCTTTATAGATTTACCTTATTAAGTATTCTAAAATGAGCAATTAGTATTTAAGGCCCAGAGGAACTCAGGAAGTGGTATACCTTGAGGAGTAGATCATAGATTACAAAGTGAAGGTGTTTCAAGTATCTGAGCCTAAAGATTCCAACCACTCATAAAACTTTTTAATGAGCTTTGCTGGCTTTAAAAAACCAGACATTTTTTACTGTATCAAGTTCAAGGCTGTCGTCCCTCCACAACGACACTCCACTTGACAATCAAAATCTGGCACTTGAAATTATTACCAAAAATGTTATCTCCTTTTCAATACAATCAGCGCCAATGAGCAAAAATATTCATGAGTTGTAGAAATAGGGTAAAATGAGCAGTTTTTTTTTTAAAAAAAATCAAACTCTACCACTTAGTTATCTTGACACAAGAGCTACATTGGTGGTTTGGAGTGATCCTACTTTTGTATGAGAGGATAATATTTCCAATTATATCTGAATACCCCCAGCATTTCCTATTACTGAAAAATGCCACCCATCACAGTTTTCAGTATTATACCACTGTACATTTCTGTAGTGTCTTGAAAAATTTAAAAGTACTTTCTCACATATTATTATCTTACTGGGGGGTCCCTCAACATGGGAAGCATTACTTAGTTTGGAAATTTGATTCCTTAATCTTAGCTTCCATTTTTCCCTGGGGATGTTTTCTGTTTACTGAGCTGTTCTTGTCCCAAATTACTAAATTGGAAATGAGGAGAGGTTTTTGGGGGAGCTGTAGATAAGTGAAATGTTAATCAGCTTTTAAAGCTGAAAGGGATCTTAGTGGCCTTTAGTGCCTTTATTTTACAGATAACGAAATTAAAGTATTGAGATTCATTTTAATGTACAGGAACACATTTTGTTAAGATTCAGGCACGATTTAGGTCAATCAATTAAATTTCATTTTTCTCCTGTGTATCAGACACTGGGCTGGAGCTTACAACTTATAGTCAGTGGTCTGTTTTCTAGTCACACGGGGCCATTTTTGACTACAGATTACAATATGAAGGCTCTCGTCCAATCGATCAATAGTATCTGATGTAAAAAAAAAAAAGTATGACTCTAAAAGCCTTTTAATAAGGTAATATAAGTGGCAAATCTCTCTCCTGAGATTAAAATGTAGCAACACCCCTCCCCCCTTTCTTTGAAATTCTTGTGCAAAAAAAAAAAAAAAAAAAAGCAGTTAATCAAGGGATTGATATAGCTTACTTTTATATCTGATTATTTTACGGCTAGCAGTGCACTATTTTAAAGACTTTGTGCAATCTTGCAGGAAATTCCAGGACTGGCTAATGTATCATGAAATATTTATGTAGCGTTGGTAGTATGCACAGCATTTCATAAAAAGGTAGTCCCATAGAGGACTTGCAAATTGCTGAAAAGGATGTGGATTTGGCCCCTTCACCGTGCACCGTGCTTGGGGAGGAAGGTGATCTCAGGGGCAGCCATGTATCTGCAACTTAAATCAGTTATGTTAACCAGGGAGGAACTTGTTATTTTAATTTTGGAAAATATTTTCTTCACATTGATGGAAATTTCCTTAACCTTCGATTTTATTTTCTTAGAGTCTCTGTTACAAATTAAGAGGAAGGAAAAAAATCGAGGAATTGGTTTGATGTTACATGTTTCAAGAAGAATTCTTGTTTTTAATTTAAATAAAATTGACTTCATAAATTCTGATTAAGAAAAAAAAAAAAGCACAGCTTTTAATAGATGCTTGCTGGTGACTTTTTATCTTTAGCAGATTCCAGAGAGAGAGAAGCCAAGGGAAAGAAAGAATCCCTTTCACTTCAACATTGAATATAGTTGTAGAATTTGTGCACTTTTTGTGTTGTTACATCTCCTTAAAAATGATTGCATTTTTGTGATATAAGAATCAATGTTTAATTGTTCAAATATGCCTTTCATCTAATAAAATGAGTATGGTAGTGTGTATAATTAAATTTCAGGTATTATAAAACAACAGAGAACTTAGTAGTGATTGAAATTACTGTAGTTAAAATGATCTACCAAATCTTATAGTCTGCAAATTGGTCAGTTTAGAGTACCCCCGGTGTAATTGTATCTTGCTTGGGAAGGTTCAACATCATTCCCTCCACTGGTACTAAAATATTTTCGACGGGCCTTCAGGTGATTTATTTTACTTGGATAGGGGACATGTCTCATGGGGGAAAGGTACGAAGCTTCAAATGAATGAGACCAATAAAATAAGTGATGTTGGATTTCAGAGGTGGAGGAGATCACTGTGGGAGTGGGGAGCGGGGAGAACTGTAGGAGGGGACATGCTTGGGGTGATCAGGAAAGTGAGGGCTAGAGTCAGACTGCCCGTTTCAGATCCTGGCTCGGCCACATTTTAACTGTGTGAACTTGTGCAAGTCATTGAGTCTTTGTGTGAAACAGATAATAACAGTACGTACCTTTTTCTTAGGGTAGGCGGGAGGATTAGGTGGGAGAGGAGCAGAGACCTGGCATTTCCGGTGAACTCTGAAGGGAAAGCTTATGCTAGGGGCAGGGTTGTGCATACCTGCTGCAGGGGCCCATTCCAGCTGCTGGTGGTCTCAGAGACATGGAGACATCACATCCACATGAGTGCTTGAGCCAGAAGCTCCATGGAGGCAAATTGCATGGGGACCCTTAAATATCTCCGAATGTGACCTCTGAATTTGAGCAGGCAAATAAGATAGATAAAACAGACTTCTTCCCAAAAGAAGTAGCATTTCCCTTTTTTTGTTGTTAAAATAAATATACAATATTTGAATTAGGCCAACTTAAGTCTGTTAGTCAATTAGAACTTCTGAATGGATTTGTAGTTTGTTAATATTTCCTTAAAAGTATCTCATTTTTATTCCATTCTTATTTTTCTTTCTTTTTAAAAAAATATACTTAAAAATATGTTTTATTGATTTCAGAGAGGAAGAAAGAGGGAGAGAGAGAGAAACATCAGTGATGAGAGAGGATCATTGATCGGCTGCCTCCTGCACGCCCCCTACTGGGGATCGAGCCCACAACCCAGGCATGTGTCCTTGCCCAGAATCAAACCTGGGTGCCTCAGTGTTCTTATCTGTAAAATGGAGATAATAGAGCCCAGCTCATAGGGTTGTTGTGAGGGTTGAGTCAGTGTTAAGTAAACCAATAGAACAGTCCGTGGTAAGGCCAGGTAGGTGTTACTGAATAAGTAAAATACAGAGATGCCAGTCTGTTCTAGGCAGTGGGGCCTCAAAAGGGCCGAACAAGACCTCTGCTCTCATGAGGAGCTTGCTGTGTTGGCGAGAGTCCTAATTCAGTTTACCAGCTGGCAGATAATCATAAATGCTCTGCAGGTAATTAAAACAGGGCGGCTCGAGTAAGTGCTTGGGGACTTTGTTAAGTGGGGAAGGGATGACCCCTCAAGACTTACTCTGCTCTTCACACAGCTGGGGGCCCTCGGCCTCCCAGAGCCTCTACACTTGAGTCCAGCAATGATTGTAGTTCTCAAGTTCAGACGGACACAAACAAACATGAGGTTATGTTTCTGTTCAGTCTAGAGCAGCGGTTCTCACCCTTCCTGATGCCGCGACCCTTTAATACAGTTCCTCATGTTGTGGTGACCCCCAAGCATAAAATTATTTTCGTTGCTACTTCATAACTGTACTGTTGCTACTGTTATGAATCGTAATGTAAATATCTGACATGCAGGATGTATTTTCATTGTTACAGATTGAACATAATTAAAGCATAGTGATTAATCCCAAAAACAATATGTAATTATATATGTGTTTTCCGACGGTCTTAGGCGACCCCTGTGAAAGGGTTGTTTGACCCCCAAAGGGGTCGCGACCCACAGGTTGAGAACCGCTGGTTTAGAGCTTTCCAAGTCTTAAGCAATGACCTGGGATTAAAGGCATCCTTACTGCCTGGCATAATCCTAGCATACTCTACCATCTGTTCAATTGTCGTCTTCACCAGCTCATTCAAAGTAACTGTGGAGCGCCTATGATTGTTTCTCTCAAAGGAAAGGGCAGTTTCTAAATAGCTGTCAAATTAACCACTTTTCCATATATTTTGGATATTGAGAATATATAAAAGTTTCTCTAATGTTAACAAACTGAGTTTATTATGTCGGGGTTAAGTTAATTTCTGCCTGTGCTGGTCAGTTACTTACTTTTAGGAGCACTATCCTTTATGTGATGATTATTTTGAAAAGTCAAAACTTTTCCCCTTAACTGGTCATTTTCTCTTTCAAGTATGATGTATTTCAACTCTGTTCTCCAAATGAAAGTGTACATAATATCTGTGAACATGAGCTCAAAATGAAAAGCAAAGACTTAGTTGAATACCTTGTTCTTCTGTCCTGCTTCAAATGGGTATACCAGGGAACGAGCATGGGGCAGTGAGTTAGTGTGTTTGAATTGAGTCCTGGTTTTGATTCATTATAAGCTTTGCGAACTTGTACAGGTTCTTTAACATCTCTAAACTTAAAAAAACCAGTAATCATGACCCATCTATTTTTTGTTTTGTTTTTTGATAATAGCCATCCTGACAGGTATGAGGTGGTATCTCATTATGGTGGTGTTTTGTGTTTCCCTGATGATTAGTGACATTAAATATTTTTTCACATACCTGTGTCTGTTCAAGTCCTTCGCCCATTTAAAAAATCGTTTTTTTAAAAAAATATATTTTTTATTGATTTCAGAGAGGAAGGGAGAGGGAGATAGAAACATTAATTATGGGAGAGAATCATTGATGGGCTACCTCCTGCACACCCCCTATTGGGGATTGAGCCTGCAACCTGGGCATGTGCCCTGACCTGGAGTTGAACTCTGACTTCTGGATTCATGGGTCAACACTCAACCACTGAACTACACTGGTCAGTTTAAAATCAGGTCATTCTTTTTGCTATGGAGCTATAGGAGTTCCTTATATATTTTGGAGAGTAACCCCTTATCAGATATATGATTTGGAAGTATTTCCTCCCAATCTGTAGGTTGCCTTTTTACACACACAACACACACACACACACACACACACACATACATACACATATATATACTAGAGGCCCAGTGAACAAAAATTTGTGCACTGGCGGGGGAGGTGAGGTGGGGAGGGTGTCCCTCAGCCCCACTTGTGCCCTCTCACAGTCTGCGACCCCTCAGGAGATAACCACCTGCTGGCTTAGGTCTGCTCCCTGGGTGGCAGATGGCAGGCCTGATCCCTCGGTGCTTGCCCCGCCTTCCCGGGTCGCGCACATGGCAGGGCTGATCCGGGGATTGGGGCGCTGCCCCAGGTCGCGCACACGGCAGGGCCGATCGGGGGTTGGGGCGCCAACCCGGGTCAGGTCGCACACGGACGCCTGATGCCCTGGGTTGCAGATAGCAGGCCCAGATGGCGGCAGGGCAGGCGAGATGGCGCTATCCCGCCCTGCCTGCTGTATGCAAATTAGCTGCTATCTTTGTTGGCGGTTAATTTGCATATCATGTTGATTAGCCAATGGGAGGCATAGCGAAGGTATGGTCAATTACCATGTTTGTCTATTATTAGATAGGATAAATAAATAAATAAATAAATTTCGGAGAGGAAGGGAGAGGGGGAGAGATAGAAAAATCAATGATGAGAGAGAATCACTGATTGGTGCCTGCCCTTCCCCCCTCCTGCTTTTAGTGGGAATGCAAAATGATTCAGCCACTGTGGAAAACAGTATGGTGGTTCCTCAAAAAATTAAAAATAGAACTACCATATGATCCAACAACCCCAGTTCTGAGTATTTATAAGAAGAATTGATGTCAGAATCTTAGAGATATTAGCATTCCCATGTTTATTGTAGCATTATTCACAATAGCCAACATATGGAAACAGCCTAAATGTCTATTAATGGATGAATAGGTAAAGGAAATGTGGTATATGCATACAATGGAATACTGTCTTAAAAGAAGGAAATCATGCAATATATGACAACTTGGATGAACCTTAAGTAAAATAAGCCAGTCACATAAACAACTACTGCATGATTCTATTCAGCTGAGTTACTTAAAATAGTCCAATCCATAGAATTAGAGAGTGGAATGGTGGTCTGTTGGAGGCTGAAGGCAGGGGGAATGGGGAGTTACTGATCAATAAGCATCAAGTTTCAGTTGTACAAGATGAATAATCTCTAGAGATCTGTAGTACAATGTTGCACCTATAGTCAATAATACTGTATTGTTCATTGAAACTTTTAAGAGGGTAGCTCTCATGTTGTATTCTTACAACAATAAAATAAAAATAAAAAATTAATGATCATCAGACAATGAGGTAGCCCCCGAACTCTATAATGGTGTTTTCCTAGGCCCCAAAAGTTCCCACCTAAGGTTCTGACAGTGTCTGCAGAGTTCTTCTGGAGCCTCTGCTGGTGGCCTCAGAAGTGAGGGAGAAGTGGAGGTGTGTCCCAGAGCTGAATTTTCTAAAAATTATTGAATGGCCACTTGGAATGAATGAATGTCCTTTTTGGGCCCCATGGATTCTTGGGGGCATGCCTGATCCAGTTTCCTCTCAGCGCTCTGACTTCCTCTGCACATTGGCCATGTATGGCTGCCCAGCCCTAGCTTTACACCACTTCTCGTTTCAGGTAACCAAGGAGATTAATTAGAGTCAAGTCACCATTTCCACACTTCAAGGAGAAGAGGGTCTGGTTGGGACGGCTTATGATGTGATTCCTAAGGCTTCCAGGGTTCTTTCTATGGGCCAATCAACCGAGTTCGGGGGCCTTGGGGTTACATAAACTGGGCATCTGGGGGAGGGGGCTGCTTTGTGTAATAGGGGTACAGGTAGGAAAAAATGATTAGAAGAGGAAATGATTGGCCTCTTCAGGACTCTTGCCAAAACATCCTTGTAGATAGAGTTGGTGAAAGATGGATTAGATGATAGTATAGTCAGGTAGTACCCAGCTCATTGAACAAGCAGGCCCATACAGTGTCATTTGATGGCTTTTTGCCTGCTTGGAAAAATATCACGAGCACTAGGCCATAGGACTCCATCGTTAGCCTTGTCTTGTTCAAGATTTTTATCAAAACTTGGATGAAGATGTAGAAGTCACCCTTATTAATGTACTGAAAACACAAAATGGGAAGAATATAGCAAGAATGATAGATGATAGTATCAAGATTCAAAATTATCTTGACAGGCTGGAATGCCGGGCCCCAAACCAAGCAGAAACGTAGGAGTAAACATGAAGTTCTACATTTGGGATGAAAAATCAATTATCCATATTCATAATGGAGAAGTTTGTCTTGGCCATAGTCTGTGAAAAGGTCTTTGGGTTTTATTTAACCACAGTTTAATATGATCTGATGCTATGACGTGGCTGCTAAGAATCATTAACTTTGTTTCAGGCTGAAGGGAAGGAGGGTGTCCAGGTCAGAGATGTAATTACTTCATTGGATTTTGGTTTGGTTAGACCACAACTGAAGGATGTTTTCCCATTTGGAAATGTCATTTTTCGGGGATACCAGCCAGTGACCAGGAGGGCCAGGTTAAGGGGAATGTATTCTGGAGGTGAGACAACTTGAACTTGATAGGATCAGGGGATAGATAGTCCACCAGCATTTGAAAGGCTGGATTCTGCAGAGGAGGGCCTGCGCTTGTTCCGGGTTATTTAGAGGGTAGAATTAAGACCACTGAAGGTCACTTCATGAAAATGGATTTTGAGTCAATACAAATAAAGAAGAATTTTGTAGCAGAACCATAGGTTGTGTGCCTGCCAGGATGCTGTGGAAAGGATCCCTGCATCGGACAGGAGGTTTGACAAAATGATCTCTAGGGTCCCTTTCAACACTGAAAACCCAGATTTCTGGAAAAGGGGAAGAGCATTTATTTTACTATGATGATTGAACTTGAAAGACTACTACAGAGCAAAGAACTATGGGTACATGTGATATGAAGATAAGCTGAGATCCATATGTGCCTGAAAAACCAAGGAAGTTAAGAGGGGTGTTAAGGCATTTCTATTTAACACATAAAGCACATGTGTAGACTTCAGCCTCCTTTCTGTATCCACCGTTCCCACTGAACCTGCGTTTCACTTGGTGTCCCTGCTCGGCTGAGAGCCCTGTGGTGACCCTTGGGTAGTGGATAAAAAAGCATCTGTCATTTCCATGACCTTTCCTGATCATGTCTACATGTAGCAGTTCATGGAGGAGGCTTGTGGGCTAGCCTGGGACTCTAGCCACCATCGAGGCAATGCTTTTAGGGGAAATACATATTTCAAGGTTTTAACAACCAGTGTATGGACTTTTGAAACACTCATTGCAAAGCTGGAATGTTTCTCCCTTTTCTTACACATCCCACTTCGCACCACCTTGGAGCCTTTTCTAAACTGGGCTCTGGGCTTGGAAGCCCCCCTTGCTCCTTGCTGCCAACCACGGTGGCTCCTAAAATCCTGATACTTCTGTTAATCAAGCATTCTCATTTCTCTTCCATGGCTCTGTCTAAAAATGGGTTTTACTAAGGCTCTTTCTTCCCCAAAAGGAATTAGAAGAGTCTGAGAAAAAGTGAGATAGCACAATTCAATAAGAAAGAAAAACGTGGTGAAATGGTTCCATGTCTTCTGTCCCAACCTTACACGATGCGCCTGCTCTGAGTCATCATCCTGTGGGATTTGGGGTTTCTGTTTTGCCGTACCTAGCTTCTCAAGCTTCTGTTCCTGTATAAGAAGGTTTAGGAACTAGGTGTGGATATTTTGAAACGATAGTAATGTTGGTATGAAGAAAGTTCCTAGAATGGTTATGCTATCAGAATTCTTGGTTGAAACAACGGACATGGACATTGTCTGGTTTAAGTAGGTTTAAATAAATGAAGGGGTATAGGACACCTCACAGAATTTTTGGGAAGGCTGGAGAGCCAAGGATGGAAGATGGGAATGTAAGGGCAGGTCAGGAAGCCAGAGCCATGGCCCAAAGCAGTCTCAAGAGACCCTCTGGTGAGGATCTGCTGATGTAACCCTGTGCCACTGGACACAGCCCTGGCCCTGCTGATGTTCCTACCTTTGGACTGAATTCTTCACTGTCACCACTTTAATTGTTTTATATCATTTATTCTACTTAAAAATTTTCAGATGGGGCTTCTGATTGGCCAGGCCTTGGTTAATCCTCCCTATGGAATTGGGCGTCGGAAGGGGTGTCTTACCTTTTTGGTTTCTTTAGTGGGAGGTACTTCTCTCACAAAATGTAGCTGCTTCATTGAATATGGATCTCAAAAACAAAAAAGTGTGTTTCTTCAAGGAAAAGAGACACAATTTTTTAAAAATGTATTTTATTGATTTTACAGAGAGGAAGGGAGAGGGATAGAGAGTTAGAAACATCAATGAGAGAGAAGCATCGATCAGCTGCCTCCTGCACACTCCCCACTGGGGAGGTGCCTGCAACCAAGGTACATGCCCTTGACCAGAATCGAACCTGGGACCCTTCAGTCTGCAGGCCGACGCTCTATCCACTGAGCCAAACCGGCCAGGGCAAGAGACACAATTTTAAGGCTTTCAAATCTTTCCAGTTGGTGATTAAAAGGAAGGAAGGTAAAGATTCGGCCTGTCAGGTTTTCGGCGAGGGCTGTTTAGAACCAGCCTGGACATGTGATGCCGGCACTCATCGCCCTCCATCCCGTCAGTGGGAAGTGGCTTCTGTTTTGAGCTCTGACTTGCCTCTCAGTCCTTCATGGAGAAAGCACCTCTCATCCCTCTACACCCCCCACCTCAAGCATTAGTTAACATTCACAAGGGAAGTTTTTGATTCTTCCCAGTTCTCACTGGGCTGCTTTGTGGCCATGTTCACTGACTCCCTACCCCCACAGGAGCAGAGAACATCTCTCAGCACCACTGGCTTTATTTCCCCCGAGGAGCCCCCATGCTGGGAGTTCCCACATTCTACCTGCATGGGGTGGAGGTGACATCTGGTGTACCTGTGACAGAACCGTGGCCTTCTGAGCAGCCTCTTTCTATGCCTTTCCTCTCAGAAAGTCTTAAATCTAAGCAAGAAGATTCCACCCAGTAACACAGGATCTGGTAGTTCTCTGCCACGTGTGGGGGCTGCCTGGAGCTCCTTGGTTCTGCTTTCACTCCTGCTCTTGCTGGGACCAGTCACAATGCTATTTCCACAGCATTTTTAATAAAACTCAGATCCTGTGGCTTTGATTCAAAGCCTTTGGTAGTTGTCCAGTGATCAGTGGACAAACGTCTCACTTATTCAAGTCCCCACCCTACCTTTCCAGCTGTTCCCGACCATGCACCCTGTATTCCAGGTTCCCCAAACTGTGCTGACACCCTCTATGCTAAGTACCCTCTGTGCGCTGACTGTGCTATTCCTGGATTCCAGACTCACCAGACTGTTCTACAGACCACTATGCAATACCCAGTTCACAAACTGGGTGCCTTTCCAGTATTTTGTCTAAAGAATGGAATTGGTTGCTAACATTATGCAAAATCTGATTTTAAAAAAGCGTGGGCTTCCAGTTGAAAAATCAAAAGATGTGACAGCCCTGTGCCCACGTTCCAAAATGGAGCAGTCAGCTCTTGCCCGGAGATGGGCCTGTTCTCTCCAGAGTGTCCTTGGATGAAATAGGGGGAAATACTGGGACTCGTTACCTTTCTATCTCCCACCAGAGGGCATTAGAATCTCTCAAAAAGTCGAAGGGACTGGAATTGCAAAGGCTGCCAGCTTGACTTGGGTACTGAGGTGAAAAAGTTATTTCGGCGCCAACCCGTTTGTGTGCTGAATGGGTGTCCAGCACGCTGTGTTGTTACTTTTCACACTTTAACAAACCCTTTCATTTGGCCTGTTTCCTCTCCATGATCTTAATTCAACTCACCTGAAAGCCAGCCGGAGGGAATCTAATGCAGCGGGCCCATAGAGCGTCTCAGCTACCTTCAGCCCAGGTGGAGGCTGTGGAAGGTTGCCGGGGTCCTGATGAGGCAGCGTCCCCCCTCTCTTCCCCTCCCTGGAATTGCCTGATAGCAGAGTCAGCCTCATGGCTTACCATTCCCTGGTGGTGCTTCTCGTTGGCACAGAATCTTGCTTTTTGTCAGCACCCTGAGAGCAGAGCAGTCGCTCTGGGCATGCTTAACGCTAACTAGGTCGGTGGACATTGATGTGTTAGCCTAAACGCCTGTTTATTAATTAAGAATGAAACATATCTGTGGAGGGGGCCTACAAACTCATTTTTGCTGGCCAGGGTGTACTTTCTTTTAAGAAAAATTAACAGTAGAAGCCAAAATATAGCCTTCTGGTTGCTTGTCTGAGTTTTGTTCAGGGGGAACACTATGGTTTGGAGGTCCTGCTGTGCTGCTCTGAGGGCGCCCCCTAGTGGTGAGAGATGGATGGTGGAGCACCTCTGTCAGGCCTCCCGTGGGAACTGGGCTGTGGGGGCCTTGCCATATTTGTCTCTCAGACTCCGTCTGTGTGCCCCCTTGCCCCCGTGGTCCATGCCACATTACAGGTCAATAGCTAATGCCACCAATCAGACTATATGAACATGCAGCATTTTTCACTTTAGGGCCTCTTTCCATCTTACCTGTTACAGATGATTTTAATCCTTTAGGCCTCAGGATTTGGCAGGGCTAGAGGTGAGGACCCTTAGCCCCTCTAAGCACCTGAAGAGATCTCAGGGTTTAAGAAATGAAAGTCGCTCTTATCCCTTATATGGTGACTAAGTGCATAATAAGTGAAAACAAAGGTTCCAAGTCTTACTTTCTGTATTGGTTTTCGTCTCTTTGCTTGCCTTGGTTAAAACAAAGCAACTCATTATTGCCTCATTGTTTTCTCTTTCATTTTTTTTTTTAAAATCCATCCTGGATACTGGTAAGGTTTGAAATGGTTTAATAAGAATGTGGGAATATGGGGAAAAAAAGAAGAGAAAGAGCATAAATGGTGTAGTTGGGTCTTAGGTTTTTGAAAAAATTGGCTTTGGTTGTTAAAAATCTTGTAAGCTTTTTTTTCTTCTTCCTGTATCAGTTTGGGTTGAATAACCTATTCATGTTCCATTAGGCAAAGCTAATAATGAATTAAATATATATACATATAAGCCTATGAATCCTATTTTTGACTTTAGTTTCCACTAATTTGCCTACAGTCAGAAAAGATGCCGACTCAGACATGAATCTTATAATCTAAGACTTAGCTGCGGGTAGAACACAAGGAGCATGAGTGCTTATTAGGGAAAAGTTTTGGCAGTTTTTATTCATGTACACGGTCTAGTTGAAGGAGAGCTTCCATGTGCTCCGGGGCGTATCCTCTTCAGTTATGTTTTGTTATTAGCATCACCCGTGGACCTGGGTTCCCAAATGCAAAGGGAGGGAGGGAGGGAGACCAGACTGCGTGGTGAAGTTGTGGCTGTGCCCATCCCTGCCTCTCCCAGCAGAAAGAATGGCAATGGGCTCAAATGCCTCGTTGGGTAGTTTTATAGGACTTGGAGAAATCAGGTAATTAAGAAGTTATTTGGTACTGAAGCCCAGTCAGCATGTATTTAGATGCCTTTTTAATGATCTGAATTTTGCTTAGGTTTCATAGCGCTATTAGGATAAGTAAAAGACTTAATTCCTATTTTTAGGGAGTTTAAAAATCTATAGAATTGGAACACATGCATAAAACAGATAGCAATGCAGGACACCATAGTGTGGTGATTAGGTTAGATGACATGCCGGGGTTAGACAGACTTGCATTTTTTTAACGTTTCTCAGCTTTAATTTCTTGATATGTAAAATGAGGCTATTGTAAAGATTGCATGAAATAATGTATATAGAGTACTTAGTCTGACATGTGATTAACTATTCAATGTTTGGTAGATAATCATAGTGACTGGGTCTGATAAAATGTTCCTTTCTATAGTTTTATTGAGAAAGGAAGGGTGTCCCATGTCCATTGCTTATGTTATTTTCTTTGAAAGAAAATTTCCTAAAATACTGTTATATACCTTCTTGATTTGTTTTGTAAACTCCCCCTCCCCCCCAATAACAGAAAAGGGGACCCATTGATTCTGTCTTTTTAAAAACCAGTGTGCCTGCCCCAATTCTTTATCAGCTGCTTCTATTCGGGAGCATCAGCTCACCAAACAATACATATAGAGGAATAAAGAAAAGGGCATGGACTAGGACCGATAAGGAAGGGCTCAGGGTAACCCCAGAGTCTTGGGTGCTCCCAAACCTTTTGCTCCCACCTTGTTGGCCATGTTCTAAAAGACGGGGGGTTTCTGCAAGTGTGGAACCCGGCTAAATGGAGTTTGTTATAGGACCAGGGTGTAAAGAAACAATGAGTAACCCCTGGATCATCTTTATTTCCCATCAGAAGTGAGCTTGATGGAAAAAAGGAAAAAGAAAAAAAAGTGAGCTTGATGGAAAGACTAATTCATAAGCAGGTAGGAAATGCGGGTTCCAGCTGCCGGGGGAGGTCTTCAGTTACAGAAACACTTAGACCCCCTGGGAAGAGGAAGGTGCAGAACGAGTGAAAATGAACTTCCTAGGTTTCAACTTCACAGAAGGTTTTTTTAAAAAGTGAAAATGTTTATTTGTAAAAAAACAAACACACCAACAGACAATTTTAGTGGACTTTGCCCCTTAAGAAAGTGACTGTTCTCTTTGAGGTGGGTAAAGGGAGACCTGACTGGCTTTGGTCATGAAAGAGCGCAAGAATGTGAAGACTTCTCACAGCTGTTTTAGTGGGCAGAGTCCTTCCACTTGGGGAATAGCACCACAAGAAATCTCCGTTTTCCCTGATGTTTGTTCCATTTCGTTCTGTGTACGCCTCTCTTCACAGATTTAAATACCAAATTGCTTCTGTTACTTCATAGCTTCCACCTGTGGTCTCAGGAGTTTGCACGGAGCCAAAAAAGCCTCTGCACCCCCTCATCCCTTTTGCCACATTTTACAACTGGGGGCTTCTTTTTGAGCTGTTTATGTCATCATCACTGTATCGCTGGGTATTCCTAGTTGAGTTTTTAGTTTCAGCTGACACTGTAATCTCAGAAGTGGCGGCGCTCCCCACGCTTAAAACCAACATCATCTTGGAGAGTTTTCTGCTGTGACGGTTTGGGGTGACTTAATTTTGAAACTCTCTTTTTACTTTTGTCATCTCTTCTGGGATTTATTTTCTTCATTGGGCAGATTTTTTTCCCCACATGTAAAGATTATTTTATTTCCCCCACAGATACAGAAAATTGCTTTAGCGCAATCTCGCCAGTATCAGTTTTTTATTCTCTGAACACAGAGAAGGAAAGTTATAGGCCATAAAGATGGATTAACTTCTGTCTGCCAGGGCTTCGCGGCACTGATTAAAATGAAGCATCCTTGTTTATTTGAAGGAAAAATAAGGATTTTTGTTTGAAAGTAGCAGTTTGCTGCATGTATGAATGAGTGTGGCCATTTTGACAGAAGTGATCCATCAGTTAGCTGGGTGAATTGCTTTCAGTCTGGGATTGATATATTTCGGGTGCTGTGATCAGCATTTGTTTACCCAAGTTGCTAAGTTGTGTGCACGCTGAAAAATGCTCCCAGAGAACTGGCCTGTCCTTGAAAAAGGGGCTGGGCACCCTCCCTCTCCCTTCTGATTTCTCTTCTCCTTCGCCCAGGGACACTGCAGAGAGGCGAAGTGGGGTTGGAGCAACAGCCTTGACAAGGGCTGGAAGGTCAGTGTGGTGGACTCGGAGAGGTCAGATGTGGGATCCAGGAAAATTTCTCCCAGCTCCTTGCTTTGATCCTGGCATCTCCTGCTCGCTGGCTCTTTGCTTCCCTCAAGAGTCCAGTGTCCTGTGGCTCAGGACCCCCATCGAGACCCCAACCCTGCCTGCCCCTTGTGTCCCAGGCTTCATGGTTACTTCTCCTTGCTTCCTCACTTCCATACTCCCTCTTTGGCCAGTTGCAAATTGTATTTTAATTGTTTGATGACTGATTTTGTTGTATTCGCCATCGCTAGGGCAATGGCACATATTTGGCTCTCAATAGCATTTAAAAAAACTTATTAAACAAATGTAATGTATAACACTGTCAAGTATTTGAATGCGTAAATGGACATTTATTTTAGCCTATTGATGGAAAGCAATCTGACTAAACGAACCCATATTAAAATACAAATGACTCTCTCAAACCTTTCATCAATGCTATTTCAAGGCATTATGGAAAATGTAGGCTTGAGTTTGCAGCATTTGTACCATTAACTTATTATGTTTATTTCAGCAAGAAAAAAATGTAAAAGGCAATACAAGTTCATGGTTAAAAACTTCAAATAGTCCTCCAGTCCCCTTTACCAAAGCCAACTACTGTTTTAGATTTCTTATGTATCTTTTCTGTGAGTTTCTATAAGTATACCAGCATATGTTTACATATTGGAACAGACTTTAATAATATGAGACATAATATGCCCATTGTCATACCCATTGCTATGTAAGGCCCTGACCAAATGGACCACCTGCCTCTTCCCCCTTAGCTATCCCCAAGTAGGCCACATATTTGTCTTAAAAAAGATCTCATTCAGAATTGTGTGTTTTAGATTAACTTTATCTTTTATTTCTTAAAAAAAAACTTTTAAAAATTGATTTTTAGAGAGAGACAAAGAGAAAGGGAGAGAGAAAGAGAGAAACATCCATGTGAGAGTGAAACATGGATTGACTGCCTCCCATACGCTCCCCGAATGGGGATCGAGCCCTAAACCTGGGCATGTGTCCTGATAGGGAATCGAACAGGCAACCTTTCAATGCATGGGACAATGCCTGACCAACTGAGCGCCACTGGCCAGAGCTAGACCTTTATTTCTTTACATCACTGTAAGGGTTGACTGCATGTGTTAGAAAAGCTGAAATAACAATGGCTTACACAAGGATAAACATTTTTTCCTTCACTTAAGAGAAGTCCAGGGCTGATAGGGCAGCTTACCACGTCAGGGACCCAAGCTCTTTCTGTCTTGTCCTTTCTAGTGCTTTGCCTTATGATCCAAAATGGCTGTTTAACCTCCAGTCATTGCATCCATATTCTAGGCAGCAAGAAGGAGTAATCTCTCCCACCCACAGCACGTACACTAGGGAGAACTCACAGAAGTATCATGCACGACTGGCCCAGCCAAACATTGGAGCTTCTGCTATCACGGAAGAAGGGAAATATGTATGTTGAGTTAGGTAGCTAGCATTTTCAACTCTTCAAATATGGCAAACCCCCTCCCCCCCAGTTTCTTTTTTTGATGTTTTTGTTGTTAATCCTCACCCGAGGAGATGTTTGTCACTGAGGGCAGGACTTGAAATCAGAAGTTCCAGTCCAGTCAGTAGACCTAGGGCAGTGGTCGGCAAACTCATTCGTCAACAGAGCCAAATATCAACAGTACAACGATTGAAATTTCTTTTGAGAGCCAAATTTTTTAAACTTAAACTATATAGGTAGGTACATTGTTATTAACTTAATTAGGGTACTCCTAAGGCTTAGGAAGAGCCACACTCAAGGGGCCAAAGAGCCGCGTGTGGCTCGCGAGCCGCAGTTTGCCGGCCATGGACCAAGGAGATCTTGGTTGAACAGGTTGACTTCGCCCTTGGAGAAATAGGGCACTGAACTATGCCACTGGTGAGCTCCCTGAATGAATGAGTTATTCCGTGGTGAGATTCTGGCTGATGCCAGCTTCAGCCTGGGAGAGAGATGCTGATCACTAGAAGGGAGGGGATTAATGTGGAATAATCCTGTGCACCAAAAGAGACGATGTTTGTGTATCTATGTTAGTTGCACAAGAAAAATAATTATAAATTCCCAAAGGCTTTTTGGGTGGGGAGTAGGGGTGGAGGAGAAGCCTGCTTTATTAGTTTATTTTTATACTTATTTAAATCAGCATATGTTGTAGAAACGTGGCATTCTATAGTTACTGTCTACATTTCAAAAAGAAAAACTCAATCTCTTGGATGGTCTAGTGGAACCGCAACTTTGACATACACGTATTTAATAAAAGTTAGCATTGTACAGCGAGCTTTTCTTTCGAGGCCTATAAGAGCGTTCGGATATGCCTTGTTAGCTTACCCAAGCCAAACTGGAGGTCAGCACGATGCTGGCAGCCTGTCGGATCCGGAGGCCCCCAGGCACTGAGATTGGTCCCAGATCACATTCAGGGCTTGGTGTGTAACAGCTAGCAGATTCCAGGCTTCGGAAAACCCAGCGTGCAGAGGGGAAGGGGTCTGAGAGACTTGGGTGCCGCCCTTTCTTGTACAGATGACAGAACGGGGGCCTGAAAGGGATAGCCGAGCCAGAGCCCTCTCACGCCGAGCCCAGGCTCTGTTCGGATGGCAGCGCCTTCAAAACATGGAACCTACTTCCTTGCCGGAAGCCACATCTTTCAGTGGGGACACCCCCAGGCGGCCCCTGCGGTCTTGTGCTTGTTTTGGAGAGATGCAGCGTGACTGTTCTTGTTGTTCCAGCACTGGGTGGTCTGCCAGTGAGCACGGAGTATAAATAACAACTAATAAATAATTTTACAGCAGAGGGCCTAAATCTTTCCAGATAGTGCGCTGGTGCGTGGCTGTCAAATGCCAGACAGATCCTAAGAAAACAGTAACTCTAACCCATCCATCTTTTATGTACATGGTGCGTTGTTGTCATAAAATTTTCCTAAGGTTTTTAATGGCTTAAGGGGAAAAACGTACACATAAAAACACACGTACACAAACACACCCACATGTGCAGAGCCACCCTCGCCGACTACATGATAACTTCTGTTTCGGGAAATCACCTATTTTATATCTTCCTGAGTTTTTCTTCTACTTGGCTATGGGAAACTTTTATTTTATACTGCGGTGAATCTGAGCAGGTTTAATATTTTTGGAATAAAATCCCTTCGATTTTGCATGCTGGGCTATACTCCTGTGTTTTAGTGTCAGAAATGATAAGAGGAGGGATTGGTTTTGCTCATTTTGTAGTTTTGTTTTTTTTTACCTCGTGAGAGACAGGTTCCTGGCTCCTGGGCTCTCTGAACCTCGGTTTTCCAGCTGAGTTGGGCTTAGGGTTCTGGCCTTGTCCCCTCCGTGAAATGTACCAAGCATTAGCTTCTTCACCTGCAAATTGGGATTGATAATGCCTGCTGCTCCCGGTTATTTTAAGGATGGAGAGTGGCAGCTTCCAGGAGAGCCTCCAGCATGGGCTCCCCATGTAGAGCTCTCAGTAGTGTTGGTCCTCTTCGCCTTCTGCCTTTGCGTGCTGTGCCCCCTTGTGTTGAAATTGTGCCCACAGCAAAGCCTGCTCTCTCCTGAAGCCACCCGAAGTGGGCATACGCCCTGCTCTGTGTTTTCACAGTGCACTTCCCTTGCGCCTCTCCACGCGGTCTTTGATGTGATGGTTTTCATTAGGGTGGTTACAGGGCATTTGCCTGTGCACCCGCCACCCTGTACCCCAGCCGCGCCGCTGCACCCAGGCTGTCCGAGGACAGCATTTCTCCTGGGGCGTTAGTGCGTGACGCACACACAGCAGGTGTGATCACAGACAAGCCCTCCGCAGACGGGTGGGGTGCTTTCTAAAACCAGTCAGAATAGTACCTGCTCACGAGGTGGTGGCATCCTGCATCCTGCTGTTCCCGGCCACCTGTTTCTCTCGCCAGGCCCCTGGCTCGGAGGCCTCTGCTCTGTCCCTGAGCAGGCCCGGCCGCCCTGAGGAGGTCGGGTGTATGGAGCAGTGGTTAACCAGGGCCAGCCTGACTGCCTAATACTGTGTGTTATGGGGGGAACTGTGACCCTCAGAAGTCATTGAAGTCATAACCCCCATTCCTCAGAATGTGACCTTATTTGGAAATGGGATATTTCGAGAGGTCTCTGGCCACATGAGGTCCTTGGGGGGGGGGGGGCAATATGACTGATGTCCTCAGTAAAGGAGACATTTGGACACAGAGGCAGATATGTACAGAGGGAAGGCAATGTGTAGGGACAGATAGAACAACATCAACAAACCAAGGGATGCCTGAGGCTGCTGGGAGCTAGGAGGGAGGTGTGACACAGATCCTTCCTCCTGCCCTCAGAAGCAGCTATGTATGAGACGATAGATTTCAAGCCACCTAGTTCGTATTATGGCAGCCTCGGGGCTAACACACTGTGAAGCAGGCAAGCTTGATTCATCCTTTGAGCTTCATTTCCGTAGCTATAGAATGGAATGATGTGATAAATCCTGCCTGTCTCCCAGGGCTCTTCTGAGGAGTGAATAGTGCCTGGATCCTGGGAAGGTCTGTGTGAGTGGCGTCCCTGTCCGTTACTCCATAGACTCCTGGCCCTCCTCAGCCTGGGCCACTTCTGATCTTAGCAGCCCCCGCTTCCCACCCAGTTGCATTTGTCCAGAAGGTGTTCAGCCAAGTTCTAGTTTCAGTAGCCATTCGATCTTGAGGCTTTCGCGTAAAGCAAATCGTATATTCCCATGGGAATCTAGTTTAATGGGGGTTTCATTTCCTGACCAAGTACTCGGCACACACAGTCTGCAAAGCCTTCCACCCTATCAGGTTAGGATGTGTTAACAGGCCTCTGCCTCCGCCTCTCAGGTAACCATTTTCACTGGGAGCCTTTGTTATATGCGATACCCTTTAAGTGCCCATTGATTTCTTTGCTTTTAAAAGCCTGTCATCATAGGCTATAGGAAGCAGGGCCTGGTTTATTTGGTAGTCGTTAGAAGCAAAATTAAAATCTGTGAATTTAAATCTCTGCACCCTCCTTGGTAAGTAGGAGGTGGAGGGCATCTGGAATCAGACGTGGACGTCACTCTGATACCTGCAGCTGTGTGGCCTCGGGCCAGGTACTTAATCTTTCTGAGCATCTGCTCTCTGTAAAACTGAGGTTATGGTACCTGCCCAGGTGGCTGTTTAAGGTTTAAGTAAGATAATGTAGGTAAAGAAACAACTTTTCCATGTGGTACATATGCAAAAACAGTTCCTTTCTTCCCTTATCTCCCATTCCTCAACTGTTACTCTCAAATGTTGGCCACTCAGACATGATATGGAGGGTCCTTCGGGACAGGTAAGAGCTTCTTGTGCCCCCCAGGCTGTCCTCCCTAGAAGCTGCCACCAGCTACATGCAGAGGACCCTTGACTGCCATAGTTCAGATTCAGAACTTCGTTTCAGCATGGTCTGAAGTGGATCTGATAATTCCACGTATAGTTCTTTGGGTAATGGTATAATGTCTGAGTTGTTTATTTTTTATAAAGTCTGAAAGTACCAAACATTTGAAGAATGAGGTATCAGGAGACGTGTACGCATGGGTGCCCATGATGGCTGAAAAAGTAAATTTTTCTAATTTTAATTATGAATTGGTCATCTCCATAAATTAAATGTATATTTTTGAAGTTCTCTAAGATAAATCTGCATTAATAACTATGGCTATTTGAGCACTTAGGGTTCAGATAACATCAATAACCTAAAAATCTCTAAGCTCTTTATAAACACCAATGTAGACTGTATTAATATCCATATAAAACAGGCCTTCAGTTTGAGCTTAATTGAGTTAGTCGTTTGGTATTGGATGAGGAGTCTGCTCCGGTTTCATTTAAAGAGCATTGGGGTAGGGAAGGAAAGAGGCACAGAATGTTATGTTTCAGCATCATTTTATTTGTTTTATTAATTTTCTAGTCTCAAAGCCATTCTCAGATGATTCTATTAAAAGGGGGTGGGATAGTTGCCATTTTCCAGGAAAGCAATGACAGATGATGGGGTGAGAGATTATTTATATCTTATTATAATCAATATAGCTTCATTCTGTAACTGCTTTTTGTGTATTTAAAGACAAATGATCTTATTTCCCTTTAAAAAGAAAAAAACTTATAAATTCTATAGGGGCAAGTTCAAAACAGAACATTTCATAAGGCCTTTGATTATGCTCCTCTGGTTAATAATCATTTTCACAAGCTGGGTTCAGGCAGGACCCTGGGTTGAGCGGCTGTACGATCTGGAAACCAGTGTGAAGTGAATCAGCATACAGTGACTATTTCCCAGTAGGAGTCTAGTGTTAATTAGAAATGTTATCCCTGTCAAAGAGCTCAGCATCATATAAGTAATAAACATGGCCATTAATATATTAGGAAAGTACAGATACAGCAATACAGAGCATGTAATAACTGGAATAATAGCATTAGACTCCTCTATACATACTGTGGGCTGGTGTATAGTGTAGACATCGATTATCCAAAGGCCTGAGTGCTTTATAAACCATGCATTCAGCACATAAAATGCACAGCTCTGCCATGATTTAATATACATGAAAGAACTTAATAAACTATGGAGTGCTATACAGATGTAGGCTGACATTTTATTAGCCTTGCGCATAGCCTAACGTAATACACGTGCAGTAAGACATTCTTAGATGCCTAGATAGCAGTATTTTTACTTTCCTTAGAATTTAGAAGTTCAGGTGACACATGAGCTGGGATATGTAGAGAAGTTTGAATGGATGCTGTTTTGGGAGTTAATATTTCTTTATGCTCACGTTTTGTTTCAAAATGTGTGTACGCGTAGTTTGGAATGTAATCCTCATGATCACCTTTAAGAGAAGACACCGTTTTGAAGAAGAGGCAGGGCACTGATGCTCCCAGAAGATAAATGGCACCTTCAGAGCCACTTTATCCATAGGAAGTTGCAAAATCCCAACTAAAGCCTGTTGTTTCTGACTCTTCATTCAGTGCCCTTTCGAATGCACCATAAGAACCTGACATTTCCCCCGGTAGTAAGCAGATGCTATCAGAATGATTTCAGGGATCGTAGCACAGTGTGTAAGTCTTCTTCATCGAAGACTGCAGCTGTGAGGGTTCAAGAGGAGAGACTCTTCTTGAGTCTTTGCTCTTCCTTGACCTCCTCGCTCCCAGTAGCATTACTGAATACAGGCGGTCGTGGTAGGCTGGACGCCTGAGGAGTGCACGTGGATGGGGGAAGCGGGATCACCCATCTTTGCCTCAGTGTATTAGTGAGGCAATACTAGTCAATGCTGCAGTAACAAAACATCCTCAAGTCTCATTATTTATAACAAAGGTTTATCAATCAGACACAGTCAGAGACTTTGTGCAGAGGACTGGGCTGCTGCCATCATGCAACTCCACCATCTTGGAGTTTCTGTTTTCCAGGTATGAGCAAGAGGGGAAGAAACGTGTCTGCCCCTGAGTTAAGGGGTATGGTGTGTGGTCTCATGATCGACTGTTCTTCTCTGTGCTGGGATTCTTGACTTCTACAGCAATAGAATCATGAGACTGTCTTCAGTACCATCCTGGTTAATCACCTGACCTGACCATGCCTGACAATCATGTTGGTGGCTTTTTATTTGTTTATTAAACATTCATGGATTGTTTGTGCACAAGGCATTGTGCTGGCAAGTTGATTTAAAGCAGCAGTTGATTCCAAAGAATCACTTGAATCGTGTTTCAATCACTTGAATCATAACTTTCACACCAGGGCCACCGCCAGTCCATATGAAGCCTCTGTGCACGTCAGAAACAGGCACCCCTGCCTTATTGCATTTAACTTCCATCTGCCAGAAAATGGTCACGCTGAGTTTCTTAGGACAATTTCCCCCATTACTGTCTCCTGAGAAATTGTCAAAATAAATATTCAAATTGACAATTCTCTGTTAGATATCACCCCATCTCCCTTGTGCGTACACAACCTGCTCAACGGTATGTGGCAGCTTTGTTCCCCCTCCTTCCGACTGTTAAATCTTGCTGAAGTTCTTCAGATAGTCCCAGGTAAAAATCTTTCCAATCTTTGCAAATATGGTGGGGAATTCTGAGGCCGATATCTATCTTTAGTCTGATTTGTTTTCCAACTATACATACTTTCATCCATTGTTGGTGTCTCTATTCTTTGACCATCTATTATATTTTGAGAATATGGAGTCACCCCAGTACAATAGTTTCTTTATTTAAAAAGTTTTTTTTTTTTACTCAAATAGGACTTTAATGGAATATCCTCAGAGTGATAAATTCCTGCCCAGAGGCTAAAAAGTATTGCCTTTATTAGGAAAATTGATTTTCTGTTTGCCAGCATTTGAAATAGAACAACCCAACAGGCAGTGCTGTTATTCCTTAAGTGAACAAATGAATGGATACATTGTGGAGGACAGGTAGTCTTAACTGTAAGCCAATTGCTTTTTTAAAAAAAAACTTGTTTTCGAACTGCATGTTGTCACAGAAGGACCCAGACCTAGAAAAGCCCATTACTGCTTCTTTGCGTTAAGGACCCTTGCTAAACATGAAGGAGCAGTCATGTGTGAAGAAAGGATAGTATGTTTAAAAAAGTTCCAGGACTGGTCTAATTGCGCTTTGATTGCTCTCTCTGGGGAGTAATTCTTATTCCTTGGTAGGAAACCACGAGCGAGCCTGACCATTTGGTTTGGTGAAAATAAACTTACTTTAATTTATTGACACATTATACATACCTGCCAAATTTTCTCATGCGTTTTCCCTGACATGTGTCTTGCCTGATGGAGTCACTGTAAGGCAGCCTATGTGTTTCTAAAGAAATTATGTTTTGCTAAGGAATGTATCAAAATTGTTAAAGCCCGTTGCACCTTGTTCTCATTAGTCTTTGGAATGCAGCTGCCGGAACAGAAAGGGCAAGGGAGGCAGAGACAGGGAGCGGTGGCTGCGAATAGCTCACCTTCTCTCCTGCTAGGAGGCCTCTGGGCTTCATTTTGAGCTGCAGCGTCTCGGGCCTGGTTCAGGCAGCTGTGCCAGGAGGTGCAGTTGGGGGAACCGAAGCCCATTGCTGCTCTGTTCAGCTGACAAGCCAAGTCACAAAATGAATCTCATCTCTCGGTGCGATCCAGCTACAATTGCTCTACTGTATGTAATTAAATTTCCAACACCCCGGTTTCCATCGGAAATACTTGCTAAACGCCTGCCTGGGTTCATTAACAGCAGCGAACACGGAGGAGTGTGCAGGCGTTCCAAGTCCTGACAATTCTACTTGCTAACATCTCTTGTCAGTCCCTCTCTCCACTCCTGACCCCCCTGCCTGCCTCAGGATCCCATGAGTCTTGCCTGAATGGGTACAGTAGCTTCCTAACAGGCCCCTTGCTTTCTCAAATCCGCCCTTCGCATGGTGGCCAGAGCGATCTTTTCAAGATGCTTGGCCTTGACTTCTCCTCCCTGCTTGGAGCTCATCTGGGGTTCCCCATCGCCTACGGCATGAAATGACAACCCTTTGCGTGTTGTTGAAGGCCCTTCAAGGTCTGGCCACTACCTCCTTGTCCAGCCTAATCTCCCAACACTTCTCACCTGTCATTTTATGTTCCAGCAGTATAGGACCATTTGTAACTTTGGAAATAAACCTTGCTCTGTCATACCTCTGTACCTCTGCCTTTTCTCCTTTCCTTGGATGTCTTCCCTGCTAACGGTCCATCTGCCTAAGGGCCACCTCACCTCACCCTGCTTTCCTCTGCTGTTTTGGGTGCTCAGTGTTCTGGGCTCCCCCTGAGCTTTATGTAAACACAGCCATCAAAGCAGTAAGTAGCATACATGCTTGTTGGTCTTGACAGGACTCTGAGCTCCTTGAGGTCAAGGACTAGGTAGCCTTTAATGTGGATCTCCATAAAGTATCACCAACTTGGTATATAGAAGGTCAATGAATGAATTCAGGGAAGGTTGCCAAGTTACTGCTCAGCGAAGCTTCAAGGCTGATCCTTTAGAAATCTCACAATCCAGCACGTTAACGTAGGAGAATGGAATGGCTGCGGTGAAAACGTTCAGGTGTCGCAGTGACGTCCGGCCAGCATCCTTGCCTACCTCTGTGCTGGTTGCTTTCTCTCCTGTGCTGATGTTAAATACAAAGTCACTGGAGGGAGGCTCTGCTGTGGGCACCCCCACGCCATGGTCAGCCAGCGCCGCAGGCCGGAGCAGGAGCTCCCACCCTGGGACTTCTGCCTTCTGTGTTGCAATGTACTTTGGATAGTTTTCCCCGCTCCTGCCAGGGCCCCACATTCAGGCTTTTTGGGGTGCCCCTCTGGGGGAAGGGCATTTTTATTACCCAGTAAATATCAGGCTCCCTTTGATAGAGATTTTCTTGTCTTGGTGTCTCACACTACAGGCTTCACACTGCTCTACATTTGGGGGCACCTGTGTCTTCATTGCTTGGCACCGTCATATTGTGGCCTGTGGCCAGTCTGGCCTGAGCTGGGTGGAGAGGGCTCCGTGTCCCCAACCTGTAGGCTGCCCTTGCGAGTGAGGTTCTTCGTTCCTCAGAATGTAGCCCTTGCCTTCCTGCCACAGCCAGGAAATGGGGTGAGGCATGAAGGGGGCTTTCATGGTTACTGCTCCCCCTCCTGCCCTGTGAGTTCTGAGAGCCCCCGTGGAGTGGAGTCTGTCGTGTCATGGGGTTCCCTCCTCTCCTGGTGACAAGTTCCAGCTCGCTCAGCCTTTGGGAGCCAAGTGCCTCCAAACGTCACGCGTGTGGCAACATGTCGAGGAGGAAGGTTTTCGAGCTGTGCAGAGCCCAATTAGAATCCCGATCCTGGCCTTTGTGGACTCTGAGTCAAGTTGCCGAGTCCCTTTTATTTTTTTATACTTATAAACCAGGGCCCAGGCTCCTGTGTGTTGCTGTGGGGACTCAAGTGCTAGCGTTTTGGTAGTGCTCCTGGCACATGGCCAGAGCTCAGGAGTCAAGGCTCCCATTTGCATCCGTTCTGACAAAATATTTGAGAACTACAAGGAGGCACGAAAGGGAGCATAGATATTTGTTCTTGCCTGCCGGCCAGGTGACTAGATCACCCTGACTCGGAGAGGGCTCCTGACTGTGTGAGGAGAATCTGCTCAGGGAGCCGCTCTGGAGGGGGTGGGGGACAGGATGGCTGAGCTCTAGTCCTGGCTTTGCCACCAACCGCCTGTATGACCTTAGATGAGTCATGTGCCCTCTATTTGCCTCAGTTTACAGACTTTCTGGAAGTTGGTGTGGACCAGTCTTGCTTACCTCAAATAATGTAGATGTGAAATTGTTATGAAAATACTACAGGGTATTTTATGACAGAATGGGAGTGAGTAGGGGTTGTCTTTTCCTCTCCTTCCTTCCATTAACAGGCTTTTTAATTAACACCATCACAAAGAAATATCTTAGAAGCCCAGGAGAAGCCTTTCCGTTAAAGTGATTTCTTGTGGGTGTCATTCTATCCATTTCTGGAGTCCTTTGCAAAGTCTTTGAAGTTGTTTTAACACTTTACACCTGCTCTGCTGTCAGGCTAGCGGCTGGTCTGATTTGAATTTCACAAGTCCATGAGTCAGTTTATTCCTTAGCTCTTAGATAATGCTCTCCAGGATAACTACATTTAAAAGGTGAAAAATCTCTTGATTATGTTAAAAATACAGGTGGAAAAAACCAGAAAATAATAGACCAAAATGCTAACTGATTGGTGCATAGGAGAGTTCTGCTTTTTTCTTTTTTTTTTCTTTATACCCTTCTGTACTTTCCAACCTTTTAACAATGGGTTTTGTTTCCCTTCCCACAAATCAAATGTAGTGCTATTATTTAATATCAGAAAAAATACAGTTTTTGAAATTTGTTACACTAGTCATCTTCAGTTTGCTTACAAGTATCTGGAAAATTCCCCCAAAGTAAGCTTGGCCCAGCCAGGGTGAGAGACTTCCCTGGAGCCCCAGCGCAGTACAGCCTCCTGCCTCTCCCTCAGCTGCTCAGAGCCAGGGACTGGGAACAAGACTTCTCTTCTGCCGAGGCCTTCCTATGAGCGCCTTGGTGTTTAGTGAGCTCACATACCAGTTGCCGTGGGTCTGGAGGATTCATGAGCTGCTCGAACTTGACATCTTCATCTCCTGAAGCTTCCTGTCAAACTACAGACTCCAAATATGACCCACCACAGCTATGCATCCCTCCCGCTATCCTGTACTTGTGATTTGTGTGCTTAAACACACCCTCCCAAACTGCTCAGTTCCTACTGTTGATTCTGAGAGTTTAAACCAGACTGTGCCAGAAAACAGCGTTATGAACGAACTCAGCAAACTCAAGGCCTGAAAATGACTCCAGAATAACCGGATTTTCAGGCCCCGACGGCAAATTAAACTTCGTAATTATTCTAATTTGTTAATCCCAAAGTGTAAGCACGTGGGCCAATTGGAAAGTTCAAAAACTTTTTTTTTTTTTTCTCGCAAGCAATTTCCCTTTCTAACCACCCCATTTGAGGGTGTTTATCTGGTGGGGATTTTCATTTTTTCTTTCCTCGGATGCAGCCTGTCAGAGTCCTGGTGAAATGTCTCTTGAGTTAACTCTTCACTTTCTTCTGCCACCTCGTTAGGCTTTCATCTCATAGCCAGACAACTGTAACCCGTCTCCCCACTTCTACACTCCTTTCCCTCTAACCCATATCCTATTGTCAGATTAATCTTCCTGGAAGATAGAGCTGATTAGGTCACTCTCCTGATCCAAAACCATTAAAAAATTTTGTTTTTTTGTTTTTTTACTCAATTTATTTGGGTGACATTGGTTAATAAAATTATATCAGTTTCAGGTGTACAATTGTATAATCCATCATCTGTATATTGTATTGTGTGTTCACCACCCCAAGTAGGATTGGTATATTGATTCAATTTACTAATTGAAAATGTAACATATAATACGTATTTATTGGGAGAGAATAAAATTATAGTGCTTCTAAAGTACCATCATCTTTGCAATTCTGAATAAAAAGAATACATTAGAGAATATTCAACTAAATTAACACTGCTTCTACTTACTATCCAGCGTAGTGGGATTCAAAATGGCCATTGATGAAGCATCTAGAATAGGTTTAAGAAATATACTAGTTTTTCTTTCATTTGTGAAGAGTGAAAAGGAAGAATTGATACTGTTCCATTTTAGTGGGATGCTGTGAAATGATATTGTTTTGCAGCTACTTAAGATGCTAGGCCTAGAAGTCTTTATTTTTCTTTTTTTAAAAAATGAGACTAATTTTGAATCCACGAGAAAGAGGAGGTGTGGAGAGAGAGGGAGGTATAAGGATTTTGGTGTTGGCCCAATATGGAGTCAGATCTCAACTCTTGAGCAAATTTAGCCTCCCTGATAGAACCTCACGTTCTCCATCTGAAAAAATGTTGACAATATCTGTCTAAGCTATTGTATGGATTGCAGGATGGTTGGTGGAAGCATCTAGAATAGCACCTGGCACACAGTAGGCATGCCACAAGTGCAATTATGGGCAATTATTTTCATAGCCATTGCACATGGTTCAGTTAGAAAGTGGGCCATCTGTAAGTGCAGCTGCAGACTGAAATCACGTATTGCAAAAGCTCACCTTGCACAATGGCTTTTATTAAAATGTGAGATTGTTTATAAAGCAGAGGATTACTTGATAGCTGACCCTGAAAATGGAGCTGGAGCCCAGGCAGGAAGGCCAGGTGTGCTGGGCTAGGCCATGCTGGGCATCTCCTCCTCAGCAGGTGAGCTCTTCGGCCCAAACAAGCAGATGTCTGGTTTCCTGGGATGAGGGGCAGATCGGGGTCTCGTTTGCTCTTTCACAGTGTGAAGCTGTGAAGTGCAACAGTGTGAAAGGCTGGGCTCTGGGCTGTGCTGGCGGAGCTCTCGCATGTGCGTGACTGAAAACAGAGCTTTAGAAAATTCATCACTCTCATGGCATCTCCATTTTGGGGGTACAGCGATGAACAAGTAAAGAACCAGCGAAGAGAACTGAGTCAATTGGATAACTGGTAGTTGAATACCTAGCATGTAGAAAGCACTGCTTTGGGTGCTGAAGGCAGAGATGGAAGTGGTGGTATAGGATACAAAGATGATAAGATAGAGTCCCACCCGAGTCTGTCTGTTTTGTTTGCTTGTGAGTCTTGAACTCTTTTTCATTTTATGGTAGAAGGAAAATGGGTACATACACACATACCAGCAGCTCTGACTTGGGCCGGGACTAGTTTATATACAATTTCCCAGGGGCTCAGGGATCCCCTGAATTTCACTTAAGGACCCTAAGTTAAGAACCTTTTATTTAGTAATTACAATCTAGTGGGAAATATTAGCCCATTGGATTCAGGTTCGTGTCCCAGTCCTTACTAGCTATGCACCTCCCTGAATGAGTGAATGATCTTAGATAATTTACGTGGCCAAGTCTCAGCCGTTTCACAGAGCTGAGGATACTAGCAGCAGCATCTCATGGGGTTGTCGGGAAGGTGAAAGAAGTGAATAAGCAGAAAAGCTATGAACACTAGACCTGGCATGTGGTAAATGATCAATAAATGCTCACATGTAATTGTTATTAATGAGCCCCCTCTGAGGGAGTCTTGGAAGCATAGCAGGAGATTAATTCCTGTTAGTACCTGGGAAGGAAGTATGAACCACGGTTTTCAACTGAGGTCTTGTATTTAAAAGAATTGTGAAAAGCAGCGCGGTGCAGGTTGCCATCTGTATAGACAACGAATTTATGGTAACTGTCTCATGCTTCTTTCTAAAAGAAGGCAGCCCAACAGCATTCTGGGAGGGGAAAGGGGCCCAGCGGTTATATATTCCATGAAGGTGACCTCATCGGAGGGAATAAATCTCTCTCAGTGACTGCTGAATATTAGCAGAGTTATAATTCATGAGCAGTAATGAAGAAAAAGGAGGGTAAGATGATAACAGGGATGAGCTATTGAGGGAGTACCATGTGCCAGGCATTGTGCTATGTGTTTTATACAGGGTGGGCAAAAGTAGATGGATTAATTAATAATAAATACAATAATAAATAATGATATAAGAATAAGCTCTGTGTTTCGCGTACTCACACCTGGTAGCCTATGCTTGCGCCCTCCCCGCCCCCCCGTATTTCTGTGGGTATTTTGGTGAACTTTCTGGTGAAGCTTAATCACCTAGAAGAGCAGAAGTTCGAGAGATACGGGCTTTCACCAGATGCAGCTGGAGGTCTGCAGGCTGTGTGTGCGCACGTGTGTGTGCGCATGTGTGTACGAGCACACTGGCTGGCAAAAATAGCTTCTTATCAGCTTTCACTCATTTGACTGCTTTCTGAGCCTGACGTGGAGCGTTCTGGAATGCGCCTGTTGAAAATGAAGGTTTATCATGCAACGTGTCAGATTACAGCCGCAGATTCAGGGAGGGGTTTCTGAGCTTGGGGGAGAGTTACAATTAACCTCGTAAAGAGCGAAGATGAAAGCCTTTCCCATCGTTACAATCAAAGACACTCTAGGCCACTCTTCCCCCCGGGGAATAGTTGCTTTTTATGACACGTTTTAAAGTTTTATTTCAAAAACAGTCAGCATCTTAAAGCAGAATGTGTACGCTCCCCAGGCCTTCCCTTACAATGTGTTTTCGGTTTTCTTAATCGTGTTACCATGTTCCTGGGTCTGACGTTGCTACCCTCCCCGGATCCGCACACGGAAGGATGTGGCCTGACTCTGTGATTTTCTTCTGAGAGGAGGGTTTGGAGGCAGCATTATTATGACGTTAGAAGAGGTTCTCTTTTTCAGTCCTCTCATTTTTCAGTCAAGGAAACTGAGGCCGAGAGAAGAGATGAAACCCAGGCCTGTCTAGAACGTTTTATTTGTATTTTTTACTGCACCCAGTACTCAGCTCCTCCTCAAACTTTAGAAACCAGTTTCTTGCCCCATATTCTGGGTTGGAATGCTTCCTAATTGTGTCATATGTCTATGTGCACACATGGGTATATCTATGTGTTTGTTTTAACTTGTGTCCTTAAATATCATGCATCTTTTTCATGATGTAGATCAGTGGTTCTCAACCTTCCTAATGCTGCGACCCTTTAATACAGTTCCTCATGTTGTGGTGACCCCCAATTTCATTGTTACAAATTGAACATAATGAAAGCATAGTGATTAATCATAAAAACAATATGTAATTATATATGTGTTTTCCAATGGTCTTAGGCGACCCCTGTGAAAGGGTCATTCGACCCCCAAAGGGGTCGCGACCCACAGGTTGAGAACCGCTGATGTAGAGACTGGGAGTAATTGCCTTTTAATAATATTCCTCCACTGAGCACCTAAATGTTGGAGGAAACGACCAACAGCTGACGGCGCCTAGGGAGTGACGGTGCTGCTGTGGTCAGTTGCACCTGTCTGTCCGGGAATTTCAAGGTCAGTGGACACATTCACATCTCTCTTGTTGCTTGCTCTACTCCCACTTCAGTCCTGTCTCCTGGGTCTTCCTGTCACCCGAGCGCTCCTGTCAGCTTGCCCTGGCTGCTGGATTTATTGCTTGGAGAGCACATTGAGCACTTTCTCCACCATAATATGCCTCTGGCAAGGAATAGACAAAAGCTTGAAGTTGCACGCAGGTCTGACTCCGTTTGGATGTGCGCCTCTCATTTACACATGCACAGGACTGCGGTAGTGGCCTTCTCACTGGTCACTGTGCCTGCTGTCTGTCCCTCGACTGACTCTCACTGCTGTCCGGCTTGAGCATTGTTATGCACAGAGCCAGTCTTTCCAGCCACCTGTTAAAAGCCTGCAGCCTCCCATCGCCTAGAGAAAGGATGGCAAATGGTTCCATTTCAGGCGCCAATTCCAGGTGATCGGCGGTGGCTGCCTGAAGTGTGGGCTGTCTGAAGTGTAATGAAGTGCTATGAATTGTAATGTCTGATGTGTGTGGGAGAGGCAGTGGGAGCAGATGTGCCACGTCATCCCTAGCCAAGAGGACAAGGTGTGAACTTCTGAGCATGGCACACGAGACCCTTTCTGGTTTCTGCCCACCTGTCCAGACTCATTTATCACTTCTCAGCATGCAGCCTGGGGCTTTGCATCTGCCGAACTTCTCCCAGAAACCCCTTGCCTTTTGTTTGTCCGTTGCTGCCTCATCCTTCAACACCCGACTCAAGTATTAATGCCTTTGAAGCCTTGTCACCTTTTGCCCCTTAGTCAGACCTCACAAAATCACTTTCTTCTTTTTTTAGTTTCGCGTTGCCCTCTGTATATACATAATATTATTGACACATTATATTATAACCCTGTAATCATATGTCTGCTCTCCTACTAGACTACTGGATAGAAAAGTCAATCTTGGTTAAGACCCTTCAATGTCCTAAACACACTGGGCGGCACAGCCCTCTGGAAGCTCAGCCGGGTGGAAAGAGACGGTTTGAAGCTGACTTTCTGCTCTTTTCCCAGCGGAGACGATATGTCGTTTCTCTGAGTCTCAGGCTATTCATATTATAAATTGGGAATCATAATTCTTATGCCAGGTTGTTGAGTGGTTCAGAAATAGTATTTCTAAAATGTTAGCATATAGAGTAAGTCCTCAATAAATGGAAACTATTATGATTGGTTAGCTAGTTTATCTTTAGACCAATTCTGTGAGCTATAATAGGAATTTTTGAGTTGCACTTGAGCCTCAAATTATTTCCATAGGGTCATAGATCAAATAAATTACTTAGTTAGAATTTAAACTCAGGTCTGTGTGACTTTGGGGCCAGCGTCCTCTTTCTTATATGTGTTTTTACAAAAACCAGTAATAGTCTCAAACCTACCAAAAAGTTGTCAAAACAGTACAAAAAATTCTGTGTACATTTCATCTCACCCAGATTTTCCAGGTGTCAATACATCTCAATATTTGGTCACCCTCTTTCTCTCTCTACATATGCATAAGGACACAATACACACATTTATCTTACATGATGATCCATCACCCTAATACCACTGCCCCAAGCAAGGATCTCTCCTCCTGCAATGTCATTGTGCAGCCCTCCCCGTTTGGGGGTCAGTACTGACATGACAATACTCACCTTGCAATCCACATCCCCACCCAGATTTCGCCAACTGTTCCAACAGTGTCTTTTTTTCCCTTTCTGGTTCAGGATCCTATCTGGGAAACAGTTCTGCATTTAGTAACCACATCTCATCAGTATCCTTTAATCTGGAACTGTTCTTCCGTCTTTCCCCCTATCTCATGCCCTTGACAGGCCCTGCCTTCTGTAGGACCACCTCCCACCTGGGTTCGTCCAGTGTTTCCTATTGATCAGCTCAGGCTGTGCACTGTGCGGAGGAAACCACAGACAGGATGCTAAGCTCCTCCTGGTGCATTAGATCAAGATGAATGACCCATCTTATGGGGGGATGTTAACCTTGCTCATTTGGTCACGTTGGGATCTGCCAGGTGGCTCCACTGTAAAGCCACCATTTTTTTCTTTTTAGTTGATTAATATGGGAAGATATTCTTGTATTCTATGAATATCCTGTTCCTTATCAAAACATCACCTGTCAGAGACCCGGAAGTGAATCGAGTTGAATGGCAGACACATTTGGGATTGGTTTGTCAAGAGTGTTCTTACCTGCCCTGGCTGTTTTGGCTCAGTGGATAGAGTGTCAGCCTGCGGACTGAAGGGTCCCAGGTTCGATTTTGGTCAAGGGCATTTGCCCAGGCTGTGGACTCGATCCCTAGTGTGGGGCATGCAGGAGGCAGCCCATCAATGATTCTCTCTCATCATTGGTGTTTCTCTCTCTCTCCCCTCTCCTTCCTCTCTGAAATCAATAATATATATTGACTTCATATATATTCATATATATATATATATATATATATATATATATATATATATATATATATATATACACACACACACACATACATACTAGGGGCCCGGTGCACGAAATTCGTGCACTGGGTGTGTGTGTGGGGGAGTGTCCCTCAGCCCAGCCTGCCCCCTCTCACATACTGGGAGCCCTCAGGCGTTGACCCCCATCACCCTCCAATCGCAGGATCGGCCCCTTGCCCAGGCCTGACGCCTCTGACAGAGGCGTCAGGCCTGGGCAGGGGACCCCCAGACCCCTCCGATTGCTGGCTCTGCCCCTTGCCCAGGCCTGATGCCTCAGCCAGAGGCGTAGACCCCCATCACCTGATCGGCCCCTTGCCCAGGCCTGATGCCTCCTCCAGAGGTGTCAGGCTTGGACAGGGGACCCCCATCTCCCCCCGATCACTGGCTCTGGCCCCCGCCCAGGCCTGAGGCCTCTGGCCCAGGAATCATGCTTGGGCAGGGGACCCCCATCTCCCTCTGATCGCTTGCTCCACCCCCCGCCCAAGCCTGACGCCTCTCACCCAGGCTTCAGGCCTGGGCAAGGGGACCATCATATCCCCCCAATCCCCGGCTCAGCCCCCCGCCCAGGTCTGATGCCTCGGCCAGAGGAGTTGACCCTCATCACCCTCTGATCACCAATCACTGGATCGGCCCCTTGACCAGGCCTGAGGACTCCGGCAGAGGTGTCAGGCCTGGGCAGGGGACCCCCAGCGCCCCGCGGTTGCAGGCTCCGCCCCTGCCCAGGCCTAACGCCTCTGGCCGAGGCGTCCGGCCCGGGCAGCGGGGACCCGCAGCTGCAGCGGCCCCGCGATCGTGGGCTCCGCTTTAGGCCCAGGCAAGGGACCCCTAGCTCCTGGGACTGCCAGCTTTGACCGTGCCCAGCTCCCATCGCTGGCTCCACCCCTACTTCCTGCTATCACTGGCCAGGGTGGCAAAGGCACCTGATTCTCTGATCATGGCCGCCTTTGCCCTGCCCCCCAGCTCTTAGCTCCCCCCTGGGTTTCCGATCACTGTCAGTGGCAGGGGGCTTCTTCCTGCTTTCCCTTTCGCCTCCCTGCATTGTGCCTACATATGCAAATTAACCGCCATCTTGTTGGCAGTTAACTGCCAATCTTAGTTGGCAGTTAACTGCCAATCATAGTTGGCAGTTAATTTGCATATAGCCCTGATTAGCCAATGAAAAGGGTATCGTCGTACGCCAATTACCATTTTTCTCTTTTATTAGTGTTGATAATCTTACCTGAGAAAGAAGCTTAGAGGAAGAGGAAAGAAAGAGGCATCAGAAATGACTCTTTCCAAACACATCTGTCCCCGGAAGACCCCAGTGCTCATGCTGGGACCTTTATGGAGGTGTTTTAGGTAAAAAATATTTTGAAATCAGCCATGTCCCTGGAGCAGAGGACTTTATTAATATTATCAGAGAGACTGGAACCAAATTCTGATTCCATCACTTTTGCTACAGCAGAGACTCCTATGAACTTCCATGTCTCTTTTGAGTTTGGATTGCTCCGAATTTCTGGAGTCATTGAGGTCATTATGTCACCACATCTAACAGATGCTGTTGACCTTCAGGGATGTGGCCATTGAATTCTCTTGGGAGGAGTGGGAATGCCTGGACCCTGGTCAGAGGGTCTTTTCCAGGGACATGATGTTAGAGAATGACAGGAACCTTCTCTCCCTGGGAATTTAAAACTGAAAATAAAACCTGAAAAAACTCCTTACAGATGTGGAGAGAAGAGACACCAGAGGGTGGTAACTTGTTGGCTTCAAAACACCATGTGACATCTTTAAAAAAAAATTCATCAAACAAATCAGAAAACAGAATTCCAGGGCCCTGAGCCTGTGCATGGGTGGGCCCAGTGGGGTTGGGGTGGGGGTGTCACAGGAAGGGAGGAGGGTGAAGCTAAGTCTCTCATGACTCAGCTCAAATGTGTAGAAAATTAAAAATAAAAGCCCATGCAATGCAGCTTCTTTTAAAAAAAAAATGTTTTTATTGATTTCAGAGAGAGGAAAGGACAAGGAAAGAAAGAAACATCAACATGATAATCATTGATTGGTTGCTCCTACAAGCCCCCTATTGGGGATTGGGCCTGTAATCTGGGCATGTGTCCTGATTGGGAATTGAGCCATGACCTGGTTCATAGGTAAATGCTTAACCACTGAGCCACGCCGGCTGGGCCAAACCCATCTTTCTTGCCTGTTGTCCACTGTGGTGACTTAAAGATGTCAGACCCCTGACTTTAAAGTTCCCCTTGCATCTGGGGGTGGCGTTATGACCGGGTTCCAGTCAGCGAGAGGGCTTATGGGAAGTGTTCTTTTCCTTTGTCCGGTTGCGGAGGGCAGGATCCCCAGTACCTGGGGCTGCTAATGCTGTGCTCTATCAGTGAATTGTGCCTCCTGGGGTGGCTTATGGGTGGAATGTGATTTCTGCCTTAGGTCCCGAAGGACCGAAGGACCGGATGCTCAGTGTGGTCACCAAGAGGAGAAAAGCAGGTGGGGGAGGAGCAAAGGGAAGAGCAGGAGGAAAGAGATGGAATTTGGTCCAAGCTGGGGGATTTCTACCCTTGACACTACCCCAAGCTTAGCGATTCAGAGACCAAGACCCCAGTCCACTCCCCCATGAGTGCCCTTGTGAGACTTTTGCAGCTGAGCTGGTTGGTTCCCTGACAGCCCTTAGCAGTCCCAGGTTTTCTACAGTGTGACTGACAACCTTAGGGTTTGAGACTTTTATATGCCTCTGGTTATTGTGCAGGCTGAGTGCGATAGTACACATAAAGAGTTATGTGCCTGGTACATAGTCAGTGCCCGATAACTGTTAACTATTCATATTGTTTTGAATTTGTGCTTTGCAAGTACAAATCTATTGGTGTACACATTTGATGCCTTTATGAACAAAAGGCAATGGACCCACAGAGAATAGTTTTCAGCCAGTCTAATGGAAATGCATGGTGCTTGTCTCTTCAGGGGTTTGAGATGAGAGAAAGAGGAGGGTTACTTTTAAAAGATTATAGGGGCCAATAATTTTATTTTCATGGGTCTCTCTCTTTTTTGTGTGTGAAGAAGGCTTCTCTTCTACCAGAAATCAAGAATGGAGTTAACACCCATTGTGTGTGCGTATATCTGCCTGTTCTCTCCTAACACCTCCTCATTCCCTAGAACTTTGCCAGCATCTGGGAGGTCTAGTAAGAAATGCTCTTTAAATCCTCCGCATTCTTCAAGAAGCCCAAGGGGTTTACCAAGTTCTGATTTTAGCGAAAGCATAAAAAAAACCACACTTTCTGTAACTTGGTTCTTTATGCCAGAAATCTTTGTGTGTTTGTCAAGTAAAGAAGCAAAACCTGGATCTTTTGTTAGTGGTTATTGCGCAATCAATATAAAGCAAGATATTTGTTCAGAGATAAGAGAGTGCCTTGCCTTGTACATTTTATAGTGTATTTTATTGAAAGAGTGGGTTTCACATTGAGTATAAAGTTACTATCAGTAAACTTAAGTTTCTAGGGATAAGGCTATATTGGAAGTACAGTTGGAAAGAGGTCATGTAAAAATGTTCCCTTAAGCTAAACATCTGATGAGAAGTAGAGAAAAATTATTAAGGAAATCAGAGACTGCTTTGATATATTGAATTATGAACACACAGCACAGTGAAGTAATTTCGTTTCAGCTGCTCAGTTGTGGTAATAATTAAACTTTTTTTTGGGAGGGGACGGGGAGGGGGGGGGCTCCTGTAACAGTGACATCAGCCCCTAAGAATCAACTGCTTGTTTAAAATATTTATGATACATGAAGGAATACATTTAGTGCAATAGGCTATTTTTCCAAAATCATTCCACTCATTGTGTAAATTATTTTGCTTTTACTTTAATGACATTATAGGAGATTTGGCTCAAATTTTAAATAGCTCGTTTGAGGCAGAGGAAAAAAAAAGGAGATTTGCATTGGAAAATCTTTTTTGATGGAGACGATAAGAGTTGTGGTAGTTTCTGTGTGGGTTGAAATTCCGAAGGTTTCGGGAACTGAAGTAAGCAGCAGAGGGCCACGGGGAATAGGGCTCAGTTTATGATGGTAAAACCGGTAGCTTAGGAGCGAGCGGCAGAGAACGTTCTCAGTGTTTGAATGAGGCATTGGCTACTAGACTCGGAGTTTTCCGTCTGCGCAACTTGTGCTGCTACTTGCTGCTGTGCAGGACCAAAGTGCTCCTTTCTGTGGCTAGTCAGGGGAGAAGCGGTATTGGGTAGGAGGAGATCCAACCCCACTTCCTCTCCATTACCCTCAGCATGAGACAGGTCCATGTTTAGCGAAGGAAAGGCCCCCAGAAATGTGGCCATAGAGAGACCTTGTCATTGAAAATCTGACATGGCTGAAATACTCAGCACCAAGTTATGGGGCGCAAGGCACTGGGACCTCTAGAAACACTGGGAAGTGTCTGGTAACTCACAGCATTTCACAAGACTCTTGGCAGCTCCAGGTATTTCAATAACTCCTTATTGGACAGAAAAGGCATGGCCGTGCCCCAGGGGTGGGATGTCAGGATGCTGGGACACTTTTCGAAGAAGATAGAGTGCAGCTGCGCCTGGGGTTCCGCCTGCACTTTGGCCCCTTGGCCCCACGCAAGTTGTCGCCATTCACCTGCCGCAGCTGGAAGCAGACACCCAGGCTGCGGTGGACGCGCATGTTGACAGGTTTGAGTAGGGAGTGCACCTCAGCCGATGGCCAGTGTTTATTTATAGATTCACCCAAGACTTCCAGTTCTTTCCCCAAAGTTGAAGCAAAGAGAGGAGGAGTTGGCTTTGATGAACTACTGCTTGGGGTAATCTGAGCTTGTAGATGACAGCCCAGGCGAAGCCTAGCCAGTCCCTGATTATTCCCAAGGAAGAGGCTGTGAAAACACGGTCCTTCGTGGTTATTTATGCGAAATGAGGAACGAGGCATGTGTGGAGGGAGGCTTTATGAAACAAATTAATACATGTTGAGTGGTTGATGTCAGCTGGCTGGTGGAAATGAACATGGTGTATAGCATAATTGTTGTCTTTCTACCTTAATTAATTATCTGATATATTTAACATGTTGAAACATTAAGCCAGACATCTGGGCTTTTATGGGCGGTGGCGTTTATCCAACTGTTTACTCCCCTTGCTTTCCAAGTAAGATCCATGCTCATCGGGTCCTGTTTGCTCTTAAAGGTAGTAGGTCAGAGGCCACACACCCCAACCCCACGCTCTGTGGTTGTGGAAAGAGAGGTGTCCCATATTCTGAGTAATCAGCTTGCGTTTTCCTCACAAAGGAATTTGATAGAATGAAAAGAGCGTCTCGAAGCATCAGCTATACTGGCACTCGTCCTGGTTTTACCCACTGATTGTGCTGTGGGATTGAGCAAGTCTCGAACCCCCAGGCCTCACTTCCTCTTCTGGGATATTGGTGGGAAGTTAATAATTTCTGCCCCAGTTAGCTCTTGAGGTTGCAGGAAGAATAACACGAGACCATCTGGGAAAGCTCTGTAAACCGTCCGTGTTTCACAGATTGTTCATGTAGACATCCAAAACCATTTTAGTGAGCATGTAGGAGTTGCAGGCACTGTGCTGACTGGTTTTCTAGTTGTGAACAAGATACCCCTTCCACCCCTCCCAAGGAACCTCGTCTGGGCAACACATAAACAAGCATTTAAAAATATTATGGGAGCCCAGCTGGTGTGGCTCAGTGGTTGAATGTCTACCTATGGAGGTCACGGTTCGATTCCTGATCAGGGCATATGCCCGGGTTTCAGGTTTGAACCCCAGTGTGGGGTGTGCAAGAGGCAGCCGATCGATGATTCTCTCTCATCACTGATGTTTCTATCTCTCTCTCCTTCTTCCTTCCTCTCTGAAATCAATAAAAATATTTTAAAAAGTATTATGGGATAAAACATAAACAAAATATATACTGTGGGAGAAATGCTGTGATAAGAGTAATCACTGAGTGCTATGCAAGCAACCCAGTCTTGGGTCGGAGTGAGGTGGGTGGGTCAAAGACAGTTATTGTTTTAAGATAGAGGGGCTTTGGTTGTTTTCTTGCACTGCTTGGAAGTGCGCCTGGGGAAGATTTGTTTAGCACAGCTGTTGGGTTTGGTCCGAAATTCACAGGGTACTTACCAGATTTCTTGAGAAGAGAGCGAAACTCCAGTTAAGGATGGGAGCTCGCTGCCTTTTGGCTGGAGGACACTAGCAGGCCATGTGGGAACAAGCCCAGTGCAGCTGACACAAACTTGAGCGTGTGAGCGAGAGGAGAAGCTTCCTCTGGTTGTTGGCTCTGTACTTATCATCAGCTTAAATCAAAATCCTGTTTTGTCCCAGGTGGTTGGACCAAAGCCGTATTAGCCTCGAGGGAACTCTTGCTTAAGCAGATACACGCTTGTTTCATGTCGGTCCTACCTCTTACGGATTTGTTTGAACATTTCTCTAATTTTAAAAAAATGTAATCTGCAAAAAAATAGAAAATAGGGTGGTGAATCCCCAAGCACACATCTCCCAGTATCAATAATTACCAAGATTTTGCCAAATTCGGTTCATCCATTAATTTCAGACATCATTTCACCCCTACGGACTTCATTGTGCTTCTTTAAAAGTACGAACATTTTCTATGATCGGCGATTGTTAGAGATTTTTTCATGTGCTTTTTTTTCTCCCCAACATTTTGTTATGAAAAATTTCAAGCATACAGCAAAGTAGAAAGGATTTTATTTATTTATTTTTTAAACATATTTTATTGACTTTTTACAGAGAGGAAGGGAGAGGGATAGAGAGTTAGAAACATCGATCAGCTGCCTCCTGCACACTCCCCACTGGGTATGTGCCCGCAACCAAGGTACATGCCCTTGATCGGAATCGAACCTGGGACCCTTGAGTCTGCAGGCCAACGCTCTATCCACTGAGCCAAACCGGTTGGGGCAGCTGAAAGGATTTTAAAGTGAATGGCTGTGATTCTGCTGCCTGGATCCTATCATCAACATCAACACATCTCTCCATCTATTCATTCCCATTATCCATTCGCCCATCAATCCATCTTTTTTATATATTTCAAAGTGAATCACTGAGAGCAGGAAACTTCTCCCCGACATAGTTCAGCCTTCATATCATTTACAACAGTTTTGATATTGGATACCTTTTTCTTCTTTTGAGGTAAATTTATGATGGAATGAACAAATCTGGGGGGGGTGTTTGCTGAGTTTTGACAAATTCATGTGCCTGTGTAATCCAAATCTCTGTCAAGATATAGAACCATAGGTTCCTGCACCCAGAAGGTTCCTGCACACCCCTTCCTGATCAACGCCCCCCGGCCCCCTCCCAGTGGTAAACACTGATCTGCTTTTTTTGCACCGAGGATTAGTTCCTTCTGTTTTCGAATTTCCTATAAATGGAATCATAAAGTACATACTTTTCCATTGATTCTTCTTTCACTCAGCAAAACGTGCTTGAGATTATCCATGCTGTTGAGACTGTGTTTCTGATGCTGTTTGGCTGCAAGTAGTTACCTTTTCATCGCCAAGTAGTATTCCATCGACTGCTTATACCACTGTTTTCTCTCCCATTGATGGATGCCTGGGCTAGTGCTAGTTTTGGATCATATGAATAAGCTTCAATGATCAATCTTGTTCAACTTCTGTTTTGAGATGCATGTATGGTTTTTGTTTATTTTCTGATAAATTCCTAGGAATGGAATTGCTGGGCTAGGTGGTAGCCCAGCATGTAAAAACTGCCATATACTGTCAAATTGGTTTGGGCCATTTCACGATTCTGCCAGCAACGAATGACAATTCCAGTTGTCCCACTTTGCCAACAGTAGGTTTTGCCAGTCTTTTTTAAATTCAGTTATTGTGGTGCGTGTGTAGTGGTATCTCATTGTGGTTTAAACTTGCATTTCCCTGATGTTATGCACTTTTGTACATATTATTCTCCACTTGTATGTCTTTTTGTGATGTGTCTGTTCAAAACTTTTGATTTTTTTGGGGGGGGGGTCTTTTTGAGTTATAGGTGATGTTTATATAGCCTGGATACCAGCTAGAATTTTGTTTCCAAGTGTGCAGCTCATTTATTATTTTAAATGGTATCATTGAACAGGAGTTTTTGGCTTTGATGATGTTTAACTTACTACTTCCTTCTTTTATGGTTATTACTTTCTCTGACCTAAGAAATCTTTGTCTTCCCTTGAATTACAAAAATATTTTCTTGTGTTTTCCTCTAAAATTTTATAATTCTAGCTTGCACAGTTAGCTCAAATTATGTATGCATGTAATTTGATACCAGACTCAAGGGCTTGGTTTTTAAAACCAATTTCTAGGCTGTGGTTACACAGGAAGAGCCACACAGCAAGGGTAAACAAATATGAGTCTAGTTGCTGCTGGGCTTTCTTTTTAAACAGTTTGTAAGTGTGTGATCAGGCACAAGGGACAGAACTTGCGTGTGTGTGATTCTTGCCCCTGTTCTTGCATGTTTTCAGCAACCATATAGTGAGGGCTCACCATGTGCTATGCATGAGACAGTGGTATCCAAGAGCTGTCTACAGGTAATCAGATTGTACAGGGGCTACAAGCATGTGGTGTGTGAATAGGGGAAGAGCAGAGTGAACATGATGGGGGGTCCAGGAAGGCCTCCTTGAAGGAGGGGATGGAGATTTGGGTACGAATAAGATTCTGGGGGGAGTGTTTCCAGGGCTTGGGGGAGGGAGGGAGGAGACATACAAAGTCAGCACAGCCCAGAGTGGTTCCTGCTCTTCCCCACAGGACAGGTGCTCTAAAAGTTGGAACACAATGATGCTTTGGTGACTGGCATGTGTCTTTCCGGGTGTCTCTTCAAGACGCGGTGGGGCCATTGCCAAGATGCTCACCTCTGTCTTCTTGACCAGTTGCACCTTCTTGAAGAGGTTTCTCCCATACATTTAAGTATTTTTGTAGAGAAGATACATGTCTTCCACGAGGTCTCTCTGAAGGCCCTGAACATATTCTTTGCTGCTCTCCAGCCCCTCAGTTTCTCCAAGGACCATTCTCTCTGCTGCCTTCCCTCCTGCCCACAGGGCCCGAGAGCGGCCAGTCCCAACAGCCGTTCTCTGTCATGCCTGCCGTCCTGCTCGTCTCTGAGCCTCTTGTCCTGCTGAACCAGCGTATCTTTCCTCAGAGCCTGAGCATTCCTGGGAAGTTCCGACAGCATCACTACCTGGAAGGACGTCCACACTCCTTTCTCGCTGCCCCTTCAGCACACTCGCTAGAGTCCTCTGTGCATTCCTTGGACCTCCCTGCCCGCTGCCATTCCCAGCACTTCTGCCTTCTCTCTCTCTCTAGATGCCCCTCTGCCCTGGGTTGAGGCCATCAAACGGGTGCTGCTTAGATTCCCATCTCTCCTCTCAAATGGTCTCTAACTCCACCCATCTTCCCTCCTTACTATGTCTCCTCTGTAGTCCAGGCTCTGGCTCCATCAGTTGATTTTGACTCATCAAAGAATCCCTATCTGGTAATCAGTTTCTCTACCCACAAAGATGATCTGATTTCATTTCTTTTACCTACTACCCCACAATAATAATCACATAATTAAGTCTTGTAATTACTCCCTGAGTAATTTCATGAGCCCCTACTTGACTTTTTTTGTTGCTTTTGCCACCAGATTTTCAGCATGGCGGTCTCTCTCTCTCTTCCTCCATTTCTTCAGCAGCTTCCACTCCTTGGTTCCAGCCAGCCACTACTGAACCTGCTTTCTTGTCACCAAATGAGACATCCTCTTCTCAGCCCTCATGCCTTTTTATTTTTCTGTGGCATTTAACTGTTTAACTTAAACTCGTTTCTTTATTTGACCTCTCTGTCACTGAATTTTCTTCTTGTTGTTAGGCTCTCCCCCCCATCTCCCCCGAAACTTCTTTGTCTTGCTTCCTAAATATGATGTTCTTCAAGGTTTTGGCTGTGTTCTTATTCCTTTCTCTACTCAGCAACTTTATTCATTTTTTATGGTTCTGTGTTATTCTAAATGTTTTCCAAATGTGTGATTCCCGCAAGTTGCCATTTTCAATAGTGTGTGGGCATTTCTACCAGAATTCTTTTGCTTCCCTTTTGTTGACTTTAAAAATTCATATATTTATCACCCATCCCCATTTCTCTAATCTGGCGCCTTGACAGACATGGCTAATCAATCAAGATGGTCTGTCTTATGAAGTTCTTCAATGTGGACCCCCAACCCAGGCAGCCACTGCTAGCTGGTATATCAGTTGCATATGACATTTACTTGTCATATTAGTACCTGATATTCCTTTAGGTTGCTTGTTCTCCTCACATATTTAAAGATTTGGCCTGGCTTTCTGTTACCCAGGATCAGGTCCCCTGAAGGATTAGTTTGTAATCCCTGCTCAGTTCCCCAGCACCAGAGGCAGAGTATAAACTTGAGTTATTCAGATTTCTCGCTGTCTGATTAAAAAAAAAAAAAAAAGAAAAAGATCGACATAAAAGAGATAGGTAGGAAATTTGAGTTGTTTTGTCTCAAGATTGGCGTTCAATATATATATGTTCAAAATAGGTCTTGATTTGCAGTTCATAGAAAGCATTTTCACTTGTCTTTTTGCCTCTGAGAACAACACACTTCAGGAAAAGCATTGGCTTTTACCCACCCCCAGAGGCTAATTGGCTTGGCTTTGTGAGCTGTTAAGGAGGAAGGCCATTCCTGAGACATGGGTCCTCCACTGGGGAGACCCTGCCTGTAGGATCTCAGTGTTACTCCAGACGCCCTGGAAGGGTTTTAAGCGATTGGCTTGAAATGATGGCCTTTAGGACTTGATTTTGGTGATCCTTGGCACCTTCCCCTCTTCTAGACCAAGAATGCATTTTCTTGCTCTAAGTGTTTTCCTCCCTTGCACAGCAGCTGTGATAGGTCACAGGCTTCCAACTACTGAAAGAAGAGGAAAAGCAGGCTGCAAATCCTTTAAGATTTTGAACTTTGAGTTTTAAATTGGATTGTGAATGGGAGTCAGTTATATGGGAGGTGATGGGGGACCTGGGGTGAATGCTGCTGCTGACCAGCTGTGTGACTTTGGGCAGTAACTCTCATCTCTTGATCTTAGTGTCCACATCTGTATGACGAAGCTGTAGAGCTGGCTGATCTCTAGGGTCCTTCTGCATTCAGCACTCCATATTCTTTGTTTCCCTGCTTATTGCTGTTAATTTATCTACTGATACTCTTCTGTTTAGACAGTGAACAAAGTTCTGTGGAAAGATCAGAATTTTAAAGAGTTTTTGGAATTGTATATATTTGTGGGTCTGCGGGAAAAGGGAGAGTGCCCTGCCCTGGAAGATTCTCAGTGTACCTAGGGGGATGGGGAAGAGGCAGGCTTAAGAACTGCCAATTTATCGACGGCCCTTAGGTTTATAAAACAGCCAGGAAACAGAGGTGTATGGTGCAGGCTGGCATCCCATCAAGCCACACAGTGTATGGCCATGATAAGGAGCACAGGTTTTGGGATCAGGCGGAAGTCCTGAGGTGCTAGTCCTGATTTTGTCATCCTCTGGCTATGTGATCTTGAATGAGATAACCTCTCCTAAACCTCAGTTTTCATGTTTGTAAGTGGAATAATAATGGTGCTTCCTTCATAGCATTGCTGTGAGGATTAGATTGGATAATAAATAAAAATCTTAGCCCATGTGATGTATAGTAATTTGTCAATAAACCTAGCCCATTTTTTCTCACATCCAGCTTTTATTTTATTTTTAAATTTATCTTTATTGTTGAAAGTATTACAGTGTATTACTCCCCCCCATTGACCCCCTCCTCTCCTGCCCCCTCCCAAGGCCTTTACTGTTACTGCACTATTGTCTGTCATCTGTGCATATACATTCTTTGGTTAATCTCTTCCTGCCTCCCACCCCCTTCCCTCTGAAATTCATCAGTCTGTTGCATGTTTCAATGTCTCTGGATCTATTTTGTTCAACAGTTTATTTTGTTCATTAGATTTCACATATAAATGAGATCATGTGATACTTGTCTTTCTCTGACTGCCTTATTTTGCTTAGCATAATCCTCTCCAAGTCCCTCCATGCTGTATCAAAGGGTAAGAGATCTTTATTTTCTTTCAGCTGCATATTATTCCATTGTGTAAATGTACCACGTCTTTTTTTTTTTTTTTAAATCACTCATCTACTGATGGGCACTTGGGCTTCCTGCTTCCAGATCTTGGCTATTGTAAATAGCACTGCTATGAACATAGAGGACATGTATTCTTTCCTATTGGTGTTTCAGGATTCTTAGGCTATATTCCAAGAATTGGGTCACTGGGTCAGATGGCAGTTCCATTTTTAATTATTTGCAGAAACTCCATGCTGTTTTCCATAGTGGCTGTCCCAGTCTGATTCCCACCAGCAGCGCACTAGGGTTCCCTTTTCTCCACATCCTCTCCAGCACTTGTTATTTGTTGATAGTAGCCATTCTGGTAGGTGTGAAGTGATACCTCATTGTAGTTTTAATTTTGTATCTCTGATGATTAGTGACTATTTTTTCATATGTCTCTTGGCCATCTGTTTGTCCTCTTTGGAGAAGTGTCTATTTAGGTCCTTTGCCCATTTTTTAATTGAATTGTTTGTCTTCCTTTTGTTAAGTCTTATGAATACTTCATGTATTTTGGAAATTAACCCCTTATTAGATGTATCATTGGCAAATATGTTCTCCCGTACAGTGGGATCTCTTTTCATTTTGTTGATGGTATCTTTTGTTGTGCAGAAGTTTTTTATGTTGATGTAGTTTCATTTATTTTTCCCTTTGTTTCCATTGCCCTAGATGTGTCAGCAAACATATTGCTATGAGAGATGTCTGAGATTTTGCTGCCTATAGTTTCTTCTAGGCTTTTTATGGTTTCATGACTTATATTTAAGTCTTTGATCCATTTTGAAATTATTCTTGTGTATGGGGTAAGTTAGTGGTCTAGTTTGATTTTTTTTTTGCATGTATCTGTCCAATTTTCCCAGCACCATTTATTGAAGAGACTGTCTTGACTCCATTTTATGCTCTTGCTTCCTTTGTGAAATATTAATTGAGCATAATGGCTTGGGTTGATTTCTGGGTTCTGTTTTCCAGTGTTTTCTGAGCTTCAGACTTTTTATCTGCAAAGCGGAGATGTTGGATCAAATATTCTTCTGGATCCTTAGTTTCAAAATTCCATGATTCTAGTTTGGAGTCAACTACTGTTTTACTTTTTTGGGTTTTATTGAAAGGTCTTTACTACTCCCTTTACCATATGCCAGAAAACATCAAGATTATTTCCTTTTAATTCTGGTTATTTATCCTGGAGTGGAAAGACTTTATTATTTTTTTAAATTTCTTTATTGATTAAGTTATTACGTATGTGTCCTTATCCCCACATTACCCCCTATCCCCCCCCCCCCCCCCCGCTTATTTCCTCACCCCCCTGGTGTCTGTGTCCATTGGTTAGGCCTATATGTTTGCATATAAGTCCTTTGGTTGATCTCCCCCCCCCTCCCCTATCTTCCCTCTGAGGTTTGATGGTCTGATCGTTGTTTCTCTGTCTCTGGATCTGTTTTTGTTCATCAGTTTATGTTCATTATATTCCATAAATGAGTGAGATCATGTGATATTTATCTTTCTCTGACTGACTTATTTCACTTAGCATAATGCGCTCCAGTAAACTTTAGAGAGTTCTGAGGGATTAAAACACCTTCTCCTCTTCCCCTTTGTTGCCCATTGGCCCATCTAGGTTTGTGTCAGTGTCCTCCTGAGCAAGGTGGCCAAGGCAGCTCCTAAAGTGACACGCGTGTCAGAGAGCTGGAGAGGTCTCATTTCTTTGGTTCATGGTTGTCAAGACTACTTTTAAATACCCCAAATATGGTGGTTCCATAGACGTTCCTTCGGCACTATCTAGGTCAGTGGTTCTCAACCTTGGCTGCACATTAGAATCACCTGGGAATCTTTTTAAAATCCTGATTTCTGGGCCTCATCCTCCGGAAATTCTGTTTCTTTGTTATGGGGTGGGGGCCACAACATTAGTAACAAAGAAACAGAATTTCCAGAGGATGAGGCCCAGAAATCAGGATTTTAAAAAGATTCCCAGGTGATTCTAATGTGCAGCCAAGGTTGAGAACCACTGATCTAGGTCATAGAAACTGAGAATCAGCCTTTCCCCTTTTTGCTCTACTAATGTTAGAACAATTAATTTTCTTTGTAAATATCTTTCTTTCAGTAGTTTATCTTCCTGTACACTACCCAACTGTTCATCCATCTGCTAAATAAATATGTCAGGCATTGGGCTAACCTCCAGAACACAGATGTTGGACTTGGTCTTTATGCTTGAGCACTCCTGGATAAAGACCAACAAGGAGATACCGTGGTGTTTGGTGACTTGAGAGGGATGTTCAGGGTGTGTGTGTACAGGTAAGGAAAGGAGGTGACCCCTTGAGCGAACTCAGGCAATGACATATTTACTTTGAAATAGGAGTTTTGATATTTCAAAGTAAGACAAGGTTTTAGTTAACTAGCAACAAGTTAAATACATAAAATCTGCCCTATAAATACATATTAGACATAATTCCATTTAATGGAACATCAATGTCTGGATGCAAGCATTTTCTAAACTAAAATCCCCTCTCATGATACCAATCACAATGTAGTATTTTGCCATTAAATTTATTTTTCTGTTGGAATAAGCCTTTACAGTATATTACAGTTTCAAAAAGTAACAATATAGAAAAGGGGTTTTTATATAAAAGCAAAGTTTTTACTGATTTAAAAAACAAGGGCATTGGAGAGGAAAAATATTGCTATGTCTGTGGCGTCTGTTTCATTGCAAGTGCCTGGATCTGTTATCCTTAATAAAATCTTGACTTTTCTGTCAGAGTGTGAGTGAATAAAATATATCTGCAGAGATATTTTTGGTAGTCAGCACAATTCTTACCTTTTGATTTGAGGTTTGTAGGAATCCTAAAATAATAGGGTACTAATTGGCTCAGATTGAAATCTCAGATAATTGGATGGATTGTGAGCACAGAAATGGTAATAGTATGTAATGTTTTTATCCTGTAGGAGATGGTTATTTGTTTACTATGAAACACAACAATTTATCTCAAGTGGACAGAAGATTAAAGCACTCAACTTATGTTCCTATAATTAGGAGCTATTTTTATTAAATGTACTAGAGGCCTGGTGCACAAAATTCGTGCGTGGGGGGGGGGGTTGTCCCTCAACCCGGCCTGCATCCTCTCCAATCTGGGACCCCTTGGGGGATGTCCAACTGCCGGTTTAGGCCTGATCCTGGGATTGGGCCTAAACCAGCAGTCAGACATCCCTCTCACAATTCGGGACTGCTGGCTCCTAACCACTTGCCTGCCTGCCAGTCTGATTGATGCCTAACTGCTCCCCTGCCGGCCTGATTGTCCCCAACTGCCCTCCCCTGCCGGCCTCATGGCCCCCAACTGCCCTCCCCTGCTGGCCTGATGGCCCCCAAGTGCCCTTCTCTGCTGGCCGGATCGCCCACAACTGCCCTCCCCTGCTGCGACCCGCCTCCTCCATGTGAGGCGGTGGAGACACCAGGACCGGCCTCATCCGTGCCACACAGAGCCACGGGACCCCCCAGGCCTCACCGTGCAGAACGGCCACCGGGCCCCACCTCCACTGTACGCGTGGCCCTTTGGGGTGGCCATCTTGACATTGCTGCATGAGGGTGTTGCACAAGGGCGTGATGCCACCTAGGCTTTTATTATATAGGATATGATATAAATACATGTTCATCTTCGAGTATTAAATGCCAACAATGTGCATTTTGAGAAAGGAAACCTAAATTTTATTGAGCATATTTAGTGCTGTGAAATTCAGATATTGATAGTATAAGGACTAAATATTTGACAGATTTCCTAGTAAATAATTAGGAAAGCCTAAAATATTTGTCATGAATTTACTTTTATGATCACAAAAGTAAAATGTAAATTGACAAGTTTATGTCTTCTTATGGCGTTTCAAGATAGAAATTTACAAATGAAAAGAAAATAGAAATATCTGTAAAGGAACTTGTTTATATGCAGTTGTATTCATGTGAACAATACAGGTGTCGATCATTCTCTTTGGGGGTTGGAGAGTTGAATAGAGGTACCCAGTAACAACACCGGTGGCAGCAACATTTACTTAGATGGTTGAACTTACTAACTACACTGGGGCCTTGACTTACGAGTGTTCTGACTAACGAGTTTTTCAAGATATGAGCCATCTCTTGGCCGATTTTTTGCTTTGAGTTGCAAGCTAAAATTCAGGTTACGAGCCAGCTTCAGATACCCCAACGCTAGTTGGCGCAGCGAATGTCACAGTGAACGCCACAACATCAGCCCAGCATCACGTGTCTCACTCGTTCACTGTTGATTTGACATACGAGTAATTTGAGTTATGAGCTCCGTCACGGAACGAATTAAACTCGTAAGTCAAGGCCCCACTGTAATTGTTGCCTTGAAAATAGCTTTAGAGTAGAGGGTGATGAATTCTCTGTATGTTTCTCTCTCTCTCTCTTTCGTTCCTTCTTTCCTCCCCTATGCACTGCCCCAGAGTGCTGTGTATTTTAGTTTTTGTAATTAAAATCAGTTCAGTGTAAAAAGTTTTACAATAATTCCATGCCATTCTTTCATATAACTAAGTTGGAAATCACTCATGGACTTTTGTTGATGTGCTAGTGTCTGATGACTAGAGGTGCCCCACTGGTGTGTAAGGATTGTATATGGGCACACAAATAATTGATACACTCCTTAGTTTTTGAGAGCTCAAATAGTTGCCCATTATCCAGCAATTAGTAGAATAGTAAGGTTCATTTATTACAGCATGTAAAATGAAAAGCTCACTATAAAGTATAATGGCAAATTATTATTTATCACCTGCATAATGAGACATAGAGTTTATTTAATTATTCATTTATATACTCAGTCATTTATTCAATAAATGTTTATTGAATGCCTACTGTGTGCCAGGCAGGATATGAGGTACTAGGGATGTAGCAGTGAACAAGACAGGGAAGGTCATGAACTTGATAGATGAGATAGACAATAAACAACTGTGCCAACTACAGATAACGGTAAGTAATGAGAAGGGCATATGGGGTGGTGAGAGGAACTGAGAGAGAAGAGGGGACCGGGGTGTATTTTAGGTATAAATGATCAGCAGAAGTCTTTCTAAAGAGGCAGCAATTGAGGTGAGACCTGAAAGAAGAAAGGCGCCAGATATAAAATGTGAATATGGTTTCAGGGAGTCAATGGCATGTAGTATACCACTTGTGTACAAAAATGATAATCAGAATTGATCCAGGAACCAATGAGGAAAGACAGTAGCCTGACCCCAGAGCACAGACTTGGGGTACCGTTAGGTCAGGTGTGGAGCCCTAATTGCTCAGTGATTGGGAGGCCTCAGGGGCGGGCCTGGGCCAGCCGAGTTGGTACTCAGAGGACTCGGAGGCCACAACTATTTAACTGTTAATGCAGGGAAGTATTTAAACAAGCAATAGGGCACATGTAACGGCTGAACATCAGCCATGCTTGTGTGTAATGTGTTTTTATTGATTTCAGAAAGGAAGGGAGAGGAAGAGAGAGAGAGAAACATCAATGATGAGAGAGAATCATTGGTAGGCTGCCTCCTGCACGCCCACAAGAGGTATCAAGCCTGGAACCTGGCATGTGCCCTGGCCAGGAATTGAACCAATTCCTCCTAGTTCATAGGTTGATTCTCAACCACTGAGCTATGCTGGCCGGTGCTTATGTGTAATTTTATGATCCAAGGAATTTTGACAATTAACCAATTGCAATTACAGATCATTAAAAAAATTTGGTGACTTTTCATAGTTCAGTAGAAAAAAGGAAGGGTTACATTTCTGTCTTCAATGATAGCAGTCATGGATTCATAGTCTGGGTCACATTTTGAGAAGGTAGCATTATCAAACTGGATATGACTTCTCAAGAAGGCAACCAATCTAATTTCATGTGTTTTTACAGGCGGCATCATTGTCCACATCTCCCTACCAAGATTTATGATAAAACAGAGAAACCATGTCTTCTCTCCGAATACACCGAGAACTACCCTATCTATCACTCGTACCTGCCCAGAGAGTCCTTCAAGCCCAAGAGGGAGTACCAGAAAGGGTCCATACCAATGGAAGGCCTGACCACATCGAGGTGAGGGCAGGGGTATGCATGTGTGAACGTATAATTAACGGGGTAATGCATGTCACTAATGTACAATTGAATGTAGTGATGTTCAATACTGCATTAATGTGCACCATCGACATATGCTGTTACTGTCTTAATGTTAATTTTCTGTATCTCTGAAAATCCTGCATGGATTAATCTGTCCAGTTTTCCCCAATCTCCTCTTAAAGAGAAAGGATTCTTGTGTTGAGGGCAGGGAAAGAGGGGAGGGGAAAGGCTAAATTGATCTACATAGAAAGGTGGGAGGTTAAGTCAAGTAACAAAGGGATGAAAAGAGGGGGCTGCTGCTGAAAAAGGAGTTTTGGGCTTTTGCGGCTAAGCTCCAGGTCAGCTTAGGTCAGTGGTTCTCAACCTCGGCTGCACATTAGAATCACCTGGGAATCTTTTTAAAATCCTGATTTCTGGGCCCCATCCTCCAGAAATTCTGTTTCTTTGTTATGGGGTGGGGCCACAACATTAGTAACAAAGAAACAGAATTTCCGGAGGATGAGGCCCAGAAATCAGGATTTTAAAAAGATTCCCAGGTGATTCTAATGTGCAGCCAAGGTTGAGAACCACTGGCTTAGGTGGATGGTGGTGGTGATGTTGGTTGTGGTGAAGGAGAACTTGATCATAGAGGAAGAGTGGGCTTCTTTGAAATGATGCTACAGACTTTGAATTGGGGGCCCCCTCAAATGTTCTTCAGGAAGGAATATTTCCTTTTAAATTACTCTTGCCTAATAAACTCTAATTCTTTAGCTCCAGTTCTGTGCAGAGACTGAACCACTGGGCTCAGTGTATTTGGGTTGCAGAGGTGTCGGTATTGAGGGGCTGGGGGGGGGAGTGATCAATCTCAGGATTGTTCTACATGTTGCAGGACTCTAACAGAATCTGCCCCTGATGCCTCGGTTACCGCCAGGTGATAACTTGGGGCTGGTGACTCCATGGGGTAGAAGCATCTTTGAGTGCAGTTGGGCAGTGTTTCAGATGGCATAGATCAGTCCCAGATGAGACCTGGAAGATGGACATACTCACTGCCTGAGCCACCCCTCGTCGCGGCAGGATTGCTGCGAGGTGGAGATGAAATGGTCTGGCACAGTGCCTGCCCGTGACAGGTGCTCAAGGCCTGGTGAAATTCCTCCCTGAGTCTCATAACTGTGCTTTTGTAGTGAAGGTCCCCGAGGACGCAGGCTAAGCAGAATCACTCTAATTCATTCTGCCCCCAGGGTACCCCCAGGATAGGCCTGGCATATCCTCTGTTTAGATTGTGGGTTGGAGGCATAGTGTTCCTACTAAAAGCTGCTGTCTTTTAGGTTCAGAGGAAGAAGTCCCTGTTTGGGCTTTGGGGCAGAAAAGACCCCGGAGGGGAGGCAGGGGAGAAATGGTGTGAAGGGTCCCTGTGCTTGGAGGGAACCACTGGATGGAGCAGCTTCACAAAGGGAGGGAGTCGAGTGCCGCGTCTGACACTTGACTTGAATCAGGCCACTTTTGTGCAGAGCAGTTTCTTAAATGACTTGATTTAAGCACAAGGTTTCCAGGTCCCTCTTGAAAAAAAACTGTAATTTATGCAACCTGCTTTTCAGCCTATGACTTTTTAAAAACAACATGAACCTTAAAGCTTGGCCTCACTTTATGAAGAAAATAAAGCATTCTTAGTTCCTAAGAGGCTGAAGACCACAACCAGAGCTGTGCACCCTTTCAGAACATTGCTTTTCCTTTTAAGAAACCGTGATTAACAGAAATGTAAAGTCCTTGGCATAAGCATGAGAGACATGGAATTGGTAGAAAAGGATAGAGCTGTGTTGAGAAAGGGCTTGCGAACACCACATGCAGCCTCTAGACGCTGGGTTTCTCATCTGTTTATACCCAATCTGCAGGAAATGAAGAGCACCCTGCACATGTAAAGCACAGCACAGCTTCAGATGATATCACATTAGGGATCTGTTTCATGTCCTGGAAATACAGAAAAGGGTGTCTGAGGGTTGCGTGTTGAGGAATGATTTCTGTTTGTTGCCCACAAGCTTAGGAGAAGAGGATAAACCCTCCCTCTGGGGCGGGCCGTGCTCCGTCACCTGGCCGAGCCCCAGATGGAGCCCCACAGGCCCCCTGGCCTCCCATGGTGCTTTGCAAAACAAAAACTGCCCCTCTGACCTGTCCTAAATGACCCTTGCCTCCCGTCACTTCCAACAACAAACATATCACCCAGAAGGCCCCTCTGTTCTTGTCAGAGCCAGAGTCACCGTCCCATTCATGTCAAGACGTGGCCCAAGTGGAGGAATGCAGAAACTGAAAGAATTTCCAAAACAAGTTGTTCATGATCCTAGGGGCCTTGAAAAGAAGAAGGGGTAGGAGCAAGGTTCCCCTGGGAGGGAAAAAGAGCAGAGCTGTATTTCTCCGGTCCTTTGTTTTCTTCCCCGAAAAGAGAACTCGGGGAGAAATAAGCAGAGGAATCTCTTCTCTCTCCTTTACGTCAATTTAATCATTTCTCAGCCCTGTGTCTTCCATGCTGGGCACTAGTGATCACAGACCAACAAAACCATGGCCCTGTCAGGAAGCTTTCTTTATTTGATTTCCAGTGAGTTCCTATTGAGATAAATGAGCAGACATCACGATTTTATCAACCATATTTTCTGAGCCTTACAAACTCAGCAGAGACTCTGATTCATGTATCTGTACATACAACAAAACGATTCCCTGTCAAGGAGTGCAGAGAAGCTGTCTTCTGAGTGCCCCCCCAGAGGCCTCTGGGGGATGGGATGGGTCAGCCCTGTGCCTGCACACCCGGTGTCTGCATGGATTGTCATCCCTCTGTCCTTGGGTCTCTTATTACCAGAATGTCCCACCCACGTCGCTGTCTAAAGGCTGACCTGGCTTGGTTTCTGAGATTGGCCGTGGGGGTGCCACCTGCTGCATAATGAAGTCACGTGACCCAGGGCTTGGCTGGCTTTGGTGATTAAGCCCAGACACAAAAAACACCTGGTTTCTGGAAAGGTTATCATCCCAGCATGAGGCGTGAGTACAGCTGCACACAACTCTTGCTGACTGTAAATCTTGGGGATTTACAGCAGGTGCCTTAAGGAGAGAGCTTGTGATTTTCAGCCCCCCCGCCCCCCTTACTACGACGCTTTCTCGCAGCCCTTGGTAATTCTTCCACATGGGATCTGCCTTTGGTTCAGATAGACCTGAGACCAATTTATGAAGAAGAGGTTTGTACTTCAAGCCTCATTTCCCCTTAGGCGTGTCATTCAGCAAAACTCTTGGGCCCCGTTTTGTGACATTATTTCTGTTAGGAAAGCCAGATCCTTTAAGATGGGCAAAGTGGATAACTTCATAGGAAAGAGGTGAGTCCTCAAGATGGTGTGAGACCTTTATTCTAAAGGGAGACCATAGCCCTAACTGTTTTGGCTCAGTGGATAGAGCGTCGGCCTGCGGACTCAAGGGTCCCAGGTTCGATTCCGGTCAAGGGCATGTACCTTGTTGCGGGCACATCCCCAGTAAGGAGTGTGCAGGAGGCAGCTGATCGATGTTTCTCTCTCATCGATGTTTCTAACTCTTTATACCTCTTCCTTCCTCTCTGTAAAAAATCAATAAAATATATTAAAAAAAATGGAGACCATGGTCAGGGTGAATTGGAGGTGCACATGTGTGTAGGAAGATTGCAGGGTGAGACTTGATAGGTTTGGCTGAAGGGTGGAAGGCAGGAAGTTGGCAGCACACATTTCTTCATTTACTGACAGACTTCGGGTAAACTGAGAAGTCAGGGAGGCAAGAGCTAAAAGAGAAAGGGCAGTTGGTACCCTCTTCAAAAGCCAGGAAAGAAGCAAGAAAGTTGCTAGTAGACTTCAGTCTTTCCCCACCCATGGAATTTTACACATTTTCTGTTCAAATATACTTGGCTTTCTACTCAGACCTATACCCCAAGGGATATGCTTACTCCCCTCTGTACACTGGCCTGAGAATTAATGAAGACATGCAGAAATAGGTCTCAGCACTAGACTTGCCTGAGCAATTTCAGAGCCTTTGATGCTGTGTGTCTTTGATTAAATTTGGGGACAATTTGCCCATTATTTCTTCAAGTATTTATTTTTTTCTGTCCCTGTTCATTTTCCCCCCTCCTCCAATCTCTTTTCTCTTTGTTCTTTAGTATGGATAGTTTCTATTCATCTGTTTTCAAGTTTACTGAATCTTTCCTCCACCTCTATTCTAATATTAAGCCCATCCAGTGGATGTTTTATTTCAGATATTGTATTTTTCAGTTTTAGGGTATACATTTGGTTCTTTTTATTTCGATACTGTTTGCCTTCTGTAGTTTCCTTTTAATTCATTATGACCTCATTTGCCTTTTGTAATTGAGCATAGTTAAATAGCTGCGTTGGTTCTAACATCTGGGTCTGTTTGGGTTGGTCCTCATGATTTATCTTTTTCTTTCTTGAGAGTGGGTCACACTTGTATGTATGCCAGGTAATTTTGGATTGATCCTGTACATTGTTAATGTCGTATAGTGGAGACTAGATTTTTCTATATTCCCTTCTGAAGATGTTTTTTTCTTCTTTTTAGAGCAGATAGGGGGGGAACTTGATTGGACTGAGTGAAAATGCAAACTCTGTCTTGGGTGGCAGCTTAAATCTCAGTTCAGTTCTTTTTTAAAAAAATTTCTTTATTGATTAAGGTATCTTTTTTTTTGTCTTTTAAAAATATGTTGTTTATTGATTTCTGAGAGGAAGGGAGAGGGAGAGAGAAAATCATTGATCGGCTACTTTCTGACACCCCCCACTGGGGATGGAGCCTGCAACCTGGGCATATGCCCTGACTGGGAATCCAACTGTGGCCTCTGGTTCATAGGTCGATGCTCAACCTCTGAGCCACACCAGCTGGGCCTCAGTTCAGTTCTTTGCCTTTAGCGTGTTGCTTGAAGGCTGACATGCATGTGAGGTCAGCTAGAGATTTGGGCCCAGTGATAGATAACATTTGAGCTTCTTGTCTCTGGTTTTCTCCTTTCCAGGATCCCTTCTTCACTTTCTGGTACCTGTGGTTGCCTCAAAATTTGGTCCTCTGGTTCTTCAGTCAAGAGAGACGGAAGGTGTTCTGTTCCCATTTGAGCTGCCTTACCTAGCGCAGGCCGGAGCCCGCCTTCAGACGGAGGCCCTGAAACAAAGTGGGAGCTCCCACTGAGGCTCACCCGTGCCATTCCCTTCTTTCACCCATTGATTCTGCTCCAGAATCTTCCTATCTTGGTTGCTCTTTAGTGCTGACAGGTAGCTGTGTTTATGTTTTGTCCAGCGCTTATATGAAGTGGTGACAGATGCTAGCCTCAGCTTTAGTGGGGGTCAAGGTGATGAGAGAGTAGAGCAGGAGACAGGAACTATGTTGCCTGAGTCCTGGAGGCAGGTGCTTGGAACTCTGTCTTTCATTGTGAACACAAGGAGGGCCCAGTGTGTTCTTCGCAGGATCAGTGACAAGAATCAAGCCCTGCCCTAGCCGGTTTGGCTCAGTGGAGAGAAAGGCCTGCGGACTGAAAGGTCCCAGGTTTGATTCCAGCTAAGGGCATTTACCTTGGTTGCGGGCACATCCCCAGTAGCGGGTGTGCAGGAGGCAGCTGATCGATGTTTCTCTCTCATCGATGTTTCCAACTCTCTATCCCTCTCCCTTCCTCTCTGTGAAAAATCAATTAAAAAAAAAAAAGAATCAAGCCCTTAGACTCAGCCTAGGGACCTTCCTCAGTGCGCTGGGATGGGCTCCCCAACCTGCCCGGGGTGACATAATGGTTTTCTTAGTGGGTGCTTTTTCACTCTGGGAAATTTTAGAGTTCTACATGGAAGTAATGAAATCAAATCAATTGATTGACAAAGAGCAAAACCCCATATTAAGAGAGAGGACAGATCATGAGGAGTATCTCAGAAGTCTAGGGAAAGAGCATTTAAAAAATGAGAGAGAGGATGGATAATATGAAGATGCTGCAGGAGGATAAAGGCCTGCAGAGCAGTGACTGGATTTGGATACATTCAAGCCTCACCTAGAGAAAGGAAGGAGTAGAATCAGAGCTGATGGGTGGAGCATAACGGGACGTGAGGAAGGCAAGTCTGTATCCGTAGACAACCCTTTCTAGGAGAGAGAAGGCAGGGAGAGAGGACTGGAGGGGAGTGAACTCTTGTGTCGTATTTTATTTTTCCCCCTTAAAGTTTAGAAAGGATGGAGCATGTTTAAATACTGACAGAAAGGAGGCAGTAAAGGAAAAGGATTAAGCACAGACCAGGAGATGGTCCATCGATGAGGTTTCCATGAAAGAGGGAGGGGTTTTAGGATAGCGGTGAAGAGATTGGCTTTGGGCAAGAGGAGGAACTCTTCTTCTTTTTTTTTTTTTTTTAAATCCTCACTGGAGAAGTGATGGTATTTTTTCCATTTATTTTTATTTTTTTAAATATTTTTATTGATTTCAGAGAGGAAGGGAGAGGGAAAGAGAGAGAGAAACATCAATGATGCGAGAGAATCATTGTTTTGCTGTCTCCTGCACACCCCCTACTGGGGATCGAGCCTGCAACCTGGGCATATACCCTTGTCCGGAATTGAACCTGGGACCCTTCAGACTGCAGGCTGACGCTCTAGCCACTGAGCCAAACCAGCCAGGGTTCCATTGATATTTTAGAGAGAGTGGAAGGGAGAGACGAAGCGGGGTGGGGGGTGGGGAGAGAAACATCGATGTGAGAGAGACACATCAATTGGTTACTTCCCCCCCCCCCCCCCCGCCCCGGCTCGGGGCAGGGATGGAACTGGAACCCAGGTACCTGCCCTTGACTGGGAATCGAACCCGAGACCCTCTGGTGTGCAGGCTGACGCTCTAACCATTGAGCAACACCAGCCAGGGCGAGGAGGAACTTTTTTTTTTTTTTTTTATTGCTTAAAGTATTACAAAGGGTATTACATATGTGTCCATTTTTTTCCCCCTGCCCTAGACAGTCCCCTAGCCTCCCCTATCCCCCGGTGTCTTATGTCCATTGGTTATGCTTATATGCATGCATACAAGTCCTTTGGTTGATCTCTTACCCCCCTACCTCCTGCACCCACCCTCCCCGGCCTTCCCGCTGCAGTTTGACAATCTGTTTGAGGCAGCTCTGCCTCTGTATCTATTATTGTTCAAAAGTTTATAATGGTCTCTATTATCCATGAATGAGTGAGATCATGTGGTATTTTTCCTTCATTGACTGGCTTATTTCACTTAGCATAATGCTCTCCAGTTCCATCCATGCCGTTGCAAATGGTAAGAGTTCCTTCCTTTTTAGAGCAGCATAGTATTTCATCGTGTAGATGTACCACAGTTTTCTAATCCATTCATCTACTGTTGGGCACTTAGGCTGTTTCCAGATCTTAGCTATGGTGAATTGTGCTGCTATGAACATAGGGGTGCATATATCCTTTCTGATTGGTGTTTCTGGTTTCTTGGGATATATTCCTAGAAGTGGGATCACAGGGTCAAATGGGAGTTCCATTTTCAGTTTTTTGAGGAAACTCCATACTGTCTTCCATAGTGGCTGCACCAGTCTGCATTCCCACCAGCAGTGCACAAGTGTTCCTTTTTCTCCACATCCTCTCCAGCACTTGTCGTTTGTTGATTTGTTGATGATAGCCAGTCTGACAGGTGTGAGATGGTACCTCATTGTTGTTTTGACTTGCATCTCTCGGATGATTAGTGACTTTGAGCATGTTTTCATATGTCTCTTGGCTTTCTTAATGTCCTCTTTTGAAAGGTGTCTATTTAGGTCCTTTGCCCATTTTTTGATTGGATGTTTATCTTCCTTTTGTTAAGTTGTATGAGTTCCCTATAAATTTTGGAGATTAGGCCCTTATCAGATATGTCATTGGCAAATATGTTTTTCCACACAGTGGGTTTTCTCGTTGTTTTGTTGATGGTTTCTTTTGCTGTGCAGAAGCTTTTTATTTTGATGTAGTCCCATTTGTTCATTTTCTCTTTCGTTTCAAGTGCCCTAGGAGCTGTATCAGTGAAGAAATTGCTTCGGCATATGTCTGAGATTTTGTTGCCTTTGGATTCTTCTAGAATTTTTATGGTTTCCTGTCGTACATTTAAGTCCTTTATCCATTTTGAGTTTATTTTTGTGTATGGTGTAAGTTGGTGGTCTAGTTTCATTTTCTTGCATATATCTGTCCAATTTTCCCAACACCATTTATTGAAGAGACTATCTTGGCTCCATTGTATGTTCTTGCCTCCTTTGTCAAATATTAATTGAGCATATTGGTTCGGGCCGATTTCTGGGCTCTCTATTCTATTCCATTGATCTATATGCCTGTTCTTGTGCCAGTACCAGGCAGTTTTGAGAACAGTGGCTTTGTAATACCTCTTGATATCTGGTATTGAGATCCCACCTACTTTGTTCTTTTTCAGGATTGCTGCAGCTATTCGGGGTCTTTTTTTATTCCAGATGAATTTTTGGAGAGTTCGTCCTAGATCTCTGAAGTATGCTGTTGGTATTTTAATGGGAAGTGCGTTGAATTTATAGATTGCTTTGGGTAGTATGGACATTTTAATGATGTTGATTCTACCAATCCATGAACACGGTATGTTCTTCCATCTGTTTATGTCTTCCTCTATATCTTTTAAAAATGGATTCCATTTCATATGATTGATTAGTTGGGCACACAAACAAATTCTGAAGTTTTCATAGATAAACATTAATAATAGGTTTTTTTTAAAAAAAGTATTTCATGGCCCCTTTATCGCTGTGAAAATCTTCTTGGCCCTATTTCCAGGCTCCCGAGCTGGTTGGCTTTGTTATTTCTTCTTTCTTTTTGTCAGACTCTTGTCAAACACCTTCCTGTGGCTTTGCCTAGTGATTTGGAGTCAGTTGCTATGACCTTCCCAGCAGGCCACTTTAACCTTTACTTAACTCGGGCTCTCTCTCTCCTCCCTCCATACTATATCACTTTTATGGCTCCACACCTGAAAGAAACCTAACATCTTTGACCAATTTTTTTTCTTGGTTCTTAGTCACAATGGGCACAGGGACTAAGAAATGCAACACAGGAAGTGAGGGGAGTGTTGTTAAAAAAAAAAAAAGCTGCTAAATGTGAGCAATTTCTGGGAAGGATAAAATAGACTTTTCTCTTGTGACCTTAAAGGGTGTAGGATTATGTGAGATTGGGGACTGTGCAGTTGCGTTTTGGTTAATGATAGGTTTCAGGGAATGTCCTTAACATAAAAACACAATGAGGAACATAAATTCAGATTTAATTCACTCTTAAGCCGCAGCAAATATTTTTGGGTGGGGTATAAATGAGCTCAACTGAAAACCCTTCCGCTCTTCAGAAATAGATCATTTCCCCCTCAAGATCGTTTTTCTTAGTTATAGCTGATTAGGATATTCAATCATAGATGTGCTTTCACAGGGACTTACATTTTGTACTGGAGAAGGACGCTCGGGGAACAGTTTTCCCTCAACACAGTGAGCAAGGACTGTGCTGAATCAGCTTTTGCCCTCGAGCAACCAGCTGCAGGACAGTCCATGAACCGGTGTTGGATTCTGGGCATTTTCCTGCTTTTTTTCTGTAGAAACAGCAGGAAGTAGGGCATTAAGCGCAATGAAGGAAGCCCTTGAAGGAAGGTTTTCACAGTATCTCGACGGAGAAGCTGGCTCCCTGAGGGAGTAATGTCGGAGGAGGATGTCATGACCTGTGTGCCGGGTCCGGTGACTGGAAAGCACTCCTGGATGCTCTGGGGTTGGGAGGGCCGCAGCTTGGGCCTTGTTTCTTACCACTTGCCCTTGGCATCTCCTGATCCTCCTCCTTGGCACAGGGCTGAACCCTGGGGTAGCCATCGATGAACATGGGTTTATGCAGGCGGTGTGTGTGTGTGTGTGTGGTCTCTCCTGCCTCCAGACTTCTCCCCACCCCTTTTGTTTGTTTGTTAATCCTCACCCAAGGATATTTTCCATTGATTTTTAGAGAAGGGAGGGGGAGAGACACAGAGAGAGAAACATCGATGTGAGAGAGACACATCAATTGGTTGCCTCCCACATGAGCCCTGACCAGGGATTGAGCCTGCAACCAAGATACATGACCTTGACCAGAATCAGACCCTTGACCCTTCAGTCCAAGGGCCGACACTCTATCCACTGAGCCAAACTCGCTAGGGCCTTCCCATCCCTTTGGGAAGGAGGGGCGCTCACCTGTAACTTGGGAGCCCTCCCCTGAGAACACAAACTCTCTGATAAAAGCTGCCATGCAGTCATCACTATCAGACAGGGCTTTCTGGAAACTGCCATTTCTCTGTGCCGCCTAGGCCCCCCTCCGAGCCTGCTGCTGTGGTTGGCTGAGCAGTAAGCAGACCCTGGCATGAGCTACAGTAAGAAGGATGCAAGTGTGGACTGACCCTGGGGTTCTCATTTAGCTGCTCTCTCTGAAGTCCCAGTTGTACACAGCGGCCTCAGGTCACCCAGCTTCCTCCTCCTGTTTACCCACAAGGGGCTCAGGGGAAGGCTGAAGACCTGTAACTGCTGCCCAGAGATATTTTTAAATCTACCCAGAGGGTGTTACTGGGAGTTCAACTGAAGCATCTCCCATTTCCTCCGAAGAGCCCTAGGGAGACTAGTTCTCCTGCTTCCTCCCTCGCCGCCCCTATCCCACCAAGCATTTTCAGGCCCGGGTCTGGGTTTATGGACAACCATGTGTATAACTCATGCAGGACAGGTTACAGTGGAGCGTGTTACCTTTGCTAGTCAAGCGTGGCTCAGTAATGCTGCTCCCGATTTCGGCCGGGAAGTGGGTTTTATTGGTGTTTGGGTCTGATGTTTTCCTGTCCGGAAACCTCCCCCCTCCCTTGGCGAGGCTGCTTTGGCAAGCACCATCAGGGCCCATCTACCTCCCCTTGTCCAGGTTAATAAATGGGTTCCAGGCCAAACCAGGCTGTCCTGTCAAGCAGAGCCCTTGGGGAGAAATACTTGCTTAGGAGAATCTGCACGAGAATTGCAAGTCAGGATCGCCCTGGTGGGGACTGGGAGCCCAAGGCCAGCCCCGGTGTGGCCAGGGTGATCCAGGTACAGCGAGCTTTGTGCCTCCCTGTAGCTGTGGGGTGCTTAGGGAAGGGAGTATTTCCCATTTAGTGAAGGCCATCGCGCTTTGTCATCCCACTGTTTCATGCTCCCTGCGATGATGAGGGCACTGGTGGCAGGGAGCAGGGAAATGAAAGGCTCAGTGTCTCCCTTTATTTATTATTATTATTTTTTTATTTTTAAAATATATTTTATTGATTTTTCACAGAGAGGAAGGGAGATGGATAGAGAGTTGTAAACATCGATGAGAGAGAAACATCGATCAGCTGCCTCCTGCACACCTCCTACTGGGGATGTGCCTGCAACCAAGGTACATGCCCTTGGCTGGAATCAAACCTGGGACCCTTCAGTCCGCGGGCCGACGCTCTATCCACTAAACCAAACTGGTTAGGGCCGTGGTCAGCAAACTGCGGCTCAAGAGCCACATGCGGCTCTTTGGCCCCTTGAGTGTGGCTCTTCTTAAGCCTTAGGAGTACTCTAATTAAGTTAATAACATTGTACCTACCTATATAGTTTAAGTTTAAAAAATTTGGCTCTCAAAAGAAATTTCAATCGTTGTACTGTTGATATTTGGCTCTGTTGACTAATGAGTTTGCCGACCACTGGGTTAGGGCATCAGTGTCTCCCTTTATGTACTGTTCTGCTCTTCTGGGTTTTCTGTAAGGTCAAGCAGAGGAAGGAAATAAATGTTAGCAGGAGAAGCTATGGGAGCACAGAGAAGGAAGTGGTGGTGTCTGAAAAAATAGAGTTAGCTCCACAGTGAGGGGATTTGGGGGGAAGGAAGGCAGGAAGAGCAGGCGCAGAGAGGCCTTCTCAGTGGCCCGGGGTGGTTGGAGTGGAATGTGGGCCGGGGGCGGTGGGAGATGCGGCTGGGGAGTAAGGCAGGGCCAGGGCCAGCGAAGCTTACACACCACGCTAGCAGGCTGGGCTTTATCGGGAAGGGTTTTAAGCTGGGGAGTGAAGTGATCTGATTTTCAGGTTAGAGGGCTGATTCTGGCCAACTCAGGGGATTGAAGTAGAAGTGGCCGTAAGGAAGCAGGAAAGCCAGGCAGTCAGCTGTCACCTGGTCAAGTGAGGAATGGTCAGGGTCTGAGCCTTGGAGGGAAGACAGACTGATGAGGTGGAGGGGCCGTCGCTGGTGAATGACTGGAGCTGTGCGGGGTGGATCCAGATGGTGTCCAGGAGCCTGGGGTGGGTGAGGAGAGAATGGGGTGTCTTTCTCGAAAGTGGGCAACAGAGGAGGAAGAGCAGTAGGGGCATGGAGTAGATCATTCTTAGTGGACATTTGTGGAATTGGGCTGAGTCGAAACCGAGAGCAGTACCTGAGCCAGGGGCCCCGTGCATGTGCTTGTTTTCATTACAGGAGAGATTTTGGGCCCCACAAAGTGTTACCAGTGAAGGTCTCCCAGCCGGACCAGTTCGTCCCAAGTGAAGAGAACATGGATCTGCTCACGACGTATAAGCAAGATTACAACCCCTATCCCATCTGTCGAGTGGAGCCCATCAAACCTCGGGACAGTAAATATCCATGTGGTGACAGGATGGAGTCTCTGCCCACTTACAAAGGTGGGAGATGCTGGGGGGCAGCTTGGGGGAGGGACGAGGGACAGGCTGAGCCGGACGCAGGCCAGGAGATGTGTTTGATATGCACCCCCCCACCCCCTTAGTGCCGGGGTTGGGCACACACTCCTGTGGGCCTCTGTGGGCCTGTGGCCCATTCTTGCACAGCTGGAGAGCTAAGAATGGTTTTTAAAATTTGAATGCTCAACAAAACTCAAGACTGGTTCAGGATGTGTGAAAATGATATAAAATTCAAAGGTTAGTGTTCATTAGGACGTTGTGTTGGGACACAGCCACACTTGTGCATTTCCACATTATCTGTGGCTCCTTGGTGCTACAGCAAAAGCCCAGTAGTTGTGATGGAGACCGTGGGGCGTGCAAGGCCTAAGACATTTCATGTCTTCCCTCTTCTAGAACATCTTTGCCAGTGCCTGCTTTAGCTTGTTGTTGAAGTCCTACATTGGGGAAGCATTTCAGTGGAGTGATTGATTTATTTATCATTTAAAAAATTATGGAAACCTCGTTCCATGTCTGGATTATATGAAGCTAAATTTCTCATTGAAGAGGCAATGTATAGGCCATCTTTGTAAGTTAATCATGTTTATCATGAAAAAAAAGAACAGTTATTTGAAGATGAAAATAAAGGTGTTTTTGGTAAAAATAAAAACACTGCAGTGCAAGTTTTCATCTTCCTTTAAGAAACTAACATTGTTTTTTTTATAAAAAATATATTTTATTGATTTTTAACAGAGAGGAAGGGAGAGGTATGGAGAGTTAGAAATATCAATGAGAGAGAAACGTTGATTAGCTGCCTCCTGCACACCCCCTACTGGGGATGTGCCTTGCAACCAAGGCATGTGCCCTTGACTGGAATTGAACCTCGGACCCCTCGTCCCCAGGCCAATGCTCCATCCACTGAGCCTAACCGATCAGGGCACGAAACTTACATCTTATTCGTGATGTTTGATTTTGTCTTAAAATCTATTACCCTTCTTGTCCCATATCTAAAGGCCTTCTGATTCCTTCTTTTCCACTGCACTTGGGACCTTTTGCTTAACGTACCTTGGAAATCCTCCAAATCTATGGATGTGGTAACCCTAATTCCTGTCATGTCCCCTACTTTCAGTGACTTTTTAGAGTCCCAATCCATTGACCTTGTCTCTACTGACCAGCAAGTCTGACCGCCTCTAATCCTGTGAGCTACACCTGGACCCAGTGCCTCCTACTCGTGGAGATGCTGTGATTCTCCTTCCTACTGACTCCATTCCTCCTACTACATTGGTTTTGAGAGCTTCTCCCTCAGTGACCCCAACCCAATGACATTGTAATCACCTTAATCTTGATCCCTCTTTGAAGGCAGAAAACCCACTCGTACCTACTCTTTCCCATTTCCATTTATTTCATGACAGGTTTTTTTTTAAATCTCTTCAGCACAGCAAAAAAAAAAAAAAAAAATAAAAATAAAAATAAAAATAAAAAAAATAAAAAAAATAAAAAAAATTATGGAAACCTAACATATAGACAGAAAAAAATGTACAAATCATAATTATACAGACTAATGAATTTTTAAACTCCATTTAAGAAGTATTTATTTTTTTTGTTTTCCTAGTTATCATTTATTTATTTTTAAAATTCTCATCTGAGGATATGTTTTTATTGATTTTAGAGGGAAGGGGAGAGAGAGAAACATTGATCGGTTTGGTTGCCTCCCATACGCACCCTGACTGGGATCGAACTCACAACCTAGGTATGGGCCCTGACCAGGAATTTTGGTGTTCGGGATGATGCTCCAACCAACAGAGCCACCAGGCCAGGGCCATTTATTTCTTTTTTATTTGTTTAATTTATTTTTTAATTAGTTTACATTCAGTACTATTTTGTATTAGCTTCAGGTGTATGCCATATTGGTTAGACAATCATATAGAACTTTACAAAGTGTTCCCGCCAATATTTCTAGTACCCACCTGGCACCATACATTGATATTACAATATTATTGAATGTATTTTTCTATGCTGTACTTTACCTCCCATGACTATTTTGTAACTACCAATTTGTACTTCTTAATCCCTTCACCTTTCTCACCCAGTCCCCCCCACCCCATCCCCTCTGGAAATCATTAGTCTGCTCTCTGGTCTAAAAGCCTGTTTCAATTTTGTTTGTTCATTTATTTTGTTCTTTAGATTGCATATGTAAGTGAAATCAGATGATTTTTCTTTCTCTAACTGACTTATTTCACAGCATAATACGTTCTAGGTCCATCCATTCTGTCGCAAATGGTAAGATTTCATTCTTTTTTATGGCCGAGTAATGTTCAATTTGTATATGTTCCACAACTTTTTATGCTTGCACTGTGCAACCCCCTTCAGTGCTCACAGCCCACAGGTAAGGTGTTCCACAACAATTTTATCCACGTGGGTTGACGGGCACTTGTGTTGCTCCCTGTCTTGGCTATTGTAAATAATGCTGCAGCGAACATAGGGGTGCATATATTCGATCAAATTAGTGTTCTGGGTTTTTTCAGATCTATACCCAGAGGTGGAATCACTGGGTCTTAAGGCAGTCCCATTTTTAATTGTTTGAGGACCCTCCTTACTGATTTTCCACCAATGGTACACGGATGTTCCCTTTTCTTCACATGTTCAACAACACATGTTGTTTGTTGATTTATTGATGATAGCCATTCTGACAGGTGTGAGGTGATATTTAATTGTGGTTTAATTTGTACTTTCCTGACAATTAGTGATGCTGAGCATCTTTTCATATGTCTATTGGCCATCTGCATGTCGTTTTTATAGAAAGTGTCTATTCAGGTCCTCTGCCCATTTTTTTAATTGAATTGTTTGTTTGTTTTGGTGTTGAGTTGTGTGAGTTTTTAATAAATATTGGATATTAAGTCCTTATTGGATGAATCATTGCCAAAATATTCTCCCATTCAGCAGGTTGTTTTTTATCTTGTTGATGATTTTCTTTGCTGTGCATAGGCCAATGAATTTTGACTGAACACATCCATACAAACAGCACCCAGATCAAGAAATATAACATTGATACTCCCATCCAGTTACCCTCCCCACCCAGGATAGAGCCATTGTGCTGACTTTTAACACCATAAATTAGTTTTGACAGTTTTGAATTTTATATAAATGGGATTGATTCATTCTTTATTGAGCATTTACTACATACATCTTAGACATGGCATTAGGGACTGTGAAGGAAGCACAGTGACCTTATGTGAATCTGGTAGGGACACAGGTCATGGCGTCGTATGTGTGGTGCAAGCAATGTAGCAGTCACTCTGTGGAGCACAAGCCATAGGCTGAGGCCATGGGAATGGAGGCCAGGCTTATCAGTAACGTTTCTGCTTATGATGCACATAGATTCCCTAGGAATACATGCTGAACTGTACGTTTAACATGTCTGTGAATCTCTAAACAACTGTGCTAATAGTTGCTTTTATGTAGTCAAGCCAAACACTTAGGCAAAAGGAGTGGGGAGGCTTGGGGTCGGGGTGGGGGTGGGGAGGAGGGTAGAATATTCTTGAAGCCCTTCCAGAAGCTCTAAATCTATATTTGGAAGACTTCGCCTGTGGCTGAGCTTCCCTGCTTCTCCCAGGAGCTGAGACTCAGTGCCTCTTCAGCAATGTGGTCTTTGTTTTCCTACCTTCTTATCATTGCTATCATTCTTGTCCACTTTTCCATAACCATTTCCATAACCACCTTCTGCCAAGCCACATTCTGGACACTAATACCCAGAAATGGTTCCGCCTTTGCGCACCCCAACATCATCCTTCTGCTTGCTCTCTTGCCCACTCCCACCGGCAGTCCTTGGCCTCACTGGGACCTCCAGCCCACTGATACTTCAGTCTTTCTTCTCATCATCAGCCCTGCCTGTGTCTGTCCCCCATGTGGCCCATTCCACGTATTTTTTCTCTCTCGTTTTCTACCACGTTGTATTTTTGTGGCCTTTTTATACCCTCTCTCTTCTGTTCTTTAGTTGCTTCTTCCTAGCAAAGCCCCAATTCTGCCTTCTCTGACCATACACCTGAGCAGAGCTCCTGTCTTGTCAGCTGTTACTCATTTTCCACAGAAAGGAACTAGGGGGGCTTTTAAAAATGGCCATCTGACTTGATTTCTTCTCCACATAAAGGTCCTCAAATAATTATCATGGTTCTTAGGATAAAAACCAACTCCGCTGATGCCTTGCAGATTCTGGCGCCTCCTGCCAGCGCCCCTGTGCTCTGCCCAGGACCTTCTTTCAGTTCCTTTCCTCCATCTCTTTTCTGTCTCAGGACATGTCCCACATGCTGTTTCCTCTCTGTAGAGCCCTTCTCCCTTGCCCTGTCTAGCACTTGCTCTTGAGTGAGTAGCAGAAATGTCGCACCCTTCAAGGCCTTTCCAGACCTACCCCCCCACCCCTTGCCAGACTAGACACATCCTGTTAGATGCTCTAAGAGTGCCCTGTACTCCCCTGTTTTGTAACTCGTTGCATAATTTTCTCCACCCCTCGGCCCCCTTCACGTTTGTCTCCTTGGCCGGACTGTAAGCTCCAAGAGGGCAAGGATCTACGTTTCTCTGCCAGTTACACCCAACAAGGCAGGCACTGTAGTAGATGGTTTACAAAGGAGCCAGTAGTGCCAGGCACATGGTCATGGCACCCTTGCCTCCTGATTCTTCCTTTTCATTCAGTGTCTACGGAAGGCAAAAATGGGCACCATGGACACTGAGCCGGCAGGAAGGAGCCCTTCCTTCTGATGGGGGAGGGAGCAGGCACTTTTAGCTACAAACTCTCCTTTCCTCCACGCCCTTTCTATGGCCCTCCTGGATTTGTGAATCTTGGCTTAGTTAGAGGCTCTTTAGAGCAACTGCGTGAGCAGCCCAGTTCCCCTCCCCTCCCTTCCCTAGGTGCAAGGACAGGGCTGGGAGTGAGAAATGCTCCTTGCTTACCTTAGGGGTTGGCAAGGGTACAATAGACCATTGTTGTTATTTGAAGACACTCCTGCCTCTTTATTCCAGCAAAATATTCAAAATAAACACACAGAAAAAACGCAACCTAATACATATGCTTTAATCTCTCCCCACTCCAGCTCTCCCATATTCCTCACCTTCTCCAAACAGTTACATCTAAAATTTCCCTCTGCAAACCAGAGAATAATGTTCCACTGCTAAAATGAAATGGTGGCTGGCCTTTCCCTCCTGACAAAGTTAAAATTGAGAAACCCCTATATTCTTCTCCTTTCCCCCCTTGAAATGCAGATGTAAAAGCAAACAAATCAGTATGTAGCCAATGAAATGTACTTATAGTTAGATTTGATCCATAGGTGCCTGTTAGCAACCTATGTGTCTTAATAGTTTTTTGGAATAATATATATTTAACATATTCTGTTAATGTAAATGGTTGCTTTGCCCCCTTACTCCCCTATCATATAGAATGGCTTCCAAAACTGGGCCTTGAATGGCCAGCATATGTTTTCCCAGCATTTAGCACATTACAAAGGGGATGATGCTACCAAGGTGGGCTTAGTGAGGAAGTGCATTCATGAGCGGCTCTGGACCATTGTTTACAAGGGCTCTGGTGACACAGTGTGGCACTGGATTTGCACAAATCCTCACCCAGCCCATTACTCTGTGGGTCCTGACCAAGAGCTCGAGTGAAGGCTTGGGGAAGACCCGTGGCATTTACCTGCCCTTGCATAAGTCGTGCACAACCTCTTGTACGTGTGAGGGGCCCTTGCCTTATCTCTTGGAGTATCAGCTTTTTCAAAAAAATGTTTTTATTAACTTTTAGAGAGAGGAAGGGAGAGAGAAATAGAAACATCGATGAGAGAGAAACATTGATCTGCTGCCTCTTGTATGCACCCCCACTGGGCATTGAGCCCGCAACTGGGAATCGAACTGTGACCTTTTGGTTCATAGATTGATGCTCAACCACTGAGCAATGCTGGCCAGGCTGGAGTATCACCTTTTGATGACTTGTTTGTCTCTTGTGGAAATTTGCTGCTTTAGTAAGTTTTTTCCATAGCAACCTTATGGTTTTATGGCCATACATTGATTTTCCTTCCAAAGAGGGGGAAGAAAAAACAACCAAAGACCAAACTCATTAAATATGTGTATTTCAATAGGTTCCATCTATATTATATCTATATGCTCCACTTACTATGGTTCTACAGGGAAAATATGCAAACTTTCCCCTTTCCACTCGTATGGCCAGCACCTCTACTAGAAAACCACCAGTACAATATGCTCCAGCAGCATTTGGTTGTAATTTTGACATTTTCAAAACACTGTGCAATTGGAAAGATTGAGAGTGTAATTACTTGATGCTCAGCTTTAGGTTTAGCTAAGTTTTTTTTTTTAAAGACACATTATTGAATGGAATCCCTTTTAAAGAGGTTCTTGCCAATTACCCACATGACACCCTGGCCCTGAAGGGCTATACTGATGGTTTTCATGCTTATGAACAGTTTGTCATGTGGAATTCTGAGGTTTTCAGGGTCTTGTGGAGGTTTTTTTTTGTAATATATGCTGGGTGGAGGAAGTTAGAAGGTTGGATAATAATGTGGTTTAAACTGTATTGTTGGGTATCAGAAATTACATGAGGCAACTTTCAGCTTAGGAACCTGTTTTCTTATCACTTCATCCATCAGGGAAGAGGGCCAGAAAAGCCCTGTCCTTCCCACCCCCACGGACCTTGAGGCAGCGTGAAGGCATCTACAGGTAGATATCCCCATATCAGGGAGGCCTGAAGTCTGACGGGGAAACATGTGGTTTATATTCAGCAAGATGGTTCTCTCAGAGGCCCCCTAATGCTTTCAAGATGCTGATAGAGCCATTAATGGCTCTTGGAGAAAGATTAGATTTTCAATTAAAATGAAGCCAATTTAAAATAAATAGTTGGTAGTATTATTAGCCTAAAATAAACTTAAGAGTGTGCCTGGGGGGGAAGGGGATGTCAGGACTTCCAAAGTGGTGGAGTGAGGAACTTGGCAAATGCTCTGCCCCAAAAGCAACAATAAAACTGGACAAAACAGTAAAAAAATCATCCATTTTAGGGCTCAGGAAACCAAAGGCATACAGAAAACTGAAAAGTATTTATTCAGGAAACACTACTAAACTATTGTTACAAACAATGGGAGTTTGTGGTGTTTTATCCTGGGGCTTCCATCACCCCGCCTACCCCCCCCCTCCCCCCAATCCGGATCCATCTGGGCAGGCTAGGTTGTGGGCAAGTATGTTAGTCGCTCTGCATTTGTAACATGAGCATATTGATGGTAGCCACCTCATTAGAGAAGTCTGAATATTAAAAGAGTTATTGACACAGAAAAGCATTTAGAATACTGTCTGTGATATAATAAGCTCTATATAAGAGGCAGTTGCTATTATTCTCTCATTAGCCAATACAATGCCCGTATTCCCTTGGATGTGTGTGCATTAGATGTATGGGTTGAGGGACACAATGGCAGTTTTCCCACGCACACCAGGCAGGCCTGGTTGGTCTGGCTGGCAGCCCATTAGTTGTGCGTTGTGAATCCCCTGTCTCACTGTATCACATGCATCTTCCCAGTCATTCGGTGCTGATTCAGAGAGGGCACCTTCCCCACAGAGCAGTGGTTCTCAACCTTCCTAATGCCGCGACCCTTTAATACAGTTCCTCATGTTGTGATGACCCCTAATTTCATTGTTACAAATTGAACATAATTGAAGCATGGTGATTAATCACAAAAACAATATGTAATTATATATGTGTTTTCCGATGGTCTTAGGCGACCCCTGTGAAAGGGTCGTTCAACCCCCAAAGGGGTCGCGACTTACAGGTTGAGAACCGCTGCCACAGAGGGATGGAACTGTTCTTGGACTGGGTAAGTCAGTGGTGTGACAACTCTGCTAGAACTGGTTCCCTGGATCTTCCCATGGCCATGGTCCCTCTAAAACACCTGTGTACAGCATTGTAGGGTGTAATATAAATTTTTCTCTTCTGCACAGCAACTCCCAGATACCATAAAGTTGAAATATCAAGCCCTTGAGTGAAGTGATGGTAGGGATCTGCTCTGTTCTTCTTCTGTTGCAAAGAACATCTCACCGGAGACTGGTGTATGGCTTTGAAGACCCCTTGGAATACATGCAGGTTGAATGAATTGAATTATGAATAATTAACACTTCTGCTTTATTTTCAGCTGATTATTTACCCTGGAACCAACCAAGACGAGAGCTAATTCGTCCAGACCACAAGTACCGGCCAGAATCTGCGAGGTTTGAAAATAGAACCACACACCAGGACGATTACCCTTTAAAGGGTCTAGTGAACACCATGAGCTGTAAGCCTCCAGCCATGCCCAAGGTCTGTAACATCCCCCTGGAGGATCTGACTAACTACAAGATGAGCTACGTGGCCCACCCTATAGAGAAGCGTTTTGTGTATGAGACAGAGAAGTTCAAACCCTGTGAAATCCCCTTTGAAAGCATCACCACCCACAAACAGTGCTTCCGGGGCCTGATGGGGGAGCCAGCCAAGAGCTTGAAGCCTCCAGCCAGGCCCTGCATATTAGACACACCTTTCTCTAACACCACTGAGTTTCGAGATAAGTACCAAGCGTGGCCAACGCCCCAGTTGTTCTACAGACCTCTTGTCCCCTACGTCCCTCCGGAAGAGAAGATGGACCTTATCACAACAGTGCAGTCCCATTACACATACCCTAAGGGGGCTCCAGCTCAGTCCTGCCGACCAGTGGTTTGCATCAAGAAAGGTCCCCGCTTCGAAAGCTCCACAACCAACAGGGATGACTACAAGCAGTGGGCCAGCATACGCATGGAGCCAGTCAAGCCCATTCCCCAGCTGAACCGTCCCACCGAGCCCTTGGACTGCCTGACCACCACCAGGGCCCACTATGTGCCCCACCCTCCCATCAGTACCAAAAGCTATAAGCCCCTCTGGTCTAGTCCCCAAGCAAAGGTCCCCGTGGAGGGCCAGACCACATACGCCATCAGCTTTACTCCCAAGGATTTGGGCAGGTGCTTGGCTTCGTACCCTGAGCCCCCCGGCTACATCTTTGAAGAAACAGATGCTTCGGGGCACAGGATCTACAGGCCAGTTTCCCACACAGGCTCTCGGCAGAACAGCCCTCTTTCTGTAGGTGATTCCCCAAACCCCAACCATCAGGAGTTGGCAGTGTCAGCCTGATTTTTTAAAAAAATTATTTAGAAATTGCAAAATACTTTAAAAAAAACACCCAGATGATTGAAAGTTATTTGTTGGACAGAAAAGCAATTCCCCCAAATGAAAAAAAAAATCTTCATCATCGTTTCCAGGACACTTGAATAAAATGAGAATCACTTGACTCAAGGAAAATGACATTTCGTCACTGGTAATTACTCCTCGAACCCTCCCTCTGCAGTGTTCCTTCTTGGGTCCCTTACCTTGTGCTCACGGAATCAAAGCTGGTCTCTATGAGGTTTCCTCTGAACCAGGGGTATTTTATTAATTTAATCATTGCATTAATTGACATTGTGATGAACCCTTGCCAAGTATGAAGTGCCAAAGAATAAACTTAATTTTGGGGGGAGTGAATCTGCAGGCCCGTATCATCAGTCCTCCCTTCTGCCTATGCGAAGAGAAGGCTGTGTTCCCAGAACCTTGGAGAGATTTTAGACTTTAGTCCCCATTTTATCCCTGTCCCGGTGGGAGTGCCTTGGGCCCTGTCTGGAGTCTTGTTTCAGGTTCTTTTTTCCCAGGGTGTCTTCCTACCTCTTCACATGGTGACATACCAGCAAGAACAGTGCTGTCTGATGGCGCATGGGCCTCTGATAACAGGAGATAGCTGACCCATGGGAGCGTGGACCTGCCGGACCGCTCCCACCTAACCCAGAGCAGGCTGTGATTCCAGTTGGAGGAGGGGAAAAAGGGACCCTGGCAACCGGGCATTCAGCAGCCAGCACCTGGGCTGTGCGTTCTCAGTGCTCAGAGCCTGGAAAAAATGGCTCCCCGTGCTGCTTCCTGGGAAGCTGGACCTCCTTGTCCTAAAATGGTAACTGTGACCAGATCTGTGACAAAGCTTGACTTAGTGGTGAGCTGGACCCTGCCCTGGGGAAAGGGCTGGAGATTTCTCTTTTGGGTCTAAGGTTTCACCAAGTTTGATTCTAAGGCTAAGTGATTTGGAAATTATTTTAAGTTGAGAAGACTCGAGGAAGGACTTTGTTCAAGAGTTTGCATGCTGAGTCAGATGGGCTCATGATATGGGTGAGCCGCTCACAGAGGGATGCAGACGGACACCTGGGTTACCACCTCTCTCTTGAATCCACAGAACTTAAAACATACTCCGAGAACTTGGTAACATGGTGGTGGGAGGAGAAAATTTCAGCTCAAGTCCAGAAACTCGAGCTTGGGCTCAATGCCTGGTTCATGGGTGAGCAACCTGCATCTCTTATCCAGGGCTCAGTCTTCCCACAGCCCTGACCTACTTTGCCCAGACTACTCAGGCCCCTACCCCTTGTAGCCTCACCATGAGGTTAGTTTGTATCATTGGGTTGGGATTTACATCATTTAATCCTCTTTTTGGTTCCATGGGGCCTGGATGCCTGCCCTTATGGGGGTAGAGAAGCTCAGAGATGTTACGCATATTGCCCAAGGCCACAGAGCGTGGCGCACCAAGGCCAAGATTGAAACCTAGGTCTTTTGATTCAAGATCCAGTGCTCTTCCCCACACACCAGGCACCTCCCATCTGCTGTGTCTCAGATCTCAAGGCTCCACAAGCCACATCAAACCACATTCTCTCTGTCTGAAGTCTTTCCTGGAGTCCACTAAGCTAAAGGAGATTACTAAGGAGGGTAGGTTTTATTATTTTGTTTTGTCATTTTTTACAAATCAAAGAAATATTTGCACTTGATTTGAAAAGCCAAATAGTGCTAAAATGCTTATAAAAAATTCAGCAATCTCTCATGCCCCAGCCTCTTGGCCTCCTCCATTGTCTCTTCCCCAGAAAACAGTTTAATTTGATCTGTTTCTGCTAATATTTTTCTTCATATTCCTAAATAATGTATCTATACTGTCTGTTGACTCATTGACTTTAGTCATGGTCTGTTTTGATTAATTAGGGGTGTTAGTCCTCTTACACTTCCCCTTCCCTCTCCCTTCTTTTCAGAACGGTTATTTGACAATACTTGATTAGATCAAGACTAACATGTTTTTCTAACGTTTCTGATGAGTAGGAAGGGAAGAAGATGATGAAGAATGATGACCCTGCCTGGTGAAGCTGAGCCTTCTTGGGGTGAGGAATGTCCTCTGAGCCCGCCCTTTGTGACATGTAGGGTCACCTCCATGGTGACCCCAGCTAGATGAGCTACCCAGGGCATCCCTGCCCTGCCCACTTCTGGGCTTCAGGAGCCAGGTCTCCCCTCAACCCCCCCTTTCTTTCCTGTTTTGGTCTCAAATTAAAATATCTTTATTATTATAGAAGTGGTTAACTCAAGTAAAAAATTAAGAAAATATATAAAGAAGGACACAGGTACATATTATTGGGGCTGGTACAACACAGTGGCCAAGAGCATACCAGGAGACTGTCCAGCAGATCTGGGCTTGCATCTTGGCCCCTCCTACCCAGTAGCTAGGGGACCTTGGTCAAGTTCTTTAACATGTGGGCACTAACAATACTGGTTGCATGATTTTGTTGTTTGAATTGAATGATAGAACATATGTCAATCACTTATCCTTGACTCATGGTTAACTCTCATTAAATGTAGGTGAGGATGGTGATGATGAAGATGGTTGCTGAGTTCTGCCTGGTTGAATCTACTTACGATTTTATTGGTATTTACAAGATGCAGGTAAGGATAACTGCTCGTATTTTATATTGTACATATTTTACAAAGTAATATATTTACCTTTTTTTTTTCATACAGTTAACGTACTTTTTAGTTGTTCTGAGTTGGGATTGCTAACTGCTCTCCCTGGAAATGTCATTGTAGGAGGTAACCTGGGTCATGAGGAGGGCAAGAGAAGCTGAGTGAGCGGATGGGGCTCTGGTCCCCGCCCGCCCCGCCCCCCCCCACTTGCTCTGTCATAAGCAGCAGCTTTTTAATCAAGTCTGAGTATTGGGCTTCCATATAAGAGTCTGCTGGCAAAAGGATCTATTCTATTATACTTCCTGCTGTAACACTTGATACAATCCCATTCCCTAAACCCTGACAATGAAAGGCTCCAAACAAATTGTCTTCTCTTGAAATGTTGCGCATGATTGATTGTGAGACTGAAGTGGGAGCTTAATCACCTGCCCACAGCCCAGGGTTCCCAAGGCGTTAGGCATGAATAAAAGAAAGCTAGTAGAGACCAAGAATACGACACAAAGGGAAAGGCTTTACGTCAAAGCAGGGAACAGAATGCAGTCTGTTCTGTGGACGAGGTTCTGCAGAAGAAAACAGAGAAAGCTTCCAAGGCCCTCAAAGGGCACGGCATCCTGTGAGAGGGAAGCCGAGTTTCCAGTGAGGCCAATGGGCTGCAGCTGCTGGGATGACTTGGCCTGGAAGCTCTGGGCTGGTTGGATGTGGTCTGCTGGTTTACGATGTGTTGCCAAGGGGCGTCTTCTGGGGTGAGATCCCACTCCCGATGATGGTGTCCCCCGGCCTGTGCCATGCACAGGGCAGCCCCTGTCAGCAGGGTATGTGACAGGGAAGGTCTTGTTCCTCGATTCCCTTACAGTGGGGCCACCTACATGGGTGAAGACCCTGGCACGTCACTCACTCCCTTTCTGGTGATCAGGAGCCATCTCTATTTTGTCCTCCAATTGAGGTATAAATACAGCATCAAGAACGGGAAAGGATTCTCCATTCCACTACTATTGTATTTTCCCAAGTGTCAACATCTTTAAAGATGAGCCCTTCCTTTTAGGCTTGGTTCTAAGATCTTCTGCCAGGTAATGGCTGGAGAGTAGGGAAGGTGGGGCCCACTGTTAGTGATTCTTTTAGCAATCCCCAGTTTTGGCATCAGTTGTCAGTCTGCTTTCTATGGTACCTGCATTTCAAATCTGGAAAGCCTTCTGGGTTCTGCCTGGCAGGCCTGCTCCCTACCAGCTCCAGAATTCTTGCTGTATTTTTATTCTAGGCTGTGGCTTCACTTCTATACTTCCACCATCTACCCCCTGTCTTCTTCAAGTTTCTTGAAAACCCTTGTCCGTTGATGACCCTCCTCCTATTGCACTATGACATTTTTTCATTTATTAGATAGAGCTTAATGGTGTATGTGAGGAGGTAGGGAGGAGATGAGACAAGTAAGCAGCCCCCCACGTGGCCTGGGATAGAGCCAGTTGGTTGCAGAAGATAAAGCATTAATGGGATTTCATCAGCATCTTCTCAACTGGAATGCACACTTGGAGGGTGACTTTTTCTTCTGATTGGACAGGAGGGCCAAGCTGGACAGTGCAGAATAAGTACCAGGCCAACCAGTGTATGCAGGTGAAGGGAGCCGCGGGCCTTGGGCCATTAGCCTCTGACCCCCAAGCTGTTCCCCAAGGCTGCCAGACAGCATCAGCCAGGGCTCTCCCACCTCCATCCTTGGCTCCACCCATCCTCCCTCCTACCCTGTCAGACATCACCTGCGATTCCAGGGAGGAGGGTCTAGGGATCCAGAGACAGCCCTCAGCTGAGCAGAGACCACAGTCCAGTTCTGACATCAGAGCAGCCGTCCTGGCTGGGCCTGTGCTGGGGTGGCTGGGGAGCCAGCACTCCCTGCCCTTTGTTATGGAATTGCTTTCACGTGGTGTCCTCCAAATACCTTTCATTGTAGTCTCATTGCTCTACCCGGGCTGGCTGTAATGTACAGAGTTAGAATAATTGTCTGCCCCAGTCCTGCCCCTAAAGCAGGAGTGAAGCAAACTGCTCAAGGCAATGGGCCCAGGACAACAAAGTCTTTCCAAAGTGATGCACCTTTTTTGCGATCTCGTGATTCAGGGCATGGAGATGAACGGAGGGTCCATTTCCTCTAAGAGTACTTTTCAGCTGTGCAGTTGTCAAGGAGGAGTAGGCGGGCAGGTGGGGCGTGCACAGGGCCCAATTGCAGATTAAATGGCCCCCTGGCTCCTTGGGCCTGCCTGCCATCCCCCAGGCCCACATCTGGTCGGCAGGCCTCGACGTGGGAAGACAGAGGCCCTTCTGAGCGTAAGGACGGGGGTGGAGGGCAGGCAGGGGTGTTTTCTTTGGCAGGCCCAGAGTTTCCACATGGCTGGCTGGGCAGGTGCGGGGCCCCTCCCCATTCTGGGGGGTGCAAAGGGTCATAGGAGCCTATGACCCTTCCAGAACATGTGCTCAGGAGTCTGGAAAAGGCATCAGGGCCATGCTAGGCTGAGCTCCCGTTTAAGCCACTTCTGGGCCACAGGCGCCCCAGTCCCTGCCTTTGCATCCTTGGACACAACATGATGGCTTTTCCTTGTCAAACTTGTAGTGTGGCAACAAACTCGCTTGGTGCTAATCAAAAGGATTCTGGAACCTTTCACTCCAGGGATTGAATCTAACGCTCATTTTCTTGGGCTTTTCATGTCCAGAGCAGTCAGCCAGCTGCCTGCCTGCCTACCTGCGCGCTGCCTATCTACCGGGCCAAGGCTGTTCTTTCAATGACAAGGGGGAAGCTTGGTTACTTCACCATTTTCCCCAATCCCCATCCATTTCATGTTACAGCATCACAAAACAGGGGAGCCTACACATACCCTTTAAACAGGCAAGCAGCTACTTGAGGGTTACAGGCAGACAGAATGCCTGAAAAATGACTGCAATTTGACATCTGTGCCAAGGAATGACTTATAAACTAAGAAATTGAATTTTTTGAACTATAGGCTCTCTTGGGCTTTAAAAAAACCCCACAAAAAACACCAACAACAAAACTTTTCATTTGAGTTTCTAAGCAGAGCTCAGTGCTTACTATCAACTTGGAGTGGCTCTTTTCTTGGCTAAGTATCACAACACCTCCCATATTCGAAGGTCAGTTATTTGGAAACCTCAGCCGTCCAAAACCGAGGCAAGAACCTGGAAATCAGCAGGCTTTAAGTTGCCAGAATCATTGACATGCATTTCATGTACAGAAACTTAGGTACTTTACTCAGCGCACACCCCCTACCCTGGCGCTGTCTCTCAGTATATTGGCCCCTCTCTTCCACATTTTTTTTTAAACACACAGTTCCAATGAACTTCTATTATCTGGTTTATTAGCCACAGAAGAGTAGGAGGGGCTGCTGCTAGAGGCAGACACATTCAGAACAGAAAGGAGTGACAGCTGATAGCTTCTCAGTGGGACTAGAGGCTCCCAAATGAAAACAAATGCAGAACTAAAAAGCATGGCAGCTCAGGAATTATGACCCCAACATAATAAAAGAGGACGAATACCTACACATACACACTTGTGTGCGCAAGCACACACATGCATTTTTTATTAAGACTGGAAAAATATACCATGGTTTGCGCTTCTGACCTCAATTTAGTTAAAAGAATAAAAAATTATACACACATTTATAAAGTCTGGACAAATGCATCAACAGTGTTGGATAAATGAATTCCCACTTGTCTCATTTATCTGGAATAATAAGAGAATGGGGATTTGGAGTATTTTAATATGAAGTTAACGTATAGGTAACGTGTATCAGTCTTTCCCCAGTTGTTCCCTGTGCTAAACCAGCCCTGTGAAATGGTCGTCAAAAAAAAGTTCACTGGACACATCAGTTTGGGAAAGGCTGGCTGTTAGATCCTCCTGTTGGCGTTTCATGATGCACGCTAATATTTTGAAGGCTCTATAGTACAGGAACTTTGTTTACATTTCTATAACCCATTGTATGAATTAGCAGTTAGGCACAGCTGGATCTAGGGGCTTGAATGCTGGGAGAAGGGCTTGGCCTTTGATATTCTGGCTTTGTTTTCTTCTGCCTTGCCTTCTTAGGTAATTTCTAGAAATTCTTTTTGATTTTAGACAGAGAGAAAGGGGAGGGAGGGAGGGAGAAAGGAAGGGAGACAGGGGTAAGGGGAGGGAGGGAAGGAGAGAGAGAGAGAGAGAGAGAGAGAGAGAGAGAGAGAGAGAGAGAGAGAGAGAACACTGATTCGAGAGAAACATAGATTGGCTGCCTCCTATGAGGATCAAGCCTGCAACCCAGACAAGTGCCCGGACTGAGAATGGAACCAGCAACCTTCAGTGCAGGGAAGACACCCAACCAATGGAGCCATACTGGCCAGGGCTCTAGCAGTTTTGAGCTTACAACATCCTTTTAACGAAAAGGCTTCTCCTTTTTAGTGGTTCTAGTAAAATTCCCTTAATTGTGTCTCTTTTGCCTGGACTGATCCCTGCACTGATTATCATGGCCAGGGTGATAGAAAATATGCATCATTCAGGCCAGAATTGGGGCTCCCCCTGACCAGAGCAGTGTGTGTGTGTGTATGGGCCCAATCCCATGTGAGCTCCATGAACTGTAGGGGCCGGGTGTGGGGTGAGTCCCTAAAAGAAAACTGAGGTGTAGTTTCCAGGGTAGGGAAGGAATGCATGCTGAGCAGGCAGAAACAATAGTTTCCAATTCTGACAATACAGCCCTTTTATTGTGTAAAACCTATTGGAACAAACATGGAGAAACACTGCCAAGTGCTCGTCATACATTTTTTCAAATAAGTTCAGAATACAATAAAATGCACATGCATGTAAACATGTGGCTGGCCCTTTCTTTGATGATTTAGAAACCTCGATGGATCCTGCAGTGCCTCAGTGTTGACTCCGTTGAAATATCCAGGTCAGTGGTAGTTGAGATTGTTTGGCTGCTTGATAAATGGGAGGTTAGGACACAGCCAGAGTGCAGGGCCCAGGGAGCCTGGGAAAGCTCACTGACCGGACAGTAGATGCAGTGTATGGTGTAGTGTTCTCTCAAGTTCTGACCACCCCAGCAGATGTCATCTCACTTTATCCACACACAGCCCTTTCTCTGTATTACCTTCCCATTTGGGTGGGGAATTGAGGCTCAGCAACTTGGCAAATTCTTCACAGGCTTGCTCAAGGCCTGCTCTCAGGGAGTTACCTTGAGTATCTTCAGTTCAGCTCAGGAGCAAATGGTCCGTGGCCCTGGCAGCTGCTCTGTGTCCTGGCACTGTGATTGCTGAGCTCCTGCTATGGGACAGAACTACCTGGACAACTGGAAAACCTCAGCTAAGTCATTGCCTGGCCCTTTCATTGTAATTTAAAAAATGATGGTGGATTGGGGGGGGGGGGGAGAAAACCAAGCCCATGACACACTTCACCACCCCACTCCTTGCCTTTGATCATTAAACATTTCCTAGAGTTGCTCCCCCGGTAACTAAGTTGTTCACAGCTTGTCTACTATTCTTCCTGGGATTTGTAACGAGGTCACCCCTGGCCATCATGCAGACCTGGAGGAGGGCTGTTTATGTCATCGTAAAGAAGGAGGCACGTTTCCCAGGCATGCTTTCTGGTCTAAATGATTGTTCAACCTCCCAGACCCTCCGAAGCCTTCTGTTCAAACAAACATTATTTATGTTCGGCAGGAGAACCGTTCCCCACTGTCTGCTTGCTCTACACTTACCTACAACTTCACATTTAATTTCTGTTTACACATATATAAACCATGTCTTTAGGAGCAGCCTGGGAAATCCTTCGTTGAAGATGGATCTCGCCTTTGGAAAACACAGAGGTGAGTGACATCTGTATATTGTGTTATCAGAAGCGTGACACGTGGCTGATTGGGACCAGGTGCTCCACAGAACCCATCTGAGTGAAGTGGTAAATCTCTAGTTGACAGGCAAGGTGACAGCGCAGTTCTTGTTAGCAAAGGCTTGGTTAGCAATATCTTCCCTCCCCTTTAGGGGTGGCGAAAAACAGTTGAAAACCTTGGGGTGCTATGAATACGAAGCTGAGGTTTGACTAAAGATAACACTCACTGGTCAACCCATATACATTTGACCTGTAAAAGCAGCTCTAAAAGGACAGGATGAATGTATGTGGGACAGACAACAATTTTAGGTGAAGCTTAGAAGATTGGTAGAATTCACTGGGTACTTAGTTTTCTACTGTTTACTTCAAGGTTTGCATTAAGACCAATATTTTCCTAGTTGGCAGTCTGTGACCTGGGTAGGGAACCTTCCTTGATTTAACTCACATTCAGTGCATTCTGAGTCTGAACCTGAGGTCTTTAAATCATAGCTGACTCAGTTAATGAGGGATAGAGAGAGATAAAAGCAAGGAGGTGTCACCTTATTTAGTTTCCTAACTTATCCTTTCTTGGATTAATTCACCAACAGATCAGTTTTCACTGGGTTATTCTCCAAGAGGGTCATCCTTCTCTCTACCCCACCCCAACCCTAACTCTTACCCTTTGGGGATGAACTTACCTATTTTGGAGAGCCCCACAGATAGATTACTGAGATCTAACTTGTCTAATTTTAGCTGAGAACCATTAATAAAATTGGATTATTTCCTTTGGGTTTATCTGCAGGATAATTCCCAAGGCGAGTGGACAATAGCCTGCTGCCTATGAGAAAATCTACCACGTGGTAAGTGAAATATCCTTAATTTTGCTTTTACTTGTTTATTCATGAATGAACATTTCATCATTTTTAAAAGTAACTTAAAGGAAATAGCCCTTATGTGTAGATTTGGGTATCTTTTAAAATATTTTTATTTATTTCAGAGGTAGAGAGAGAGAGAGAAACATCAATGATGAGAGAGAATCATTGATTAGCTGCCTCCTGCCGACTGGGGATCGAGCCCACAATCCGGGCATGTGCCCTGACCAGGAATCAAACTGTGACCTCCTGGTTCATAGGTTGACACTCAACCACTGAGCCACATCTGCCGGGGCATTTGGGTCTTTTGAATTGAGACTGGGCTGTACATTTGGATCATAAGATAACGTCTTGGGAGGTATTTCTGGAAGTTTGTCAGTATTTTGGTGAGTCTTTGAGTTAGCCACGTGGGCTGATCTGTTTTCTTCCAAGACACAGAGCTTGGTTTACTAGCTAACGCCTCTGGTGTTTACACTATTGTGCAGTAGTGAACTCTGAATGAATGACTGATGTCCTTCTCAATCAAGAATGAAAACACAGGGGAATCTTCTGGTGTTGACCATGGGAAGTAATGTGTTATTTCTGCCAGCCTATCCTCCATCTCCCCACCTCTCTGAATAACTTGGATGGTGACAATAGCAATTAGCATTCAGTGAGTGCATCAATGATACACCAGGCACCCTTATATTTCCTCGACATGAAGTAACTGTTTCCTCACCACAATCCTACCCTATGAGGTATCCTCTTTTGAAAGGTGAAGAAGTTGAGGCATAAATGAGCTTGGATGATGGTTGCCTATTCTGGTCTCAGTGGACTCACAGATTTCTTGGGCTCATCTTGCCCAAGTCCTGGAAACATCTGAGGCCAAGCAGGGGACTGTAGTGTGAGGAGTTACAACCCCAAGACTGGCCTGTGGTTAACATCCCAAACTTTTACACTGTGGTTGGTGGCATCTTGGAAGGTATGTCTCCTTTACTCCGTGCTGTGCTCTGTGATTTTGGCTGGAAAATTTTCCATGTGCTCTACTCAAGCCCTTTCCATGGTTTAGCCTTCCTGGGTTTTTGCTCTGGCATCTGACTCATCCGCCCTCTCCTGAGTTCCTGTAGCACATTGTTTGGTTGCTGGTATGTATTTATAGTTCTAGCATTGGCAACATCTAAAATGCCTTAGGAAATGATTGGAATTTCAAGACGAGCTTTCTGGTGTATTTTTATGCTGCTCAGCAGAGTGTGATGCGCTGAAGTCAGTGCTGGCAAACAGGCTGAAGGTTGGCTTTCTGGCCAGGGCGGCTCACGGAGCTCCACGCATGGCCATTGTCTGGGCCTGGGAACGCGCCGACGTCCCCTAGAGCCTGTTCATGAAGAGCTCGGTGATATGCTGTTTTGTTTTGACACTTTCCACAGTAGCTTTATTTGAAAAGAGGGAGCTAGGAGCCCCAAAATGCCACAATTGATTTTAGGGGACGATAAAATAATCCCCGTCAAATGTGCTATTGTCATCTCTAGCAACCGCCAAGCAGTAAGGAGGAATGGGGCACACCCCAGGGTGGCCACGCATGGTCGGCACTCACACGGAGGAGCTGGAGACAGCACAGTGGGTGAGAGCGAGGCTCTGGCTAAAAAGCCAGACGACTGGCGTTTGGAGCGGGTCCACCAGCTGGATGACCTTGGGCTTCTCATAATGGAGATAATTATAGGGTTGATGTGAGGATTAACTGTGGCAGGACCTAGAAATGTTAGCCCGTGCCAATAGTATACACGCACAACGTCAGCATGCGGTTACTCCACACTGCACACGGCACATAAGCCTGGCCCGGAGTGAGGCTCCTCCCGCACCCAGGCCTGCACCGACCCACACATGCCTGTGCTGCTTCTCTTCCCAAAGGTACTGCGGCTCCCGTCTTCCCACTCTATAGGGCCGGAAATAAGACAACTGTCAAGGGCAGCACTGAGACTGAATATGTGCACATCCACGGCCATAGCCCCTCTGGCTTCAGTTACAGAGCCGGCCCTCCCAGGCCTGGGCCCCCAACACCCCCTGTGAAGCTGAAAACTGCAATTCTCCCTCTTTAGCCAGACACAGATAAGTGGCCGGGAACCACCCTCTCCCCGACACAACACAAGATGGGAGGGCTGAGCTTAAGAGAGACTCAGACGACACGATTTAAATAAATAAGCTGTATTGTCTGTACAAAAAATATAAATACAGTTTTGTGTTTTAGAGGAGGAAGTGCCTCCTTCCACATTATTCAGCAGCCCTAATAATCTTGGGGTGCTGCTGAGTCACAATTCACAGAACAAACAATAAATGAACATTCATGTCATGCAAGGGGCACACGGCTTCCTACCCCAATCCCAGGCCCTCCAAGCTGGCTCTGCAACCCATTTCAGAGGTTCCAGCCTGACGCGGGGTAGCTGAGGACACCTGCTGTGTAGGAAATGTGAATATTGGCCCGTGGTTTTCAAAAGCCATTGAGCTAGAAATAACCAGCCACATTAGCAGTAGGATAGAATTTGTCTTCTTCACCCCATGTGTTAACTATTGTGTCACAAATGAATTCTCTCTCATTGCCCCATCATCCCATGTTAGTTTTTACAATGTCTTCTGTACACAGTGAATGGATCCAGAGTTAAACATCAGGTTCTATTAAAAAGAGGAACAATACAATAATCACCAGAGTTTAAAGAAACACAACTGCAGGAAGTTACTAAAAAGTCCCCCAAATACTTGGTTTTCTGGATGACAATGTACAATTATTAATATTGCACTTTTTTTATACAAGAAATCCTAATAAATATTCACAAAAGATATACAGACATAGAAAACATTCTCTTTTATTTTAAATAAACATTACACTGGTTTTTAGTAACATGATTTCTTAGAGCCCATTTTTGTGGTGAGGAAGAAGGAAACCCACCTAACTGTCCACAGCTCACCTGGGAGGACACAGATTAACGTCGTCTCCCCTCCAATTTCCTTGCAGGCTGGAAAACACAGCCCTGATGTCAGCGGTGGCCCGGAGGGAGTGGTGCTTTCTCTGAAGGTGAGGGACTGTCGCTGCCCTGCCATGACGACTAAACTGTGGCCACTCGGGGAGATGGCCAAAATCATGCGTCCAAAGCCACTTGCTGAATAAGCAATTAGCCCAATCACCGAGACTGGCGTATGTGGACTCCTGGTAGTTCACTGTGTGTGGGGAATGGGTTGAAAGTCTTGGAGGACAGTCTTGGAAGCTTTAGTTATCTTTTGGCTTTGCCATTGCACCCCACACCCCGCCCCAACCTGCTCTATAGACAGGAGGGAACTCTCACTGTGGTCTGGGCAGGGCTCCCACAAGCCTACAGTGCCCCCCACCCCCGGACAGCTCTGGAATGAAGTGGCTGCTATGTCCTGCTGGCTGCTCTCGGGCAAATTGACTCTAATGAATTGGTTTTTGAAAATTGACTCTAGTCCCTGGCTCTTAAGTGGGGCAGCAAAGGCCATACATGCTCGGGTGCCCCTGGCTCACATCAGCAGTGAGTTCCAGGTTGGGGGACTCTAGACTTAGATAGAGATGCCAGGGGTGGTTTTGCTGCGGGTGTACAGGCAGAAAGTTCTCTGAGGCAGCGTGGGGAGAGAGCCTCCCCTCCACCCCATGGAGGGCATGTCTTATACCAAAGCCTGAGCCATGAGGGCAGCAGAGCTCCGAGCGGCCCCTCCCCTGAGCCTGCCGGGGTCCCATGCCCAGGGGGTTCAGAGCCCCTCTGGGAGCCTCCTGGCTACTCACTCCTCCCCTGTCTCCCTCTACTCTCCCCTGAGGAACATGCACAGGCTTTCTTGCTTCTGTCCCCCTGCCCCTCTACTCCCTCTTTCTGCACTGTGTCCTTTAGGCCTACTTGGACTGTCTCCTCCTTTTCCCCCACGTGTCCATGTTTTGAGTTCTTGTTGCTGTGCCCTCCTCCTCCCCTCCCAGCAGAAGAACTAAGTTCCGGGCTGCTTCTGCCTCAGCATGGTGTCCCCCTCGCCCTTTCTGAGGCCTAGGGACAGAGGCAGCGGAGGAGACAGGAGCAGCGCGCTCCTGCATTAACAGTGCGTGGGCAAGACCCAGTCGGTGTCCAAAGTCAGGACCAATGCTTTACAAACCATCTGGGACCTGCCCACCTGCCTCCTGGGAGCTCTGGCTCCACGCTGTCCCGAGAGGCTGTCCCTGCCTCTTCCCAGGTCTCTTTAGGACCCAGGTTTGGGAGGGAGCCAGCTTTGCGTGGGAGCTCCCACTGTCTGGCCCGGTCTGCTCTGCAACCTCCTTTAGACCTCTGTCCTGTCTGTTCCCAACATTCTGTCCTCCATCGAACTGAAAGAGAAGGCATGCTGAGGTCCTCAAGTCTGGGGGCGGGGTGGTAGGGGTTGGATGGGGGTGTGCGTGGTTGGGGGCAGGGAGGGGGAAATAAATAAAATGAAGAAAGCTTAAGTTCTGTCCAAGGTGGTTGCGTGAGTCCTTTGTGCAGCCAGGGTCGGTCTCCCCTAGGCCCTCTCTTCACGCTTTGCCACAGGTTCCACAGCAGCGAGACTTGAACTGGCTGAGTTGGCAGAGTTTCAGCTGTTTCACCTTCTCGCAGTACCTGGTGGTATCACTGCACTCCACTGGGAAAGGGGGGGTGGGGGCAGAAAGGAAATGTGAAATGGAGATTAATGGCTCTGGCCAACTGGGTGTTTCCTGGGGTCTGCTGTGGGCACCGGACTCCTGTGCTGGAGGGGACACTGCTGTCCCGTGAGCTCAGCCACCACCCCTCCTGCCCTTGGCTGCCAACACGGGGCCTTTCTGAGAGCCTCCCCCCCCTTCCTGCCAGTGCCTGTGGGCTCCCTGTCTGTGGTCCGCCTCACCTCCCAGGCAAGCTTGCTGTCTCCCATGGTATTTTAGTATTTTAGTAAGTGACTCTCCTCTTTGAGATGGGTTCCAGAAGGACTACATTTTGTTCCACTGCAAGGTAGCATGTAAGTGAGGCCCTAGTTGATGGCCTCACCCCCCTGAGCAGCTTTGTCTTGGCATATTCTCCACCTATGCCTCTCTACTTCTCATCACCAGGCCTTACCGGACACCACGACCTTCTAGGTCAGTACTGGCACAGACTGCAAGTTCTTCAGCACTGGTGCTGATCTGGGTTGTGGACATCCCGGATTGACCTAGTCTGAACTCCTTTCATTGAACACTGGTCCTCCGTGTGGTGAGCTCCTACCACCAAGATGGGTCAGCCCCACCCGCCCCAGTGTAGAGAAAGCCACCAGGACTGAAGGTAAGGGGACTGTTGGCCTCCAGGTCTCCTGCCTCCGTGCTGGGAATCTGATGCTCAGGGAGTCCCTGTTGGGAGGAAATGGCACTGCACCAGGTAAGTCTTTTAGTCTTTGCCTCACACTTTGTGGTCTTCCCTGTGGGGAAACACCTCCCATTTGTTTTCGGTCCAGAGGAATAAAAAATAGATCCCCACCCAACAGGAATACAAATGCTGGCGTAGGGCTGAGGAGGACCAGACCTGCAGAAGGAGGGAGTGAATGAGTGTCAGATCCCTGGGCAGGGCTCAGTGTGGTTCAGTTGTCCCCTGCGCACCTGCCAAACGACTGCAGGTGAGCTGGAGGCTGATTTCATCTGGCACTTGGCTCTCTCAGGGCTGGGATGGAGCCCTTAGGGCACTCAGCCATCTTCTGTGGCTTGAATATGTGTACACACATCCCTGCACACACCCATGCACCCCTCTGAAAATACCTATCTCTAGCCCCAGCTCACAGTCCTTGGGAAGCCTGATCCAGTGCCCTGTGCTCAGGCTTGGGCCCAGGGACTGCCCTCTGCACCCGGTGCCCTGGGGGGAGTTTGTGGAAGGCTCTTTGGGATCGGAACATACTGTTTTCACATGGGGTGATGTTGCAGCGCTGCCAGTTGGCGGGCCGGGGCCCCCAGGAGCACAGGTGCTCAGGCACCGCCTTGTTGGTGTGGGCGTGCACACACTCCACACGCCGGGACTGGAAGCCGTAGTTGCCGCAGGTCGCTGTGCACAGGGTCCACAGGCTGACCCTCCAGTGTACGCTGCAGGCTTCTGACCAGCAGTTCTGGGTGCTCACGGGCCTGCAGGAGGAGGAGGGCAGGGTTAGGCTCTGCCTCTGTGGGGGCTGGAGCTGGATGCAGGGTGGGGACAGATATGACAATAACACTGCAAACCCAAGGATGTTGGGCAATGAAGAGCTTCCAGTGCTACCAGACCTGGGCTCTGCTCTGTTACTGAAAGGCTCTAAGACAGTGGTTCTCAACCTTCCTAATGCTGCGATCCTTTAATACAGTTCCTCATGTTGTGGTGACCCCCAATTTCATTGTTACAAATTGAACATAATTAAAGCATAATGATTAATCACAAAAACAATATGTAATTATATATGTGTTTTCCGATGGTCTTAGGCGACCCCTGTGAAAGGGTCTTTCGAACCCCAAAGGGGTCGCGACCCACAGGTTGAGAACCGCTGCTCTAAGATTTCAGAAGGCCACCTCCTCTCACTGGGACTTTGTCTGCTCATCTCTACAATGCCTGCCTCACTGCAGGACCTGAGAATGGGCTCAACCCAGGGTGCAGGTTTGCCGAGGCAGAGCCTGGAGCCAGCCTCAGGGGCCTTATGTGGGGGTAGTGAGCCATCACCCCAGGGGGACAGCTAAAGGAGGTATGACAGGAAATGGGGGCTGGATAGGGATGACAGGTAGAGACTCAGGGACAAAGGCTCTCATGTCAGCATAACTTCTAGAGGGAGGTCAACAAGATTGAGGGGGGCTGCTGGAGCCCTTAAGATCTGGTGACCACTTTGTGGACTTCACCTCCTGCCCACGCTGGGGCTAGTCAGGTTTCTTGTGGTTTCAGGCTTTCCTCAGAGGAACCTATACATCTTCATCTCCGAGAAAGGAGCGTCCAGCCTGGCCCATTTAGTAAACACAAGGCCGCCACTGAGCCTTCTCCCTTGGGAGAATTGAGGTGAAAGGGCAGGGTATGTGACCCCTGGGACCATGGGAGATTGGAGGAGAAACATTCATTCACCCCCATCTTTCTGTGCTATTGACACAGGGGCTGGGGCAAGGAGGCCCATGGTTTTCTCTTACCTCGGAAGGGCACTGCACTGCTCTGACGGTAAGGTGACACCGTCCAGTGTCTGGCAGAAGACTTGTCTGTGTTGCACAGCTAGGTGAGGCCCAATGCAAGGCCCGTTGCACTGGTAAGCAGAGAAAGGTGACATATACATATAATGTTAGGTAAGCCAGGGGGAGGCTGCAGTATTCAGGCTGCATGGGACACATGTGCAGGGCCAGATCATTTGTCTTGCCCCTCTTTGGGCCAACTAAAGGGCGGTCACTGGCATGTTTCCTTTGTGCCACAGTGGAAGGGTTAGCTTCCTGTGGTCTGTGAGCATTCTGCTAGCAAATGGCTAATGGTAGTTGTAGAGCCAATCAGAGAATGCCAACCCCTCCCAGATTAAACAGGTGAAGGATTTCTTGGCCTAAGGGGCCAGGAATGTGTTGGTAACCTTTAGAGGTGAAGACCTTAAGAAAAGCCCCTCAGTCCCCCCTTTAGTCCTGAGAATTACTTGATTTATTGTTTTCTTGCTAAATTCACCCAAGTAACCAAGTCTATGAGTTCTTTCTTTCCTTTGGCTTCATTTTCTCCAGGTTAAACCCAGGATGGCTGAACAAAAGCAGACTTAGGTATGTACAACTAGTCCCTGCTTATGATATGTGCTCATGGAGATGGTTAAGCTTTTCCTGGAGTTGGCAGAGCCAGAGTCTAGCACAGTAAATGCCCGTAACAATGGTGTCTGTGAAGTACAAAAGCAGCAGGCCTTAGCTGACATCTGCTATTTGAGTAAGAGGCCAGATATCCCTTAGAGGTCACTTTAGAACCAAAGTCCTTAACTCGGGGGGTCTTTGGACTTCCTAGGGGACCCCAGGAGAGCTGTTAACCTTTAAAATTATAAACAGAAATCTTGTGTTTATTGACATTTTTCTAGCAAGAGGCTCCAGCTTTTATCAGATGCTCAAAGGATTTCAGAGGAATGTTGTGCACTGGGCCTCTCGTATATACATAATTTGTTAAAATTTATGATTTATATAATTCAATGGCATTAGTACATTCATGTTGTTGTACACCATTAACATTATTCATCTCTAGAACTTTTTCATCATCCTGAACTCCCCGGCTGTGGTATCCATTATTCTACTTCCTGTTTCTATGACTTGACTCCAGGTACCTCATTTAAGTGAAATCATGCAGTGTATGTTCTTTTGTGTCTGGCTTCTTTAACTTAAATGTTTTCAAGGTTCATCCACATTTTAGCATATAGAATTTCTCTTTTTAAGGCTGGGTAACATACCATTGTAAGTATACACCACACTTTGTTTATCCTTGTATCTGCTAATGAACATATGGGTTGTTTTAATTTTTATAGCTATTGTGAATAATGCTATCATGAATATTAGTGTACAAATATCTGTTCAAATTCCTGCTTTCAGTTCTTCTGAGTATATAGCTAGAAGTGGAATTGCTGGATCATAAGGTAATTCTGTTTACTTTTTTGTGGAACCTCCATACTATTTTCCACAGCAATTATTCTATTTCATATTTCCATCAACAGTGCATGAGGGTTCCAGTTTTTCTATATCTTGGTCAACATTTGTTATTTTCTTTTTTTTTTTTTATAACAATCCTAATGGATAAGTAGTATCTCATTGTGGTTTTGATTTGCATTTCCCTAATTACTAGTGATGTTCAATATCTTTTCATTTGTGTATTGGCCATTTATACATATTCTTTAGAGCAATATCTACTAGTATTCAAGGCTTTGTGTTTTGTTGTTGACTTATAGTTCTCTTATATATATTCAGGATATTAATCCTTTCTCACATTTATGATTTACAAATATAGTTGACCCTGGAACAACACAAGTTTGAATTGTGTTGGTCCATTTATATGCGGATTTTTTCAATAAATACTATACTGTTTTTCATCCATGATTGAGAGTTCATGGGTGTGGAGGGCTTACTGTATGCACTGATCTATGCCATTTTATATAGGGGACTTGAGCATCTGTAGATTTTGGTATCTGCAGGGTTGGGGCGATCCTGGAACCAATACCCTGTGGATACTGAGGGATAACTTAAGTTTTTTGGGAGTCAAAAGTTATAAACAGATTTTTGACCATGTGGCAGTAGACACCCCTAACACTGATGTTATTGAAGGGTCAACTGAATTTTCTCCCATTCTGTGTGTTGCCTTTTTACTCTGTTGATAGTGTCCTTTAATGAAGAAAAGCTTTTACATTTGATGATATCCAGTTTGCCAAATCTTTCTTTTTTTGCCTTTGATTTTAGTGTCATATTCAAGAAATCATTGCCAAATGAATTATTATGAAGATTCTCCCCTCCCTGTTTTTCTTCTAAGGGTTTTATACTTTTAGCTCTTAGATTCATTTTGTGTTAATTTTTGTATATGGTATAAGGTAAGGATCCAGCTTCATTCTCTTGCATGAGCCTGTACAATTTTCATAGCACCATTTGTGGCAAAGACTGTCCTTTCCACATTGAATGATCTTGACACACTTCATTTGACCAAATATAGGTATGCTAGAGTTTATTTCTGGGCTTTCTATTTTATTCCATTCTGTTGGTCTATATGTCTGTGTTTGTATGCCAGCCCTATACTGTTTTGATTACTGAAACTGTGTGTAGTAAGTTTTGAAATCAGGAATTGTGAAATCTTCAACTTGTTCTGGCCATTTGAGATCCCATGTGAATTATAGCATTTTTCTATTTCTGCAATTCAAGTCATTGGGATTTTGATAGGAATTGAATTAAATCTGTAAATCAATTTGAGCAGTATTGAAATCTTAAGTTTTCTAATCTATGAACACAAGATGTCTTTTTGCCTCCTTGGTTAAGTTTATTCCTAAGTATTATTTCTGGTACTAATACAAATTGAATTGTTTAAATAGCTCTAAGATTTTTTTAGGCTTTTATATATGAGATCATGTCATCTATGAACAGAGATAATTTTATTCCTTCCTGTTCAACTTGGATGGCTTGACTTTTTTCTTTTTCTTGCCTAATACTCTGAACTTCCAATGCTATCTATGTTGAATGGAAGTAGCAGACATTGAACCCTTCTGGGACTCCCACAATGTGTATATTGGTACCATTTTCTTCATTCAGCTCCTTAGACTTATTAATTTTAATAATCCTTTTTTCAGGTTTGCTAATTGTTTCTTCTGCCTACTTAAACCTGCTGTTGAAAATTTTCAATACAGATATTGTATTTTTCAGATCCAAAATTTCTGTCTGTTATAATTTTTCCAGTTATAGTTGACATACAATATTATATTAGTTTCAGGTCTACAACATAGTGATTCAACATTTATAGTCCTTACAATGTTATCACCAGAATAAGTCTAGTAACCATCTATCACCATACAAAGTTAATAAAATATTGACTATTTTTATTATACTATATCCCCATGACTTAAAAAATAACTGGAGGTTTGTACCTTTTATCCCCCACTCCCTTCCCTCTGGAAACCATCAGTTTGTTTTCTGTCTCTAGGGGTCTGTTTCTCTTTTGTTGAATTTGTTTTTAAAGATTCCACATATAAGTGACATTAGATGGTATTTGTCTTATTTAACTTAGCATAACACCTTTTAGGTCCATCCGTGTTTCAAATGGCAAGATTCCATTTTTTATGGCTGAATATTATATATATAAAATCTTCATTCATCTGTTGACGAACACTTAGGTTTATTTGATATCTTGGTTATTGTAAATAATGCTGCAATGAACATAGGGGCAAATATTTGTTTTTGAGTTAGTGTTTTCGTTTTTCTTTTTTTTTTTTCCCAGATAAATATCCTGAAGTGGAATTGCTGAGTCCTATGGTCATTCTATTTTTACTGTTCTCCATAATGGCTGTATCAATTTACAATCCCACTAGCTATGCAAAAAAAGGGTTCCCTCTTCTCCACATCCTCACCAACACATGTTATCTGCTGACTTTTTGGTAGCAGTCATTCTTACAGGTGTGAGGTTCTCAATGTGATTTTGATTTGCATTTCCCTGATGATTTGTGATACTGAGCTTTTTTTTTTTTCATGTTTGTTGGCCATCTGTATATGTTCTTTGGAGAAATGTCAGGTGCTCTGCCCATTTTAAAATTGATTGTTTGCTATTCTGATGTTGAATTGTGTGAGTTATTTTTGCTATTAATCTTATGGGATATATCATTGGCAAATATCTTCTCCCAATCAGTAGGTTGTCTTTTCTTTTCAGTTTGATGTACACCCATTAGTCGTTTTTTCTTTTGTTGTCCTTACCTGAGAAAATATCTATAAAAAAATATTGCTAAGACCAATGTCAACGAGTTTACTGCCTCTGATATCAGGCCTTACATAGAAGTCTTAATCCACTTTGAGTTTATTTTTGTTTGTATCTGTCCAATTTTCCCAACATCATTTATTGAAGAGGCTGTCATTTCCCCACTGTATATTCCTTCCAATGTCATAGATTGACTAAGTGTGGGTTAATTTCTGGGCTTTTATTATGTTCCATTGATGTATGTGTCTGTTTTTATGCAGTACCATACTGCTTTAATATAGTATAGCTTGAAATCAGGGAATGTGATGCCACCAGCTTTTTTGTCCTTTCTTATATTGCTCTGGCTATTTGGGGGAATTTGTGATTCCATATAAATTTTAGGAATGTTTGTTCTGGTTTTCTGAAAAATACCATTGGAATGTTCTAATTTTGTTCACATATAGTTTTTCTGGTTTCCTTCAGTTTTTTAAAACTGTGTTTTTCTTTAGCTTCTTGTGTATTGAAGACAGTTGTTTTAAGCTCTTTGTCCAATACATCTGATGCACTGTTTCTTCAGGGATGGTTTCTGCCACTTCATTTTCTTCCTTGAATGGACCATGTTTTCCTGTTGTTGTTTTTTTTTTGTGTGTGTGGCGTATGATTTATTCTGAAATTGGGTTTTGAGGACACAGTCATCTCTCCATCTTTGCACATTCTCTTTAGCTTGGATGTTCTCTGAGCCTAGGGATCAGCCTTAGGTGAAAGCTTCAGGTCTTTTATGAGCATATGTCTTACACCTAGGCCTGCATGTGGCTTTCTCAACTCGCCTGTCCACATGGCTTACTTGCTGGAGTCTCATTCCAGGTTTTTCTAATGTCTATTGTATGTCTTCATCTGTAATCTCTTGCCCCAGGTGCCTACAGGTTGGTAGTCCCCCTGAAACTTTCACAAGTAGTGGTTGCCACTTGAGATCTGAGTTAGATGAAACAGATCAGTCCTTCAGGCAGCCACCTGACAGGTTAGCACAGTGGTTGGCAAATTCATTAGTCAACAGAGCCAAATAATTTCTTTAGAGAGCCAAATTTTTTAAACTTAAACTATATAGGTAGGTACATTGTTATTAACTTAATTAGGGTACTCCTAAGCTGGCCTTTGCTAAAAACGTCCTCAATCTGATTGAGGTACATTCGCTGAGGTCGACCCCTTCCAACTCTCCCATCCACACTTGTCTATCTCCTCTCATTCATCCTCTCTATATGTCCAAACCATCCCAACATACCTTTCTCAATCATCGACACTACATCTTCTTTCACTCCATAACGTCTCCTGTTGCCCGACCGACTGACACCCCCCACTTCTTCTAAATAGATTCGCCCAGGCCGAAAACCGACTTCTGTCCATGGGCCACGAAGTTTCAATTGCACTGTACGTGCGCACCTGCACGTGGTATTTTGTGGAAGAGCCACACTCAAGGGGCCAAAGAGCCGCATGTGGCTCGCGAGCGGCGGTTTGCTGACCACTGGGTTAGCATATTGCAAATAGGATCTTCTCTGCTGCTGCCTCTAGGCCAAGTCTGTGCGATGATGGTTGGGGTGAAAATAATGTAATAGTTCCCACAGTTTTAAAGGTGGGTATTTTTTATTGGGTGTTTGCTGTAAACTTTGACTGTTTTTCAGAGATTCTATTAGGGTACTTCATCCAGTTTCTGGTTGTTTTTGATGTTTCCATGGGGAAATGAGAAGTTAGAGCTTTCTCGTCTGCTATTTTGCTGATATCCTTTGACCACAATTGGGAATTGTTGGAGTGATATGATCCCAGCAGCTCTATTTCCTCCAGTGGATTGACTTTAGTGCCAATTGCCACACTGAAATTGCCTGTCCATCATGTTCCACTTGGTAAGTTTCCCCCTAATCATTAGGTTATCTTCCGCCCCCCTTACTTTCCCCCCTCTCCCTCCTGCAGCTTAACTAGTGTCCCCTAGGGTTCCATCCTGTGCCTTTTCTTCATGACTCCTAGCTATCACCTGTCTATTGATGACTTTCAAATTGATAGTGTTTAGCATGGCTTTAAGTCCTGGCTCTGTATAGCCAACTGCTTAATAAACATATCCAAAACAAACTTGTTGTCACCCCAAATTACCATTTTTTTGCCTGTATTCTTAAGTCATTCAATCCATAAACCTGAGAGTCATCTTAGCTTCCTCCTTGTCTCTCATCTCTGATATCTAAGAGGTCACTGAAGCCATGTGAATCACTTTTATAGGATCTCTTCTCCATTTCCATTGCCCAATGCCTTCATTCTGATCAGCAAATTTCTCATCTAAAATAGATTTCTCTTTCACTTTCCAATTCACTTATCATGCCACAGAATCTTTTCAAAGTATAACTCTGTTCATGACATTCCTATTTAAAAATCTTTCTAGGTGCCCCCATACCTCACCCCTAACAAACTCCTTGTACAGTATAGCATACCAGACTCTTCATGATTTTGCACCTGTTTTTCAACCACATTTCTACCTCTCATTGAATTCTCCTGCAAACATTCCAGGGCTGCTTTTGCCTTCATTCCTTTTCCCCACCCAAGATAGTTGCCTCATAAATGTATGTTGGGTTAAAAGAAGAATTACTACATGAAGACAGATTGTTTGAGCTGAGAAGTAGTCTTATTTCTACTTAGACTAAAATAAGCATGGTTTTTATAGACTTCAAAGAGGTAGGCAAATGAAGGAGCAGATATTTACATGACATTATTCCAAAAGGACTTTCTTATCAGAAACTATTACTGTTTTCATTCTCACAGGAATAGAATGCAGAAGATTGAGGGGCATCTCTAGTTTGTAGCACATCCCAACAATAGAAAATTTTCAACAGGATTGTGAGATCAAGCAATTCCCTGTATTGCCTCAAGCCTTGCTACTATTTAAAATATGATCCTTGGACCAGTAGCATTGGCATCACCTGAGAGCTCTTAGAAATTCATCAGATAAACACAGTGAGAAAATATAAGAAAGCACCAAATAGAAGTCACAGAACTTGTACTGAAAAATACTCTAGAGGGGTTTGGGGTTCAGTGAATCCAAAAACAGGGCAGTGGAACTCACCCAATCAGAGCAGCAAATAGAAGGAACAATGAAAACAAGTGAAGATACTTGAGGAGACTTATGAGACAACATCAAGCAGACCAACAATCACAGAAGGAGAAGAGAGAAAGGGGTTGAAAACTTCCCTAACCTGGGGAAAGAAACAGACATCTAGATCTAGGAAGCACAGAGAATTCCAAGGAAGGTGAAACCATACTAATTTACAATTTTAATTAAATGTCAAAAGTTAAAGTCACAGACAAAATTTTAAAAGCAATTTATGTCTAAGGGATAATGTTGCCCCACCCCAACAACATTAGCATCCAGGATCAAAGAATGTTTTCCACACAAAATTTAAAGGAGTTTATCATTATCAAATTAGCCTTATAAGAAATGTTAAAGGGACTTTTTTAAGGTGAAAGGAAAGGGTGCTAATTAGTAGTAAGGAAAACATATGAAAGTATAAATGTCACAGATAAAGGTAAATAAATAGAAAAGATAGTGGATTAGTCATAATGCTAGTATGAAGGTTAAAAGTAGTAAATATAACTACAATAATTAAAGGATTCATAAGATAAAAAAATGTTAAAAATGTGTGGGAAGAGTAAAAATGTTGATTGCATTCCAAATTCTAACTTATCAACTTTAAAATAGACTGTTCTAAATGTGTTATTATATGTAAGTCTCGTGGTAACCACAAATCAAATACCTATAATAGTTACACCAACTATAAAGAGAAAGGAATCTAAGTATACCACTAAATAAAGTCATCAGACCACAAGAGAACAGAGCAAGGGAAGAAAGAAACAGAACTACAAATGGCAAATTCTCCACTCAAAAGACAGAGTGGTGGAATGGCTATGGTGCCTATAGGAAACTCACTTCAGATGTAAGGACATATACAGAATGAAAGTGAAAGGATGGGAAAAGGTATTCTATATAAATACAAAGAGAAAGTAAGAGTTTCTACACCTTTATCAGATAAAATAGACTTTAAAACACATACTGTACTAAGAGATTAAGAAGGACATTACATAATATCGCAAATATTAATAGACTCAAAGGGAGAAAAGGACAGCATTATAATGCTAGGGAAATTTAATACGCTACTTACATCAATGGGTAGATGAGACAGAAAATTAATTAGAATAGATTGGCCTTAAATGATGCATTAGACCAGATGGACTTACCAGAATATATACAAAACAGTCTACACTTTCTTCTCAAGTTCACATGGAACATTCTTCAGAATAAATCATATATGAGGCCACAAAACGTCTTAAAAAATTTAAGAAGACTGAAATAATATCAGTCATCTTTTCTGACCACAATGGTATGAAACTAGAAATGAATTACAAGGAGAAAACTGGAAAATTCACAAATATATGGAGATTAAATAAATGATATGCTATTGAACAACCAATGGGTAAAAAAATCCGCCTTGAAAATGGAAATATATAATAAAGCTTACGGGATACAGTAAAAGAAATTCTAAGAGGAAAAAGGTCATAGGAAAAAATGGGCAACGGACCTGAATAGACATTTTTTCCAAAGAGGACAGATAGCCAAGAGACCTTTGAAAAAATGCTCAACGTCACTAATCATCAGAGATGCAAATTAAAATGACAATGAAATACTACCTAACCAGAATGACAATAAATCAACAAGCAACAGTACTGGTGAAGATGTCGAGAAAAAGGAACCCTAGTACAAAGCTGGTGAGAATGCAGACTGGTGCAGCCACTATGGAAAACAGTGTGGAGTTTCCTCAAAAAATTAAAAATGAAACTGCCATTTGAGACAGTGATCCCACTTCTAGGAATATATCCTAAGAATCCCAAAATACAAACCAGAAAGAATATATAGAGAACTATTTACAGTATCTAAGATCTGGAAACAGCCCAAGTGCCCATCAGTAGATAAGTGCATAAAAAAGCTATCATACATTTACACAATGAAATACTTATTATGCAACTGTAAAAAGGAAGGATCTTTGGAGAGTACTATACAAAGCAAAATAAGCCAGTCAGAGAAAGATAAATATCACATGACCTCGATTATATGTGGAAACTTATGAATAAAATAGAACCAGAAGCACAGAAACATGGAACAGACTGACGAATCTCAAGGGGGGGGTGGTGGTGGTGGGAAAAGATTAACCAAAGAATTTATATGCATATACATTGCCCATAGACACAGACAATAGGGTGGTGAAGTCCTGGGGTGGAAGTGGGCAATGGGGGATATCTGTAATATTCTCAATAATAAAGATAAATAAGGGCATCTGAATAAAGTAGGGATTATTGTTAAAAAAGAAACCCGAGCCAGACAGCGTGGCTCAGTGGGTGCATGTCGACCTATGAACCAGGAAGTCATGGTTCGTTCCTAGTCAGGAGATATGCCCGGGTTGCAGAAGGCAGCCAAACATCTCATCATTGATGTTTCTATCTTTCTCTCCCTCCCTTTCTGAAATCAATAAAAATATATATTAGAAAAATACCAAGCAACCTAACTTTATAGCCTAATGAACTATATAAAAAGAACAAATGAAGCTCAAAGTATAAGGAAGGAAATAAAGATTAGAGCAGAAATGTATGAAACAGAGGCTAAAAAGACAATTGAAAAGAGAAAATTGACAAACCTTTAGCTAGACTCACAAAAAGAGAACTCAAAATCAAATGAAAGGAGATGTTACAACTGATACAAAGAATCACAAGAAACTACTATGTACCATTATATGCCAACAAATGAGACAACCTAGAAGAAATGGATAAATTCCTAGAAACATAACACCTATCAAGATTGAATCATGAATAGAAAATTGGAATAGACCGATTACTATTAAGGAGATTGAATCAGTAATGCAAAACCTCTCAACAAAAGTACAGGACCAGATGGTTTTACTGGGAATTCGACCACCAAATATTTTAAAAGAATTAATACCAATCCTTCTCCAATGCTTCCAAACTCATTTTACCAGGCCAGCATTACCCTGATACCAAAACCAGACATAGGCACCACAAGAAAATACAATTTACAGGCAAATATCATTAACAATACATTAAAAGGATAATACATCATACCAAGTGGGAATTATTCCAGGTATGCAAGGATGGTTTAACATCCGTATATCTATCAATGTGATAATTACATTAACAAAATGAAGGATAAAATAGATGCAGAAAAAGTATGACAAAATTCCACATAATAAAGGCCATATATGACAAGCCCACAACTAATATCATACTCAAGATTGAAAAGCTGAGAGCTTTTTC